>NC_133410.1:48856250-49230000 GCF_049350105.2 Macaca mulatta | reverse complement strand
ATAAGGAATAAAATTAAAGCACAGAGAAGTTAAGTAACTTGCTCAAGATCACACAGCTACTAAGTGAGGAAACTGGGATTTAACCTTCAGGTAGTCTGACTGCAGAGTCCATTCTTTTAATCACTAGATTCTATCACCCCTCTGATAACTAAAAAAAAAAATTAATGCATGTGAAAGCTGTCAGAATATTACAAATTGATAAATAAATATAAAGTGAATCCCTGCACATTCCATTCCAGAAAAGAAGCTACAATTCACATTTTCATAAATAATAAAAATATTTAAAAGATTTTAGAGTTTATTAAATTCTTTTTAAAATTATTCAAATAAGAATTTAATTCCTGAAAATAATATTATGCCCTGGTTTAGACACAAGTTAAATATTTAAGTTTCAAGATAATTTTAATATTATTTTTTAAATAAATATACTTTATTATTGAAACCAGTTTTCAGTATTTAAATTATTTTTTGACTGGGCATGGTGACTCACACATGTGAGCCCAGCTTTTTGGGAAGCAACAGCAGGAGGATCACTGAGGCCAGGAGTTCAAGACCAGCCTGGGAAAAATGATGAGACCCTATCTTTACAAATAATTTTAAAAATTAGTTGGGCTAGTGTGGTGCACACCTGTAATCCCAGCTACTCGGGAGTCTGAGGTGGGAGGATCACTTGAGCCCAGGAGTTTGAGGCTGTGATGAACTATGATCACACTACTGCACTCCAACCTGGGCAGCAGAGCAAGACCCTGTGTCAAAAAAAAAAAAATTAAAAATTTTTTAAATAAATAAATAAATGGAAAAATAGCAAATTACTTTTTAACTTTACTTTTTAGTTTTAACATACAATGCACACACTTCAGCTTTATATCCTTGTTCCCTGAACCTAGCAGGGTGGTCAGTCATAGATTTCTTTCAGAGGTGGTCTAGAATGAAGCTCTAAAATGCTGTGCAAAGGCCAGGTAGCCTTCAGAATAAACCAGTCAACCTGACCCTTTTACCCTGCAAATTGCTTAGCATATAGGTTATGCTATATGCATAACTTAGTTACTTAGTTACTTCATTACTTAGTTACTTAGTGTACTTCAGGTGTCACGGAGCAGTGAACAAATGGGAGCGATACTAAAGTCATTTGACAATCAGTATGACACTAGTGTCAACCAATCAGAAGTGATGTTCTATTAGAATGCATGTGCTGTTTATCCCCCCACCAAGATTCACCAAATCCAGCTCTTATTCATGCTGTACCCTTTCCTAACTGTGTCCTTGGGCAGGTTTATTACTCTTTCTTTAAAACTGGCTTTTGTCATGCTTACAAGTCACTCTCTTGAAAAGATGCTGAATTTAGTGCATTACCTTTCCATAGAGCTGTCTCGTAGAGGCAATCTCGTAGTGGTTGTAGGCCTCTGTGTATACAAGGGTGAAGTTTACTCAGAGAAAATGGACCTTCCTGATATTAATTATCAATGGAAGATCAGGTCCTTGAGAAGGAAGGAGGCATTTGAAAAGAAGGTCTTACACAATTTAAAATGAGGAAATGTTTATCCCACTTCCAGTCTCCTTATTTTGGACTTCAAGCTCCCTTTGGTACTTTGAATGTAAGGTAAGCACCATTGCATGGAGACAAAAACTTGTTGTAGGAAGAAGGAATTCCTGCCAAGAACCCCTAGTTGAGGATGAGAACATTGCATATGCTAGTTTATCTAGTTTCATGACACTCATTTTATCACTTTGATTTTCCCTGTGCTATTAGTAAGACTTTGTTTAAATGTTCTAGTGGGATCTAGAAATTGTTCTTGGAAAGTAAGAAGAAAATCTGCCCACATTTGGACCAGAATAATAAAGGGAGATTTGTGCCCCTTCTAGGCTGTCTAGGTGGCTGTGAGGGCCAGTTACTTATGCTCTTCACCACAGAAATGTTGTCCCACCTTAGGAACGATTGCACTAATGAACAAGGAGTGCCGATTTGTATTTTTCACAGAAATGGGCGTTCATCTGATAAAGTTAAGAGATTATAACATAGTGATAACAAGGAATGCTTTGTTTTTAGAATAGTGGTTCTAACCCTCTCAGAATTAGTGCTACCTTTTCAAAACAATAGTTAGCAATGGCCCGTTTACTACCTTAAATGATATTCATAGGTTATAGAATGTAGCTACACATATAATTTTAAAAAATCAATATAGAGTGTTAACTATGACATAAAGAAGTAAAAAGAAAAAAATTTATAATATAACACATACAGTACTTCTATATGTAAATACATAGACTGCATACACTGAAGACATAATGATATAATCAGACATACCTATATATAGAGTCATGGTAAATGCAATAACTACAAATACAGGCTGATTAGGGAGATTCAAATTTTATGAGTGGCCCTGACTCTTGATTGTTGATTTTCAAAAATAATGAGTAACTCTTAAATGAAACAAAGTGTGTTCTTCCCTTAATCTACACTCCTGGATAATTCAGAATTTATTGAAACTGCATAAAATACTTTGTGTTTATATATAAAACAGGGCAAATTCTGGGCTCAACAATAGTAAGTAGGCTTGTCACTTCTATAAATGCCCATTGTGAGATTTGGAAATTTTACTTTAGTGGGAATGTCCCATGCACTGCAGGACATTTAGCATCTTTGGACCCTATTATGTCAATTAATTTCCAGTGTCATTCTTAACCAATCTGACCAGGGGAAAGCACCCACAGATTTGTCAAATGCCCCCACTCAGAGTATCTCCTTTAGAACTATAGAGTTTAGGAAGTGCTTTTACATACATTAAATTCACAAAACATTTTCACATACAGTATCTTATTTAATCCTCCCCCAAACCTGTGAGGAGGACATTATTACTGTCATTTTAAGAATGAAAAAACTAGGGTTTTAAGGACGATGTGAGAAAACTCAAAGTCATTCACCATAGCACATCTTTTTCTCCCAGACCCACCAGTCTGGAGCATAGGCAACCCAGGTAGAATGAATGATTTCATTCAGCACATAACCCAGAAAACTCCATTACATTTAGCTTGGCTATCTAGTCCAGGACTGTGCATTATAATTGCCACTAGTCACACGTGACTATATAAATTTAAAGTAATTAAAAATAAAATGACAATGAAAATACAGTTTCTCAGTCACACTGGACACATTTCAAATGCTCAATAGTTACATGTCACTAGGGGCTACCACGTTGGATAGCACAGATATAGAACATTTCTCTTATTGCTGAAAATTCTATTAGACAGCACTGATGGTCCATTTCAATTTTTTGTTGAACTTTCAATTGCCTTCGTATGGCCCATTCTTTGCTTCCTCTAAACTGCTATCAATTTTACACACACACGTGCACACACACTCAGCCCCTTCTTTGCACTTTTGTTTGTGCTGTTCTAGATCCAGAATGCCCTATTTCTTCAACAGTGAACTTATTTGCTTACACATTTGTCTCCCTTGCCCGACTATAACATTCTTGGGAGCAGAAGCATACCTTAATTCGTCTTTGCATCCCCAGTTCTCAGCTCAGTACCTGGCACACTGCCAATGCCTAACATCTACCAATCCACACCACCCCACATGCGTTTTCTTTTGGATCCTGATCTTGCATGGGTGACTGATAATGACAGTATGTGTGCTGCATATAAAGCAGATGTAGTTACAATTAAACTTTAACTCCAGATTATAAATTAGGTTTAAATGAAAGTGTTTGGCACTTACTAACTCCATTCCATGTGCCCAGTACAATTGTGGAAATTTCAGATATAGAAAGCACAGTTCTTGACCATGAGCAGTTCTATTGCCATTGGAGAAACTAGGTGCAATATATGAGATGTCAGGATATCATTAGGGATCATCTAGAAGAGTTTGTGATTGAAAAGCATAAACAAAATGTTACAAATTCCGAATTTTACAGTGTTGTTAAAGGTTAGGACTTGGAAGAGAAAACTTTGCTGGAAAAGTTGGCTCACTTACAGTGGGTCTTAAAAAAGAAGGAGGATCTGCATAAAGATAGAAAGACAATTCTGGCTCTAGTGAAGAGCATTGTAGGTAGAAAGAAAGCAGTTAATCAAGAAATAAATTAGTGTGATATTGGCAAGAGAAGGGATGATACGAAAATACATTTTAGCATTTGCTGAGTGCCTAATCTGTGCTCTTGACATAGATGGAGAGGTGAGGAAAGGGCCTTGCTTCATAGAGATGGAAACTATGAGTTCTGCTTGAAAATATTCACTTTCCTCAAATTTCCCTCTAGTTGTGCCAACTGTTTGAGTTCTTTCCATAGGAGTTAGACCACTATTTCCTGGATCCAATTTTGTAGTACTTGACCACCCACACCTCAATCAGATGGAGGGAAAATAAAAGAGAATGCAGGCATAATGGAGGCAGATGCCACAGGATCAGGCTAAGGGAGAAGCCAGAAGCATCCCTCCCAGCACCATGGGAGAGTGAGATCTCAGACACATGGAATTAATGTGTCAAAATTGGCAGAATAGGACAGTAACCCCCACAAGGGTAAGAACAGAGAGTTTTGGAGTTCCCTAAGCCACACTTGAGAGTCCCACCTCAGGAGTCTAAGCCAAAGACAAACAAAATTGTTCAGATTGCTTAGAAAGCAAATGTCATTTCTTGCAATCAGCCACAGTTCTCAGGTTTTTTGCCTCTCTTGGGGTAAGATTACCATGTGTTAGGGCTAAGGAGTCCTAGAATTATGTGGACTTGGGCCTGCAGGTTATTCAACTGTGACGGACCTAATTTTTCCCATCAAAATACTGATGAGTGAAAGAGGAAGTTTATTTAGGTCATTCTTATGGTGCATAAAAAGAGGTAATTTAAAGACAGATATGAGCCAAACTATGGGGCTAGAATGAGGAAACCACTGAGAAAGACCTGCAGACTCTGAAGAAAGGCACAGATGAAAATAGTGGTAACCAGCTGCTGTGGTTGGACTTCCAGAGGACTTGCTCTCTTGAAAGTTGCTACCTGAGAGCTGCACACTGTTTCTGTACTTGGAGTAGTGCAGAATGAGTGTAATTGCCGCTCATTTAGGCACTCAATTTTAATTTCACATCGTTTACATTATGTTGATTTATTACAGCCAAGTCATTCACACAGCATTCATTTGCTCAGCATTCTAAGGCCCATGACAAGGGGGGGCTCATTCCATAAGAACTCTCTACAGAATTCCTTCATAATTATTTATTATTTTAAAAAATTATATTAAAGTCACCAGGTTGTAGAGACCTGCTGAAAGGATGGCAACGCTGTCTATCTGCAATTTGAGTTATGAAGAGATATATGAGTAAATATAAAAGTGTTTAAAATATCTGGAGAAAAAAATCAAAATATGTTCCCACATATTGGATGCAAATCAAGTCCAGAAACAGAAACAATGAGTGACACTAGATTTTTAAAAATAACTTGTATTTCTAAAATTTTTGAACTATAGTGAGTAGAAAGAGTGCCATATTAGGAGTTGGAAAGCATAGATTCTAGCACTCATAGTCTGATTTTCCTCATCTTTATATAGATGAAAACATATGTCTATATAAAAATTTTTACATTAATGTTGATAGCAGCATTATTTATAATAGCAAAAATTAGAAGCAATCCAAAGGCTCATCAGCTGATGAATAAATAAAATGTGGTCTATCCACACAATGGAATATTGTTCATCAATAAAAAGGAATAATTACTCATCCATGCTACAACATGCATGAACCTTGAAAACAATACTCTAAGTGAGGAAGCCAGTCACAAAAGGCTGTATATTATTTCATTTATGTGAAATGTCCAAAATAACTAAATCCATAGAGATAGAACATAGATTAGTGGCTGCCTGGGGATGGGACAGGGCCAGAGTGGTGTGGGAGCAGAAATGGGGAGCAACTGCTAATGAGAATGGGGATTCTTTGGGGGAGATTGAAAATGTTCTAAAATCAGGTTGTGGTGATGGTTGTACAACTCTGAATATGCTAAAAACCCCTGAACTGAGTACTTTGAATGGGTGATATTTTTGGCATATGAAATATGGCTCAATAAAACTATTTTTTAAAAATACCAAGAATATGAGTGTAAGCACCCCATAAAGTGTGAAGTGTTCTATATGGTAGAAGGAGTCACTATTGTCTTCACCTAAGGAAACTTGCTGGGAGAGGAAGCGGCAAATTGCCAGTAACTAGATCCCGGTTACTGGGATCCCAGAGGAGAAGGACTAGATCCCAGAGGAGAAGGACATAGGAATGACTGCTCTACAAAAGTAAAAATAAATTAAAACATAATAATAAGGCAATGTGAAAAAATGACAGTACTTTAATTATTTTTCCTTCTAGGTTTACCTTGTTTGTCGTACTGTAAACAATATGTAATTGGCTTGTAGAAAATAACAATTTGCATTTTAGATACTTTTTTTTTGTTTCAGAGTCACCAAGTCCATAAACCATTCCTTAAGTGTCTTAAAGACAAAAGATATGCAGAGGATTCAAGCCAAGAAATGTTGATGTCCTACTAGGTATTAATTCTTCCTCTTAATCAAGATCTGATTATCAAAAAGAACAACAGAACATTAAAATGCTATAAAGATTTGAAATGGTTCGGTCTTCTCCAGAATTCACACTGTAAATGTCCTCGTTATGACATTCACCAGAGCAACAAAATTGAGATGTTGCTGCAAGATTCTGTAGAGCAGAATCTTTGCAAATTATGATGAATTATCCAAGTCCATATGCTTGCTCTATAAAGCTTTGTAATATCAAGATACTCCAATTCTGCTTCTGCTTCCTCAAAAACATACTATTTTAAAGAACAGTAAAAGGTAATTAAAAATAGTTTATAGGTTAATAATACTTGGTCTTATATTTGTCTAATGCAGACAGTGGTGTGCTGGTGTTATAGCTGTTAGACATTATTGTGAGCCAAAAAAATGAATCAGATATTTAATGGAAATTTTCTTATAAAATTACAAAAATGCAAGCCAATAATACTAAACTATAATAAAATTCTGAGCAGTGATACTACTGTGGGTTTTTTTCCCCTGAAGGAGTAGGTATTCTATAAAAGAATGCTTAATTACTATGGTCATTCTGTTATAAATAAATATATTTCACAGGCTGTTCTATATAGCTGATAAATGAATTTGCTCTGTTTCATCATTTCTGTACATTAACGGCATGGAACAAGAAGCAAAACCCTAGTTATTACTAACCAGTTCTGTCTATAACAAAATTTAAAATTCCTTACAGCAGAAAAGTCAGAAACTTAAAAGCCTAAAGAGTCAAAAGCAGTAGTTTCCATTCTATGTAGCACTATGGTGCTTTACAGATTATTTCTCCTTAAAAGTAAGGCTTTGTCTTTTGTCAAAACGGAAAGTCCCTGGAAAGACTGAGTAATACGCCTTATCAATTATGTGAGCCAAGGTGTAATGAGTTTAGCAGCTCCTTACCTGAGTGAGAGCAGGCTCCAATGATGCTAGCAGGGTACAGGAGCACCCTAGGACTGCATGACTACACTGAACTTCTGAGGGCTGAGAGAAGGGACCATGATGGGGCAAGGGGGTCTTCACAAAAGGTGGAGTAAGAGTAACAGAGTTGTTTTGATAACCTTTTACCTCAGGTTAATAGAAGGGAGAACAGAATCCCAGAGCCTTCAGAGGTTACTTCGGCTCAGGGAGTTGGGAGGTGTATATAAGGAACTAGAAATAGAAAACCTTTGTCATGTTTCCCAAAGTTACTAACAGAAGCATGCTCATTTTTTGTTTTCCCTCAAAGCATAGTAGTTTTATATGCTTATATTTAGGAACAGCAAAAAGGGGTGATACCTGCGAGACTTCCTACCACTTGAGCCAGTCTTGGGGAGAGCTTATCTCCAAGCAGAGCCTATCACCTGGCATGTGTGTCCGTGTGTCTGTGTCTGTGTGTCTGTATCTCCCTGTGTCTGTACTGAAGGAAGCAGGAACACAGTACAGGGAGGCTACTTGGCCTGAGCTTCCACACACAAAGGGCCTCAAATTTACACTTTAGAAGTTGTCTCCAAGAAAGAATATGCACATAATCACATATAATCACATACACTGACCAGTGGAAAGAAAAAGACAATCACCATTTGATTTTAATCCCATGTCCCATGATCCAACCACATAGCCTTTGTAAGATCTACATTAGTATTTTTAATAAATCCTGTAATTATCACATGAATAATAACAACGCATATGTTAAAAGTGCTAAATTGCTAACTAATTCTTATAATCTTATTTTGAAATTCATTTATCCATTAATATACCAAGAGCTTTCAAAAAATGGAAGTAGCTTAGGTCCATCCCAAGCTTTGAGGGGCTCTGATACTGAGAAATTGGATGGATAGTGGCCACTGCTAAGAAGAGAGGAAAATAAACTTAACTCCTTTGGGCCTGCAGTTATGGAAAAAGGGGAACAAAGAACTGCCCTGGTATGAGAAGGGACCTGGGAATCTTCAGTAGAAAGCTCCTTATGAGGTTCTCTGGCATTGTTTAGCCACTACATCACAAATCTACTTCTGTTTAATTATTCTAATATTATTAATGCAACTTTTTTTTTATTTGCTATGTCCACATAATCCAGAACATCAATATAGTCTTGATCTCAAATCAGCTAGGTACTGAGAGTTATAACAAAAATCATTAGGTCCCTTCTTGAAGGGGCCTACCAATAGCTTGATTCTCACGGGTAAGAAGATAACTAGCAATGCAAGGCAATGCTTAACTCGTAAGCACCGTGCTGGTGGCCTAGTCAACAAGAACTATGGATGGGAGTTCATTCAGAAGAAAACTTCTGATCAGAGAGAAAGCTGTGGATGAGACAGAATTTCATTTAAGTTGGGCCTCTTTACTTTTTACTGGGCATTTGTGTGTTTTCCTCTAGACCAGATATTCTTGTGCGTTTTTGTAGAAAACCAAAAGGAAGAAAATAAAGACAAAAACAGTGACGATGCTGAAGAAAGAGAGGATGATTGAATATCCAGGGAGATGAGAATAGGTGGCAAGGTAAGCCTTTCCTTGGAGTTGAAGGAATGGAGGCAAGGTATAGAGAAAAACAGATGCTTAGGGTAGGAAAGCAGAGGGGATGAGGACACTTCATCAGGTAAATGGGAAACATGCATTCAATGGAAAGATTCAGGAAAGAGTTTGTAACATGAAAAGGGAGAAAAATTCAAGAAAGTTGTTAAGATAAATATGTGACTAGATTAAGAAAAGGTGAATAAAAGAAGTACTTAGCAGCAGTGTGGAGCTACCCAATTGCCTGTACAAACTTTCACACGATTGGATGGTTGTAACTCCAGCAGTGTCCCTGGCATCACTTTTCCTGAGCTGGAACCTGGACTCTCGTGTGATTTACGGATGGTGAAGAATGTGGCCAATGCTGTGAAAGCAAAGAGGTTGATCTTTGAATTCTTTTTCTTATTGGCCTACTTCCTGGTTCCTATCCTTTTAGGGTGGAGACAGGGGCTTGCTAAAGAAAGACTCTCTACATCAGCCTATCTCAGGCTTTGCAGAAAATGTGTTGATGTTAGTCTGCCCTTATGGTAGATTTTTTTTTAAGTGGCTTATGGCTATAACCATCTCTTCTACCAGTTAAAATACAGTTTCTATTTCTTACTTTTATTATATCCATACAGATTACAAAGTAAAGCTGTTTCCTAAATTCAGAATTGGTGACAAAGGAGTTATATTTAAACCTATCACTCAGCAAAAGCACCTATTGGATTTACCTAAAGAGCTTAGTAGTATAATAATGACTTAGGGGCCAGGCGCGGTGGCTCACATCTGTAATCCCAGCACTTTGGGAAGCCGAGGCAGGTGGATCGCCTGAGGTCAGGAGTTCGAGACCAGCCTGGCTAACATGGTGAAACCTCTTTCTACTAAAATACAAAAAATTAGCTGGGCTTGGTGGCACACACTTGTAATCTGAGCTACATTGGGAGGCTGAGGCAGGAGAATCGCTTGAACCTGGAAGGCGGAGGTTGCAGTGAGCCAAGATCGCACCATTGCACTCCAGCCTGGGCAACCAGAGCAAAACTCAGTCTCAAACACAAAACAAAAAATTAGTGACTTAGGATAGAGATTCCTAATATCCTTTCATGTGCAAACTCTGATTCTTAGCTGAGATTCAATTAACAGAAAAGAAGATGCTACATAAAATTAAAACTCTATAATGGACTTGCATTGCTTTAATCTCCATACTTAATTGACACTAAATAGTTTACTTGCAGAAGAGAGATTCTGAGTACTATGTTTATACAGTACACTGATAGTGATGCATAGAATTTTTTTGTAAGAAAAAGGAACAGATTAATCCATTCTGTTGACTGTAGCAGCCTACTACGAACGGCCCATTTATATCACTTTGTCCTGACCTTTGCTTCAGAAGCCTGACTGGCAAAGCAGTGCAATGGGTGCCCCTTTCTATAGTTAAGAAAAAGATATATTTTCCTGCCAGTTGATTCAAATGCATAAAAAATACAGTCACCCAGATGACTACAGATGCCAAGTCACAAATTTGATTAAATTCTGAACGAAGCGAAGCATCATTCAGGCGTAAACAATACACAGCCAAGACCAGTCCTACCTCTTCTGTCAATAAGTAAAGAACTCTCACTGGAAATTTTACCTGGAGCACTTACCAGACTTGCCAAGCAGAGAGTGATGTGATTTATACTTTTATCCCTGACTAATGCCACAATTACCTGAAATATAGTATGCTTCCACGCAGTCATATTTTTCTAACTAGTATTTTCCTTTAACAAAGATAAGATATAGTTCATATCATGTTACTTTAATGTCATAAAGTTAGGCTTAGAATAAATTAGTTCTACAAATGGAATTTTAAGTAAGAGTAAAAGCATTGTAGGAAAAAAGAAGCACAAGGTTCCTGAACCCATGGAATAAAATTTAATAAAGGCTAGTGTACATAACATGCAGGAAAAGAAAAGCAGGCAGGACAAACGTAATAGCATGGATCAGGAAGGCCCGGACACAGCCAAAATGAACCTGCAGACATGAACCACCAAGAAAACTCTGGGGCCTGCCTTGTAGCCACAGAGCTGAGGGATCTTGAGCAGAGGGAACAAGGTGGAGTCACTCAGATGCATCTTCCCCATGTATAAGTGGGAGGGAAACCCACTTTGAATCTTCCTTTGAACTTTCGCTTTATCCCAACTCCACATTCTCAGCTTTAGGAATTTTAACGAAGACATTTTACCTTGCAACCCAGCATACACACAGACATAGTATAGCGCTGGTGTATTCTAGTGTTTTCTATTCTATTATGTCTTATTTCATCCTTCTAAAATTCTGGTTAAGTCACATGCTATGGGTTAAATTGTGTCCCCACCCAAATCTTATAGGTTGAAGTCCTAACACCGTATACATTAGAAGGTAGCATTATTTGGAGATTGTCTTTTTTCAGAATTAATCAAGTTAAAATGAAGTCATTAGGGTGGGCCCTAATCCAGTGTGACTGGTGTCCTTATAAATAGGTGAAATTTGAACACAGTGGTGTGCAAGAAGGATGATGCTGTGAAGAGACATAGGAGAAGACAGCCATCTGCAAGCCAAGGAGATAAGTCTAGAATGGATCTTTCCTTCACAGCCCTCAGAAAGAGGCAACCTTGCAGACACCTTGAGTTCAGACTTCTAACCTCCCGAACTGTGAGAGATAACACACGTCTGTTGTTTAAGCCACCCAGTTTGTGACTAGCAAAGTAAGACCTAACAAACTAATATAGAACACTAATTTGATTTCATGACTCATTAATGGGCCTTGAAGAGCAGTTTGGGAAAAAATGAATCTAGTCCCACTTTTCTTCTCCAACATCCTTTGCTCTTTGAGCATGTGCTTGAACACATGCAGTGACAGATAACTTACTACCTCCCGAGGCAGGGGATTTCATCTCTGGGGACCTCCGGTACAGCTAAAATCTGATGCCTGTAACTTTGTCCCACTTCTCAGCTTCCACCCCTAGGAGTCATATACAGAAGTCAAACTCCCCCTCCTCGTGGTGACAGTCATTCAGCCTGGCATTTTGTATTCTAGTGCTACCATATGTGTCCTCACTGTCTACCATAAGTGCTCTACTGTTCCCATTGTTTTCCATTCATCCCTTGAACAGGTACAGACCCATTTCTTCACACTCATGGTGACCTCTCCTCCAAAGTGAGATCACCTGCCTCTCCTGCCAGCTAAATCCCAGCCCACCCTCACTCCTCACCTTCAAAAATTTTTTTTTTTTTTTTTTTTTGAGACACAGTCTTGCTCTGTCACCCAGGCTGCTGGAGTGCAATGGTGCGATCTCAGCTCACTGCAACCTCCACCCACCAGATCCAGATATTCTCCTGCCTCAGCCTCCTGAGTATCCGGGATTACAGGCGCGCTCCAATACACCCCGCTAATTTTTGTATTTTTGGTAGAGATGGGGCTTCACCAGGTCAGCCAGGCTGGTCTCCAACTCCTAACCTTAGGTGATCCACCCGCCTCAGCCTCCCAAAGTCTTGGGATTATAGGCATGAGCCACCGCGCCTGGCCCACGAATCATTTTCTGATCCTGCCAACTCAGAGCAATGTCTTCCTGTGTGAACATCTAAAGCACCATGCTAAATAATAATTTGAAACTGGTTCATATTTATTAGCATTTAGGAAAACTGACTTTTTACAATATTTACTAAATTTTTAATTTAATATGGGGAGCTCGATGAAGCAGCAGCTTCAAGTGGTAAATTCTTGGTTGACATGTTGGAGTTAGTGTCTTTGTAACTACCTTCTAACCTTTTTCTTTTATTCAAACCAGATTTTTCCCAAAGTATTTTTCTGACCTGCCTTCTCCGACCAGAGGTAAGTAAAAGCTCTGAATCAACAACTGGGGAAATAATTATGGACTCTTGTAAATCTGAAAGTAGCCCACCAAAAGAATTTTGTAGCCCCCTAATGCCTTTCGTCCCATCTGTTCTTTCCCCTCCCCTCTCTTTATCCTTATTCTAGCCACTACCTGGCATGAGCGCTGCTACTTTTATGGTTTTAACCACCAATGACATTGTGATGATGCTGTCATATTCTTCTCCAGCCCAGACCTCTTTTTTGAGCTCCACCCTCCACCTCTCTGGTACCTGAGCTCACAGACCCCTAAAACTCTACATGTCCAAAATGGAACCTATCATCTTCCTGCCTTCCCCAGTAGCTCCCACCTTAGGGAATTACCTCATCATCTGCCCATTTGCCCAAGCTGGAGACATGGATATAACTCTAACACCTCTCTCACAGTCAATCACAAACTACCATGGGTTTCACCTTCTTTCTATTTCTCAGATTCACTTACTTCATTTTGAACCCTGGACACTGCCTAATTCAAGCTCTTATTACTCCTTGCTTAAGTTAGTGCATCACCTCCAGCTGGTCTCTCTGCTTCTATCTTCCTCCACGCGATCCATTTCCCCTGCAATTTGAGTGATCTTTCCCAAATGTTAATTGATTATATCATTTTTGTATCAGTCAGGAATCATCCAGGAAACAAATGACTCTGAAAAGCAAATGGAACTAAATACTGAAAATTGATTACACAGGTGATGGAAGAGCTTGGAAGTGAAAGAGAGGATGCAGAGGCAGCCCAGGGAATAACAACAGCAGTGGAGCCTCTACCAGCCCAAGGGTAGAGGAACAAAGGGAAGTGGGATTATTACTGAAGGCTTGAGTCTGGGATCACCCAGCAGAAGTGGGAATGACATCTGACCTATCCAGAGATGGGGCCCCAGGAGAGACATAGTTGCAACTGGTATTGCTGCCTGACATGGAAAGTCGGGGTGGGGCGGTTGGGGGCAACCCTTGATTTCTGCCTTCCCATCACCATGCAACTTCCCAGTGATATCCCCCTTTGGCCAAACCCAGCCAGAAGCCAGTAGATACCAGAACCTGGGAAATGCAGCCTTCAGAAACCAAACAGAGCAGTACAGGGGAAGAGCTACAAAAGGATCTGGGGCACAAAGGCCCAGACCTAGGTGACCTCTCCTCTAGAAATTTTACAGTGTTCCCCTAAAGACTTTGGCACAAAGTCCAACTGCTTGCTATGGAGGACAAGACTCTACACTCTTGCTGTGGCTCCTGCTTGTCTGTAGGGTCACCTTTTACCTGGCATACTGACCCTGCATCATCCTCACACTAAGCTCATGCTCCCAGCTGGCTCTCTACCAGCAGTTACATGCCAACTCTCTCTCACTGCTGCGCCTTGACACATGCTACTCTCTAAACTAGAATCCACTCCCCACCTTTCCTCAGCTTCACACACACACAGCTCCTACCCCAACGCCAGTCATGCCACAGTGCACTTGTCAGCTGTGGGGAAGGCTTCTGGAACCTCTCACTCCATGTGCTCCCTGGTCTGAATGGGTGCCCTTCTATGGGTTTCCACAGCACACTGTGCTCATCTTCCACATTGTATTATCCTCTTGTTACTGAAATCATCAGCTTCCTGGTCCTCCTCATTAGAATGTAAACTCCTTAAAGGTAGGAAGAGTATCTTATTCGCCTTCTCACTTACAATGCTAAGCATAGTGCTTAGTGTATTTAGTAAACACTTGCTGAATAAATGCATAAATTTGGTTTTAAGGAGAGTTAAACTTCACTCAGGATGGCAGGGCCGGTTCTACTTAAGACTTACAACTTTGTTTTTTAACCACAGCTTATTTTTAAAATTTACTCAAAATATTTTTGGTGTGTGTTTGTTTGTTTGTTTGTTGTTTTCCTTTCTGGAAACCAGAGAGTCCCTACCATAGATTTTTGAGCTATGATTTTAAGACTGAAAACCACCTAAAAATAGGAGATGTGAAAGCTAAGAGGTAAGCAGCATTTTAATGCCCTCCAAACTATTTAAGGGTAACAATTTTTTTAACAATACTTAATTTAACAAATAATAATTTTTAATTCTCATGCATGTTCCAATTCATAATAAAGCAATGGTTTTCAAAAAGTGGTCCATGGAAACTTGGGAGTCCCAAGGTCAAAACTATTTTTACAATAATGCTAGGACATTTTTTTCCTTTTTCACTGTCCTGACATATACATTTATGGCACAAAAGCAATGGTAGTGCTATTATCTTAAAGTGAACTTAGGTAACGGCAGTAACTGTACTAGTAGTCATTGTGTCCTTCACCACCACATACTTGTAGAAAAAAAAAAGATAAAAGTTTTACTTTAAAATGTCCTTTATAAAGCAGTAAAAATTATTACTCTTATTAAATACTGACTCTTGTGTAAATATCTTTTTAGTATTTGGTATGATGAAATTGGAAGTATACATATTATAAAACAAAACACTTCTGTTACATACTAAAGTGTGATGGTTGCCTTTAATAAAGCTTATTTGTGGTTGAGTTGCAAGTGAACTGGCCACTTATTCCAAAAAATATCATTTTTACTTGGAAGAACAAATAACAAACAGACTTGGGTATTAAGCAGGTATATTCTTAAATATAAACAAAGTAAGCCTCTCACTTTAAAAAGCACCTGACAATATTTGTTGCTAATGGTGACACGTAAGGTTTCAAGCAAAATTTTTGAATACTCATATTTGCCATCATGAACTTGACCACTTCCCAATATTTAAGAACTTTTCTAATGAGATTGGTAGTCAGAAAAGTTGTTTCTCTGAATGAATTACCCCATACTTCATGGCTTAAAACAACACAAATTATTTATCTCTTAGTTGTATAAGTTAGAAGTATGAAACAGGTCCCACTGGGCTAAAATCAAGGTGTCAGCAGGGCTGTGTGCCTCCTGGCCAGGAAGAATCAGTGCTAAGAGAGACTCTGTTTCCTTGCCTTTTCTAGATGCTGGAGGCCATTTGCATTCCTTGGCTCATGGCCTCTTCCTGCATCTTCAAAGTCAGCAACATAGCATCTCTCAGAACCCTGCTTCTGACATCACATCTTCCTCTTCTGAGCCTTTCTTTCAACTCCTTCTTCCACTTTTAAAGATCCTTGTAATTACATGGTGCCACCCTAGATAATGCAGGATAATCTCCTTAATTCAAAGTCAGCTCTTAGCAAACTTAATTCCATCTGCAACCTTAATTCCTCTTTGTCGCGGAACCTAACATATTCGCATACTCTGTGGATTATGATATGTATATCCCTGGGGGAGCCATTAGCCTGCCTATAACAGGTGAGGCTATTAACAAATGTGATTTGTAGAAATATTTCACAATGAAATGTGTCAACATTTGGAACATCTGCATAACTTAATAAGCCAACATTTTCAAAATGACCAATGTTTGATGTTCAAAATCACAGGTGGGTAGAAGATTCATTTAAAATGCAAGACAGGTGGGTTTAATGTAACAGAGCACAAAAGTTTCATAAATATGGCTTCAGATTCCAAATTGTAACTAACCTTTTAGAAATGAATGCTTATTGAGTTTTGATGTAGCATCAAGGAAGAATATACACAATTATCTGAAAAGGCTATAAAAATATTCTTCCTTTTCCAATTACATAACTGTGTAAATCTAGATTTTCTTAATGTGATTCAACTAAAATAGCAATATATTGCAACAGATTGAATGCAAAAGCAGATATAAGAATTTAACTGTCTTCTATAAAACCAGATGTTAAAGATATTTACAAAAACATCAACAATACCACTCACTATATTTTTAAAAAACATAGTTATTCTTCATAAAAATATGCTTTCCTTGTTAACATGTAATAGGTTTTTTACTGCTACTTTTAAACGAATCAATACTTTTAAAAAAATTTTTAAGCTCTCGGTTTTAATTTCTAGTGTATATACTGATAGATATAACTCACATAACAAAAGCTTTTTGGGATCATCAATAATTGTCAAGAATGAAAAGATATCCTGAGACCAAAATATTTGAGAGCTGCTTAATTCTTCCAGAGAGAGAGAGAGAGAGATGAATATGAGCTCGTTAAATTCATATTCCACTTACTGCAGATCTTACTCATTCCTCAGCCTATATTGGCCCTTATAATGATCATGACTTAATTTCTACAAGGGTCATACTGGGTTACCAAGAGGCAAGTCTACCAGCTGGAAAAAAAGGAAACTCTACCGTTTGATTAAAGCAGCAGAGGTATAAAATAGAGCAGTTCTGTCCACAAAGGATAGTAAGGGAATGAGAAGGAGCAGGAAGGAGTTTGTGTGACCTCCCACCTGCCCACAAGGCAGTAGGTGCAGGAACCCAGAAGAGGTCACACCTACTGCCTTGCCTTCTTCCAACATTTTTGGAAGCAAAAGTAGAGCATTAAATGCAATTAGATCATGGCTGGAGCTCTGCTAAGGGAATGTTTCCCTAAATGAAAAGTTTATGGTGTATGCAATGTGTTGTGCTCATAAAGATCAGGAGAAGGTTGGTTTAAGTCACCTGGCTTTTAATTGAATGCCATTCAGTACAGAGAATCTGACAGGTACTTTCACATTTATCTTGGTATTTTAGTAATGCATTCTCACATCGAAGAACATTGATGTCCTCTATTGCAAATGTCTTTCTTATTGTCTGTGGAACCAAGTAGCTATACAGCCTGGGACAGCTCCTTAACCTCTCCAAGCTCCAGATTCCCATCTGTCACCTGTGAATAGTAATGCCTACCCATGAAGATTGTTATGAGGCTCAAGAAATAATAATAATAATGTATATGGAAAAGCTTTTTTATAAACTCAGTTGTTTTGTAGAAATGACACAGCCAAGGAGGAACTCGGTAAGGTGACTTTATTTCTCTCTCCCATTTTAATCATTCCCACCCTCAATTCAGCCCAGATACAACCAAAGTAAAATCATAGTTCTTGCTATAAAAATGAAGACTTAATATGGGGTTTCTTACACCTCTTCCAACCAAACTGTTACTACCAAGCCCCTTCTACATATAAAAATTCTATACCTTTCTCTTTTATGTTTTATTTATTACTACTTGGCAATATGATATTTATACAAGAAGAATTTGAAGTGTTCAGTGACTAAGTTGTGCAATCAATTACTCATTCAATAAAGATTTACATATCCACTAAGTGTCAGGCTCTGAACTAGGCAGTGGGGATACAGCAAAAGAAAAATAAAAAAGAAAACAAAACAAAACAAAACAACAAAAAACATACAAACAAAAATCCCTGCCTATATCGAACTTGTATTTTAATGGATGGGTAGGGAAATAGGAAGTGAGATGATAAACATTATGTCAAAAGGTGAGATTACTATAGGGAAAAAAGCAGGAAGGAGAGATAGGGTGCTGGACATTGGTGACAGCATGAAGGGGGCGATTTTAAATGATGTAGTGAAGGCAAGGGTTTACTACTACAGTGTCATTCAAGTGAGAGCCTCACGCAATTATTATGGAGAAGACGGCTCAAGGCAGAGAAGACATCAGGTGCAAAGGTCCTGGTGTGTCTGGTGTATTCACAGGCTAACGAAGAAGCCAGGTTACCTGGGAAGGGTAAGGAGGGGCAGAGAGGTAGGAAATGAGTAGGGAGGGATGGTGTGGAGAGGTGGTGGGCAGGAGTCAGGGACTTCCCATCTCACCAGGGGGAGGTTGTGAGCAGAGGACTGAATTGTGTGAATTAAATGTTAAAAGAACCACTTTGGCTGTTGTATGGAGAATAGACTGCTGAGCAGCAAACACAAGGAAAGACCAGGCTGGGCGCTGTGGCTCATGCCTGTAATCCCAACACTCTGGGAGGCCGAGGCGAGTGGATCACCTGAGGTCAGGAGTTCAAGACCAGCCTGGCCAACATGGTGAAACCCTGTCTCAACTGAAACTACAAAAAACAAATTAGCTGGGTGTGGTGGTAGGTGACTGTAATCCTGGCTACTTTAGGAGACTGAGGCAAGAGACTCGCTTGAACCCGGGAGGCAGAGGTTGCAGTGAGTTGAGATCGCGCCATTGCACTCCAGCCTTGGCGACAAGAGCAAAACTCTGTCTCGAAAAAAAAAAAGGAAAGAAAGAAAGAAAGAAAGAAAAAAGAAAAGAAAAGGAAAAGAAAAGAAAGAAAGAAAGAAAGAAAAGAAAGAAAGAAAGAAAGAAAGAAAGAAAGAAAGAAAGAAAGAAAGAAAGAAAGAAAGAAAGAAAGAAAAGAAAGAAAGAAAAAAGGCCAACTGGGAGGCTTTTGAAACAATACAGTAGAGAAAGTAGGGTGATCACAATGGAGACAGAAACAGCGTCTAGATATATTTTGATGGTAAAAACAACAGGATTTGTGCAAAGGTTGAATGTGGGTTATAAAAAGGAGGGAGGATGACTTTAAGGATTTGGCCTAACCAACAGGAATTTTGCAGCAGCCATTCACTTAGATGAGGCGGACTGCAGGGAGGCCAACCAGGTTTGGGGTGGTTAGGAAGAATAATAATTCAATTTTAGACATGTTAATTTTGAGATGCCTTTTTGACATCCAAAAGGCCATGGAGGTCATTGCATATAAGAGCCTGAAATTCACAGGAAGAGGTCTGGGCTGGGTATAAATTTGAGAACATCTACTTTCATATAATATTTAGAGTTGGGTTGAGATTAAATGGTATTAGCAAGATACTGAGCATAAATAGGGAAAAGAAGGATTTCAAAGACTGAAACCTGAGCCTTAAATCAGGAATATAAGGAAGAATCAGCAAAAAACACTAGAAGGAGTTTCCAGTGAAGAAGAAGAAAAACCAGGAGACTGCTATGATCTGAGAGTGAACTGAAAAAGTGTATCAGAAAGCGTGGGATGATCAACCATGTCAAATGCTGCTGACCGGTCATGTCAGATGGATGAATTGACACGCGGATTTTGCAAAAAGAACATCGTTAACAACCTTGACAAGAACAGGGTAGTGAGGGTGGTGGTAAAAGCCCACATGTGGAGTCAAAGAAAGAATATGAGAAAGAATTCAAGAAATAATATGAGAAAAGGAACTGGAGACAGCCAGTAGAGACAACCCTTTTGAGGAATTTTGCTATCAAAAGAAAACAGAAAAATAAAGAGGGAAAAGGGGAATGTGAAGTCAAAAAGTATCATTTTTCTGGATTTTTCAAATGGAAACATTTTTAAGATGCTTACAGACATGGACTATATTAGTAATTCTCTATATGCAAATATACAAAGAACCAAAGGGGATATAGATGTATTTAGTCCTTAATTTATCTTTTCATGAAAGTAGTTAGCAACTGTACAATAAAAGAAAAAAAAAAAGAAACCAAGCCTTACAAAGAAACTGATGCCTCATCCCCGACATGCAGCTAAGAAGCAGATCTTACTTGGCTTCAGACTTCGAGCACAAATGAACCCAAATGGATTCAACTTTACTGAACTATGTATCGTTTATTCTGTTACTGAAATAAGAGTATCAAGCAACTGGAAATCAATGAATTGATTTAAATATTATGCAAAAGATGGAGCTATTACTATGGGTACAGTTTTATGATTTAAAAATCACATTTCAGCATTTTCCCTATGTCAGAGGCTATGACAGGGCAGCATTGATTAACACATTCAGACCCAATCATCAAGAAAAAGACTTGGAACTGCAAATTTCTCTTGTAAAAGATGCCTTCTTAGGTCCATACCAAGTTCAAAGTTATTAAATAATGACAGTTGGGTTTGGGAGTTTTTTTGGCGTGTGATTTGTTTTTAACTTTTTATTATGAAAAATTTCAAACCTATGCAAAAGTAGAATAGAATATGACCTTACCCCCATATATATATAGGACCCAGCTTCAACAATTACCCACTCATAGCTAAGCTTATTTCATCTCTCTCCCCAACCACTTCTCTCTCTCTAAGCACCAGACTATTTTGAAACAAATCACAGGCATCACACCATTTCATCTATAATTATTTCAGTGTGCATGCCTAAAAAAGAACTCTTTTAAAAAAATCATATTATCTTTTTCACACATAAAATTAGAATAGTCCATTAGTTCCATCAAATATTCTTCTAGGGTTCACATTTTCTTATCTATGTTCTATAAATATGTTTTTAAATGCACTGTAGTTTTGTTTGAATCAGAATACTAACAAGTCCTACAAACAGACACGTCATTTCTGAAGGGGACAAATTAAAACTGTTTTAAATTTAAAACAGTTTTGGTTTTACAAGCAAATCACCAGAAGCACTTTAGTGTTATAACATACAGTATAAAACCAATTTTGAATGAAATGGGAATAGTGTATTTTAAAATATAATTTAATAGGTTTAAATGAGTCTTCCAAATACTAAAGTGCACTTTCTCTAACAAAAATAAAAAGGGAGGTAATTTGGGGCTGCCAATTACAAATACATTCACAACTGACATGAGCATTTTCAGTTGAAAATATAAAATCTTCTTAAAATATATATTTCTTCTGTTGGTTGACTTGGTTTTGTGTTGTAAACTATGGTTCATCTGTTCTTCCAGTTGCGCTAACACCACCAGGCTAAACATTCTTCAGCTGAGTCCAGTCCTAAGCAATTATTCCCTTACCCCCTAAAAAAAAAGTACCAAACCAAAAAGCAATCAATTACATGTTTGTTAGAAATTTTTGCATACATAAATTATAACTCTGATTCTGGGTGTTAGGAAAACTTTGACTGAAGCAAACAAGGAACACCTAAAAGTTAAGCAAATAGCTACCTTAAACCAATTTACTGCTTTTTGCCGTCAGCATCACAGAGTGTCAGAACTAAAAAGAGGCTTTGCACTCCAAACCCCTCCTAACAGAGGTGAGCCAACAGAAGCTGAACGACTTGCCTGGCATCACGCAGCAAGAAGGGAGGTTCCCGAACCCAGACTATCCTACAACCAGACTAGATGTTTTCCCCTACTATTACGTCATACCCAAATTGCTAGATTACATCTGATCCAAAGCTACTGCTTTTCTGTAAAAGCCTCCCGTCCTCCTGGTAGAGCAAGATTTGGGAGAACTGCAGTCATCCCTCCATATACGTGGGGGATTGTTTCCAGGACCCCTGCATATACCAAAATCCTAGCACACGCAAGTCGCAAAATGGGCCCTGCGGAATTTGCGGAAAAAGTCAGCCCTCCATATGTGCAGGTTTCACATCCAGCAATTACTGTATTTTGAATCTGCCTTTGGTTGAAAAAAAATCTTTGTATCAGTGAACCCACACAATTTAAACCTGTGTTGTTCAAAGGTCAACTGTGCTTTTACATTTCATTTCTCTTTATTTCACTTGCTACAGTCACTTCAGAAAATGTTGTCAACTATTTTAAATGGCTTGTTCTTGTTTCACTATTTAATGTGTTTAATAAACTTTATTCACTATATACCCCTACTGACTAGTTGTCTCTTACAATTTTTGTACAATCCTTTTGGCCAAGACAGAATGAGACTTCAGTGCAGTTTTCAAAATGTAGTAAGCATTTGTTCTCACCAGATTATGTTAATCTTTATCTTTTCAAACAGTCAACTTTCATATTTATAGTATGCATGAAAGTGTACCATAATACTTATCAATTTTCACTTCACAGCAAAGGTAGATTATGAATAAACTATGAAGTTTGTAAAAATGCAGTATATTGAAAAGGAGCACCACATAGTTTGTTATAATAGCTCCCCCTAGTGAGCATTCTCACTATTGTTTTCTGAACACCTTTTAAGGTTATTAATTTTAGTACTTGGTATTGTTACCTAGAAATTTTCTATCATGGCTGTAAACAAAACTTATGTCATCACATGGTAATTTCAGCCCCACATATACTCACAAGAATTAACCCTATCAGCAGAATGGTTTTCAACTAGAAAAGAATGGTGTTATTTTTTCATTTAACATGAAACGGAAAAAAATGAAAAAGAACAAAGAATTCGGCAAATACAATTGATAATAATAACTGTGATTCATTAAGCAGTTCATATATGCTATATATTCTGCTTAGCAATTATATGGGTTGTTTAATGTGATCCTTGTATTACTTTAGGATATTAATACCATTATTAATTTCATTTTACAGATAAAGAAGTTAAGTCTGGCCTAAGGACATACAGCTAGCAAGTGACAGAGCTGAAATTTGGATTCAGGTTGTCTGACTCCAGAGTTCACACTCCAAGCCACTATTCTATTCTGTTGAGGAAGCCACAAAATTACTTAGGTCCCAAATCTGTTTTTTGTTTGTTTTTGTTTTTGTTTTTATAATAGCAAATCTGTTTGCCAGATTATTGCATTATTAATCCACTCTGCTTATATCACAGAAAGGCCCAAAGTCTTCCTGCCCTGGCGTTGAAATTCCTCCTTTCTGGATACTCACCTCTGTCTGTAGCTGCCACCCAGTTAAGAAGTAGTGGTGACCAATTCCAAAGTTGAGGTAAGAGGGATACAAGATGCACCTAAAACAGCTTAAGTCAGAAAATGAGAAAGTATTCAAAAAAAAAAAAAAAAAAGGAGCAAGTCACAAAGACACAGGTGCCCAGACTGAAGAGATTCTCCTGGCCAAACCTATAACAATTTGAACACAAGCATGATTAATTTTAAATCATTGAAAAATTAAGAACTCATAAGTTCATACTAACATTAGATAGATAGGTGAGAGAGAGAGACATAAGAAGAAGGGAGGGCTCTTGCTGACAGGGAGGGATCTTCCTGAGGGCAGACTGATAAGTGTGGAGGGAATGTAGGGATTTAAAAATAATCATTTTGCAATCATCATAGTGAGATTGGATAAGGCAAGAAACATTAATAGATTCCAAATCTAGAGAGAAATTCTGATGAGGAATCGAGGAATCAGATATTTGCATGATCTTAAGATATCTTCCCACCTAGCACTTCTTAGTTGGAAGGGGGAAAATAAAATAGTAATTATATAGTGGAGAAGTAAGACAACACTTTGATCTGGTGGTCGCATGTAACATCAGTAACAAGAAACAGACGGGCATTGTGTGCCTGCAGATGTGAAGCCTCGAGATGAGCATGCCACACATGCACTGTTCTTCTCAAGAATGCATAATCTGACTGCAACCACAAGAAAACAGCAGAAAAACCCAAATATGAATATTCTACTTTGTTAAAGGAGGATGTACAATCTTTAAAACTGTCAAAATCATAAGACAAAGAAAAGCTATGGAAATAATGCAGATTAAAGGAGCTAAACAAACATGACAACTAAATGCATTATTTGTTTCCAGGCTTAATTACACACTGGAGGTATAAAAATGCTAGAAAGAGCTGTTAGGTCAACTGACAAAACTGAAATATGAAGAGTAGGTTATACAAAACTACTGCATCATTATAAATTCACTGAACTTGATCACTGTACTGGGGTTAAGATAATATCTCTATTCCTATAAAATATACACTGAAGGCCAGGAGTGGTGGCTCATCCCTATAATCCCAGCACTTCATGAGGCCAAGGTGGGAGGATCACTTGAAGCCAGGAGTTTAAGATCAGCCTGGGCAAAGCTGAGGCTGGAGGATCACATAAGCCCAGGAGTTTGAGGCTGCAGTGAGCTATGGTCATACCACTGCACTTCAGACTGGGCAACAGAGCAAGACCCTGTCTGAAAAAACATAAAATAAAATAGAAAATATGCACTGAAGTATCTAGGGGGATATCATCAGGTGATTTACTATCAATGGTTAAGAAAAAAATGTGTGTGTGTGTGTGTGTGTGTGTGTGTGTGTGTGTATAGTTTAAGGGTATGGAGTTTCAATTTTGCAAGATGCAAAGAGTTCTGTGGATAGGCAATGGTGGCACAACAATGTGAATGTACTTAATACTACTGAACTTAAAAGTAGTTCAGATGGTAACTGTATTTTACCGCAATTTAAGAGAGAGAGAGAGTATGCAAATGATAAGATTCATGAGACATACTGCTAATAGGTGGATTTGGGTAAAGAACATTTGAGTGTTTTCTGTACTATTTTTATTTTTTCAATTTATATGCAAATTTAAAATTGTTTCCAAATAAAGTTTTCTTTATAAATAAAGTAGTAATTCCTCCCATGGCAGAGCAGCTCCACCTGCCTCCCGGTGCAGCCTCCTAGGTGAGTGGCAGGAGAGGGGCCTGGTGGCAGCCACCCGCTCTCAACCCTCTCACTCCGCGTGACCTGTTCATTCGCCCTTTCCTTCAAATGCTTCGAGGTTTAGATGACCAAACTGACCTTCACTGGATTTATCCCCACATACTACATTCTTTTAATGAATTGACTGGCTCCCTGGGGTAGGATAAACTCAGGAAATGAGGGTGAGGTAAAGGGCACTGGATCGGGAGACAGAGTCTGCATGTCTCGTCCTGATTCTGCGGATTAGCTGTGTGGCTTGGGCAACTCATTACCTCTGGGGGTGAACACTCTGATCTAGAATTTTTCTTGTTGTTGTTGTTGTTTTATTGTTGTTGTTGTGAACATGCCACTGCACTCCAGTCTGGGTGCAGAGTGAGTCTGGGTGTAGGATGCAGAGAGACCCTGTCTCATTCTGCCACCCAGGCTGGAGTGCAGTGGCATGATCACAGCTCACTGCAGCCTTGACCTTCTGGACTCAATTGATCCTCCCACCTCAGCCTCCCAAGTAGCTGGGACTACAGCTGCATGCAACAAAACCCAGCTAATTTATTTTTTATAGAGACAGGGTCTCCCTATGTTGCCCAGACTGGTCTTGAACTCTTGGGCTCAAGTGATCCTCCCACTTTGGCCTCCTGAAGTGCTGAGATGACAGATGAGAGCCACTGCACTGGGCCTCAGAATTTTTTAAAGGTCTTTTGCAGTGTTATGATTTTATATCTTACTTCCACCACTCCTGAGAACACAGTCACCAATTAAGCACTAAGTAATATGACTAATGATACAGCTAACAATATTGAAACATTCCACATGTTAATTTTTCCTCCTGCTACTTAGCTTTTGGCGATATGTTGTTATGTTACATTCTAGGAATACTAGAGGTAAGGGTATGTGTGTGTAGAGAAAAACAGAAAGAAGAGGAAGGAGGAAGAGAAAGAAAGGAAAACAGAATGGTATTCTATCAGAATGAACAGCACTTACAACCGATAGCATTTTAAAATCTATAGCATCGACTCACAACTTAAAGTAAAGCCTTCCATTTGTAAACTGCTTTGCAGTTTTAAAGTAATTTCATACCTGTTTTATCATTTTATCTTCCAAAGAACTCTGAGACAGTCAGGACAGACAATATTTTTATTTTAAAGATAAGAAAACTGATTTGATGAAGGCAAATGACCACCAGCTAATTTGTGGTGGTTCACCAATTAGAATCCCAGCTTTTTGACCCTGTGCTGATGCACTTCCCAATTTAAAAACCTATAAAATGTCTTTTCAACATCATACTGAATGGGCAAGAGCTGGAAGCATTCCTCCAGCACAAAACAAAGATGTCCTCTCTCACCACTCCTATTCAACATAGCATTGGAAGTCCTAGCTGGAGCAATCAGGCAAGAGAAAGAAATAAAAGGCACCCAAATAGAAAGAGAGGAAGTCAAACTATCCCTGTTTGCAGATGACATGATTCTAGAAAACCCCATAGTCTTGGCCAAATAACTCCTTCAGCTGATAAACAACTTCAGCAAAGTTTTGGGATACAAAACCAATATACAAAAATCACTAGCATTCCTATATACCAACAACAGCCAAGCTGAGAGCCAAATCAGAAAGGCAATCCCATTCACAACTGCCACAAAAGGAATACAATACTTAGGAATACAGCTAACCAGGGAAATGAAAGATTGCTACAACAAGAATCACAAAACACTGCTCAAAGAAATCAGAGAAGATAAAAACAAATGGAAAAACATTCCATGCTCATGGATAGGAAGAATCAATATTATTACAATGGCCATACTGCTCAAAGTAATTTATAGATTCAATGCTATTCCTATTCAACTACCAATGACATTTTTCACAGAACTAGAAAAAAAACTATTTCATATGAATTCAAAAAAGAACCTGAGTAGCCAAGGCAATCCTAAGGAAAGAGAGCAAAGCTGGAAACATCATGTTACCTGACTTCAGACTATATTACAGGGCTACAGTAACCAAAACAGCATGGTACTGGTACAGAAACAGACACATAGACCCATGAAACAAAATAGAGTACAGAAATAAGGCCGACCCATGACCATCTGATTTTCAAAAAAGCTGACAAAACAAGCAATGAGGAAAAGGCTCCCTTTTAAATAAATGGTGCTGGGATAACTGGCTAGCCTTATGCAGAATATTGAAGTTGGGCCCCTTCCTTATGCCATATATAAAAATCAACTTAAGATGGATTAAAGACTTAAATGTGAAACCCAAAACTATAAAAAACCCTGGAAGACCCTGGAAGGCAATACCACTCTGGACATAGGAATGGGCAAAGATTTCATGACAAAGATGCCAAAAGCAATGACAACAAAAGCAAAAATTGACAAATGAGATCTAATTAAACTAAAGAGCTTCTGCACAACAAAAGAAACTATCAACAGAGTTAACAGACAACCTATAGAATGGAAGAAAATTTTTGCAGAATATGCATCTGACAAAGGTCTGATACCCGGCATCTGCAGGGAACTTAAACAAATTTCCAAAAGAAAAACAAGAAACCCCACTAAAAAGGGGGCAAGGGACATGAACAGACACTTGTAGAAAGGAGACATACATTCAGCCCACAAACATGAAAAACAGACCAGTATCATTGATCATTAGAGAAATGCAAATTAAAACCACAATGAGATACCATCTCACATCAGTCAGAAGGCTATTAATTAAAAGTCAAGGCTGGGTGCAGTGGCTCACGCCTGTAATCCCAGCACTTTGGGAGGCCAAGGCAGGTGGATCACGAGGTTAGGAGTTCAAGACCAGTATGGCCAAGATGGTGAAACCCCATCTCTACTAAAAAAAAACAAAAATAGCCAAGCATGGTGGCGGCACCTGTAATCCCAGCTACTCAGGAGACTGAGGCAGGAGAATCGCTTGAACCTGGGAGGCGGGGGTTGCAGTGAGCCACGATCGCACCACTGTACTTCAGGCTGGGCGACAGAGTGAGACTCCATCTCAAGAACAAAAAAAAAAATGTCAAAAAGTAACAGGTGCTGATGAGGTTGCTCGTAGAAAAAAGGAAACACTTATTCACTGTTGGTGGGAGTGTAAATTAGTTCAACCATTGTGAAAAGCAGTATGGTGATTCCTCAAAGAGCTAAAAACAGCATTACCATTCAACCCAGCAATCCCATCACTGGGTATACATACAGAGGAATATAAATCATTCTACCATAAAGATACATGCACATGTATGTTCATTGCAGCATTATTCGCAATAACAAAGACATGAAATCAACCTAAATGCCCATCAATGACAGATTGGATAAAGAAAATGTGGTCTATATACACTGTGGAATACCATGCAGCCATAAAAAAGATGAGATCATGTCTTTTGCAGGAAGATGAATGGAGCTAGAGTCCATTATCCTTAGCAAACTAATGCAGGAACAGAAAACCAAATACCACATGTTCTCACTTATAAGTGGGAGCTAAATGATGAGAACTCATGAACATAGAGAAGGGAGCAACAAACACTGGGATCTACCTGACAGTGGAAGGTGGAGGGTGGGAGGAGAGAGAGAAGACAAAATAGTTATTGGGTACTAGGCTTAATACCTGAGTGATAAAAATAATCTGTACAACAAACCCGCATGACATGAGTTTACCTAAAACTTCACATGTACCCCCAAACCTAAAATAAAAGTTTAAAAAAAAGTCTTCTACAAAACAACAGGCTGCATGCTTCAAAAGTCACAGTCATGAAAAGCAAAGAAGAGCTGAGAAACTGTTCTAGAATAAAGAAAACTACAGAAGCACAAAAAGTAAATTGAGTATGTAATTGTAGCTTGGATTTTGGATTACAAAGAAACACATTGCTTTTGTAAAAGACATTTCTGGGACAATTGCCAAACTTTCAGTTTGGACTGTATTAGATAGTATTGTATCCATATTCGATTTTCTGAATTTGATAATTGCAACATGGTTATATAAGAAATTGCCCTTGTTCTCAGGAGACAGACACTGAAGTAGTTAGGGATAAAATGTTGTAGTATCTGTAACCTTCTTTCAGTTGGTTGAGGGGAAAAAAAATGACAAGCAGAATAAAAAACAAGCTCAGTGCAGTGGCTCACACTTGTAATCCCAGCCCTTTGGAAGGATAAGATGAGAGGATCGCTTGAGCCCAGGAGTTTGAGGCCAGCCTGCACAACATAGTGAGACCAAGTATCTACAAAAAAGATTAAAATTTTAAAAATTAGAAAAATATTAGCCAGGTGTGATTCACACCTGTAGTCCTAGTTACTCAGGAATCTGAGGTGGGAAGATTGCTTAAGCCCAGGAGGTCAAGGCTGCAGTGCGCTATGAGTGTCAAATGCACTCCAGCCTGGGCAAGACAGTGAGACCCAGTTTCCAAAAACAAACAAACAGAAGAGTGAAAAACATTATATGTATTAATATACTAGAACTATATATGATATAAAGAGAGAAAGAGATGTGGCAAATGTGGAAAAATCTAGGTGAAAGGTATTTACATGTTAATTGTTATATTCTTGTAATTTTTCTGAGGTCTGAAAGTTTTTCAAGATTAGAAGTTTAGGTTGTACGTGATGGCTCATGCCTGTAATCCCAGCACTCTGGGAGTCTGAGGCGGGCAGATTGCTTGAGCTCAGGAGTTCCAGACCAGCCTGGGCAAAATGGTGAAATTCCATCTCTACCAAAAATACAAAAAATTATTCAGGCATGGTGGCGTGTGCCTGTGGTTCTAGCTACTCAGGAAGCTGAGATGGGAGACTCTCTTGAGCCTGGGAGGTGGAGGTTGCTGTGAGCCAAGATTGCACCACTGCACTCCAGCCTGGGTGACAGAGTGAGACCTCATCTTGAAAAAAAAAAGTTTAATAAAATAAATAATTAAGAAAACATCTGAGATGAAAACTCTCTAAGGAGTGTCATATTGTGCTTTCTAGTATTTTTATTACTATAATAATAGTATGTCATGTTGCTGTTTGCATGATTTTTATGACTACAATATACTATCATCTCATATGTCATTACTGAGAAATAGGATAATTCACAGAAGTGAATTTTCTAAAACACAAACCAAAAAAAGATAAGTAGACCCTTCAACACTGAAATAAATTAAATTTTCAGACCAACTTTATGAGTATATTTAACATATTTCTGATATTTCAAACAAAATGTAAGGAACATAATCTATTTTTGAAGATCCTGGGTATTTTAAGGGTCAAATTCTCTAAACAACTTATGTGATCATAATTGCTTATCTTGAGGTTACTGAGATGTTTGAGGCTTTTTCATCTAATCTACAGGACCCTCTTACCACTGAGTCCTCCTGTAGGAGATACACAGCCATTCAGATTGCTGCCACTATCAATTCAAGGTCACTGCTGGGCTACTGACTATCCTATGACCGCATTTACTCCCTAATTCTTCTTTCCCTTTCACACTTTCCTGTCGAACAACCGAAATCCAGCTTCCACCTCAACCAATCTACCAAAAAAGCTTTTGCCACAGTCACCTATAACCTCTCTGTTGATAAATCCAATGTATACTTTTCTGTAATATGTATTACTTGATTTCTCAGACACATTTAATAGATAACCATCCTATTCTTTCCGAAACTATCTCTTCCCCATCTTTCAAAGGTCTAAATTTTACTGATACTTCTATTTCAACTATTATTCCTTCTTCATCTCCTTGGGAAAAAAATGGTCTTTTTCCCCTAGGTTTTGGTTCTGCACTTAAAAAAAACTATAATATTTTAAAAAACTGTTTCGCTATTATTACAAATTCTCATGGATAGAGGTAGGGGAGAAAAGAAAGAAAAAACAGGAGTTAGGCATAGGCTAGAAGAAACTATTATAAACATTTTGTCTTAAAAAATGGTGTATTTTCACACTCACATTTCAGACTGGAAGGAAATATAAGGACAAGTACAGGACCAACTGTGACCAACTTTTTCATCTCTTGTCCCTAGTACCTACTTGTGTGCTCCAAAGACTGGTGCCTTGATTTGAAGCCAAGGTTGGAGGAAGCCTGTTTTGGCAGGATTATAGCCATACTACCTAGCACTTGGGGGAATCGAGATATATCTATATCTATATAGATATGATGATATACTGATATGGGATATATACATACCATATCCCTTTTCAGTTCTAATTGGACAAAACGAACTGTCAGGAAGTAGGACAGGAAATGCTTTAGCAGGAAGTTTTCAGACACTACCATCCCCATGTTTTTTCCCTACCCTCGCTACTTTCATCCAATACTCATAGATCGTGGTGGGAAGAATAGCTGGCTGGGAATACAAGGTCTCCTGCCCAAGGTTTAGCAGTCGTGATGGGAGTAGAGATTCCAGGAATCGTAAAAGGAAAACTGTCATTATTTAACAAGAATTTATTCAACGATCATTGCTGTGTGAGACGCTGGTGATTTCCAGACAGCATCTACTCTCCAGGAGTTCAGGGTTCAGTTGAGAGGTAAAGACCTAAAGAGATACAGTAATGTAATATATCATGTTAGGTATGTCCATGGGGCAGTGATGGGACAAGGTCCTGTTCTCTACAGTTGTCCAGTTAGCCTCTGTACTAAGATGAAAATTGAAGGATAAATGACTCATTCACCAAGTAGGAACTGAGGAGAATAATTAACTCCACACTCTGCACCTGAGACTTATAAGCAGCAAAAAACAAAATAAATAAACATGTAACTGTGCTTTATATATACCATCAGGTGTTACTTACCAACAGGGATACATTGTGAGAAATGCGTCGTTAGGTGATTTTGTCCTTATGCAAACAACACAGAGTGCACTTACATAAACCTAAATGGTAAGCCTGCCTACCACACACCTAGGCTGTATGGCATAGACTATCACTTCAAGCTACAAACCTCTATAGCATGTGACTGTACTGAACACTGGAAGAAACTGCAATGCAATGGTAAGTATTTATGTATTTAAACATAGAAAAGGTACCATAGAAGTATAGTATAAAAGATAAAAAGTAGTACATCTATACAGGACACTTATCATGAATGGAACTTATGGGACTGGAAGTTGCTCTGGGTGAGCCAGTGAGTGAGTGGTGAGTGAGTGTGAAGACCTAGGACGTAATTGTACACTACTGTAGATTTTATAAGCACTGTATGCTTAGGCTACAATAAATTTATTTTAAAAATCTTTCTGCTTCAATAATAAATTAGCCTTAGCTTATGTAACCTTTTTACTTTACAAACTTTAAATTTTTTTAACTTTTTGGCTCTTCTGTACTAGCACTTAGCTTATAACACAAACGCATTGTACAGCTGTACAAAAATATTTTCTTTCTTTATATGACTACTGTATAAGCTCTTTATTACTCAGATTTTTTTAAACTTTTTTCAACATTTTTGTTAAAAACTGACACACAAACACAGACATTACCTAGGCCTACACAGCCTCAGGATCATCAATATCACGGTCTTCCATTTCCATATCTTGTCCCACTGGAAGGATTTCGAGGTAATAACATGCACGGAGCTGTCATCTTCTAGGATAACAATGCCCTTGTTTGGAATACTTCCTGAAAGACCTGCCTGAAGATGTTTTACAGTTAACATTTTTTTATAAGTAGAAAAAGCACATTCTGAAAAAACAATAAGAAGTATAGTAAATACATAAGCCAGTGGCACTCATTTATTATCCTTATCAAGTATTAAGATGTACTGTACGTAATTGTATGTGCTAGACTTTTGTATGACTGGAAGCTCAGTCGGTTTATCTGCACCAGCATCATCACAAACATGAGTAATGCATTGCACTACATTAGGAAGGCTACTATATCACTAGATGATAGGAATTTTCCAACTCCAGTATAATCTTATGGGACTACATTACTCATGCAGTTGGTTGTTGACCAACATGCTGTTCTTTTTTTTTTTTTTTTCTCTTGAGACAGAGTCTCACTCTGTCGCCCAGCTAATTTTTTTCTTTTTTTTTTTTCTTTTTTGTATTTTTAGTAGAGACGAGGTTTCACTGTGTTAGCGAGGATGGTCTGGATCTCCTGACCTCATGACCCACCTACCACAGCCTCCCAAAGTGCTGGGATTACAGGCATGAGCCACCACGCCCTTCCCAAAACGTTGTTCTATGGTGCATGATTTTATGTATTAATGTATATATAGTGTATATATGTGTGTGCGTATATACGTGTGTGTGTATATATATACATACATATATATATAGAGAGAGAGAGACAGAGAGAGCTTGCCACGTGGGAAGCTGGTAGCAGACCTGAAGAGTATGCCTAGCAAGGAAAAAGCTGATTCTGTGTTAGCCCTGTGAAGCAACAGGGCATTATTCTTCTCAAGGGCTCCTTTGGAGTGTGTGGGAGTATGCCAAGAAGTCAAGAAGTCATGGATAAAGTAGCACATCTTCAAGAACACTAATGCATTTTGATATTCAAAAATAGATATGTAATAATAGAGGCTGGGCATAGTGACTCACATCTGTAATTCTAGCACTTTGGGAGGCCGAGGCGGGCAGATCACTTGAGGTCAGAAATTTGAGACCAGCCTGGCCATCATGACAAAATCTTGTCTCTACTAAAAAATACAAAAGAGGTAGCACACGCCTGTAGTGCCAGCTACTGGGGAGGCTGAAGTATGAGAATCACTTGAACCTGGGAGGCAGAGGTTGCAGTGAACCAAAATTATACCACTGCACTCCAGCCTGGGCAACAGAGCAAGACTCTGTCCTAAATAAATAAATAAATAAATAGGCCAGGCGCGGTGGCTCAAACCTGTAATCCCAGCACTATGGGAGGTGGATCACTTGAGGTCAGGAGTTTAAGACTAGCCTGGCCAACACAGTGAAACACTATCTCTACTAAAAATAAAAATGTTAGCCAGGCGTGGTGGCGGCCTATCCCAGCTACTCGGGAGGCTGAGGCATGAGAATCGCTCCACCGGGAGGTGGAGGTTACAGTGAGCTGAGATCATGCCACTGTACTCCAGCCTGGGAGACAGAGAGAGACTCTGTCATAAGTAAATAAATAAATAAATAAATAAATAAATGTAACAGAATAGCAAATGCATGTGAAGTTTTTAAGAAAAACCACAAAGCTTAAAAAAATTCTCACTATTTTAAGTATTTCACTTTGTCTTCTACCACCCCTGGGAGTTTGCATCTCTCTTCCTTTGCCCTTAGAGGCAAGTCCCTAATCATTTGCATAGAGAAAGGAAGAACTGCAATCAGGTGAGCATTATTGGTACTTTGGTAATTTGTGTTTGCCTTTTTTTTTTTTCCTTTCACATTTTAAATCAACACAACATTTTATTTTATTTTTTTCCAGTGGAAAATAACTTTTATTGAGACCCCACAAGCTGCACAATGTGTTCCTGGCATTAAGCTCCTTCTTCTTTTGCAGTTTGATCTTTCTTGAGTGGTCCCATGAACGCTTTCTTCTCTCCTATGGTCTGGAAGCGGCCATGGCCAAACTTGGAGGTGGTGTCTATGAACTTAAGGTCAATCTTCTCCAGAGCCCGCCATTTGGTCTGCACCAGTGAAGACTTACAGAGGGTGAGTACTTGCTTCTTGGTTCCCACCACTCAGTCTTTCAGGTGTGACCTATTTATTCATGGTATATAGTTTATCATAAACCAAGACCTTTTATATTATATGGATTCTGTCTCTGGCCTATTTATTCAATGGAAATTTGGTTATAATTGCAGGAGACTTAAAATTAATTGAGTAAGGGCTGCAAGATGGACAAATAGAAACAACTCTGGTCTGCAGCTCCCAGCAAGATCAATGCAGAAGGCAGGTGATTTCTGCATTTCCAACTGAGGTACCTGGCTCATCTCTTTGGGACTCGTTAGATAGTGGGTGCAGCCCATGGAGGGCAAGCCGAAGCAGGGTGGGGTGTCACCTCACCCAGGAAGTGCAAGGAGTGAGGGAACTCCCTCCCCTAGCCAAGGGAAGCCATGAGGGACTATTTCATGAAGAATGGTGCATTCCAGCTCAGATACTACGCTTTTCCCATGGTCTTCACAACCCGCAAACCAGGAGATTCCCTCGGGTGCCTATGCCAGCAGGGCCTTGGGTTTCAAGCACAAAACTGGGTGGCCATTCAGGCAGACATTGAGCTAGCTGCAGGAGTTTTTTTTTCATACCCCAATGGCACCTGGAGCACCAGCAAGAGAGAACCATTCACTCCCCTGGAAAGATGGCTGAAGCCAGGGAGCCAGGTGGTCTAGCTCAGCAGATCCCACCCCCATGGAGCCCAGTAAGCTAATATCCACTGGCTTGAAATTCTCGCTGCCAGCATAGCAGTCTGAAGTAGACCTGGAACGCTAGAGTTTGGTGAAGGGAGGGGCATCCGCCATTACTGAGGTTTGAGTAGGCAGTTTTCCCCTCACAGTGTAAACAAAGCCTCCAAGGGGTTTGAACTGGGAGGAGCCCACCACAGCTCAGCAAAACCACTGTGACCAGACTGCCACTCTATTTGCCTCCTCTCTGGGCAGGGCATCTCTGAAATAAAGGCAGCAGACCCAATCAGGGGCTCCTAGATAAAACTCCCATTTCCCTGGGACAGAGCACCTGGGGGATGGGATGGCTGTGGGCACAGCCTCAGCAGACTTAAATGTTTCTGCCTGGCCAGCTCTGAAGAGAGCAGGGGATCTCCCAGCACAGCACTCAAGCTCTGCTAAGGGACAGACTGCCTCCTCAAGTGGATCCCTGACTTCCATGCCTACTGACTGGGAGACACCTCCCAGCAGGAGTCAACAGATATCTCATATAGGAGAGCTCCAGCTAGCATCTGGCAGGTGCCCCTCTGGGACAAAGCTTCCAGAGGAAGGAACAGGCAGCAATATTTGCTGTTCTGCAGCCTCCACTGGTGATTCCCAGGCAAACAGGTTGTGGAGTGGACCTCCAGCAAACTCCAGCAGACCTGCACCAGAGGGGCCTGACTGTTAGAAGGAAAACTAACAAACAGAAAGGAATAGTAACTACATCAACAAAAAAGATGTCCATACAGAAACCTCATCTGAAGGTGACCAACATCAAAGACCAAAGGAAGTTAAATCCATGAACATGAGGAAAAACCAGCACAAAAAGGCTGAAAATTCCAAAAACCAGAACACCTCTTCTCCTTCAAAAGATCACAACTCCTCACCAGCAAGGGCACAAAACTAGATGGAGAATGAGTTTGATGAACTGACAGAAGTAGGCTTCAGAAGGTGGGTGATAACAAACTTCTCCAAGCTAAAGGAGCATGTTCTAACCCAATGCTAGGAAGCTAAGAACCTTGGGAAAAGGTTAGAGGAATTGCTAACTAGAATAACCAGTTTAGAGAAGGACATAAATGACCTGATGGAGCTGAAAAACACAGCATGAGAACTTCGTGAAGCATACACCAGTATCAATAGCCAAATCCACCAAGTGGAAGAAAGGATATCAAAGACTGAAGATCAACTTAATGAAATAAAGCGTGAAGACAAGATTAGAGAAAAAAGAATGAAAATGAACAAACAAAGCTTCCAAGAAATATGGGACTATGTGAAAAGACCAAATGTACAATTGATTGGTGTACCTGAAAGTGACAGGGAGAATGGAACCAAGTTGGAAACACTCTTCAAGATATTATCCAGGAGAACTTCCCCAACCTAGCAATACAGGCCAACATTCAAATTCAGGAAATACAGAGAAAACCACAAAGGTACTCCTCGAGAAGAGCAACCCAAAGACAAATAATCGTCAGATTCACCAATGTTAAAATGAAGGAAAAAATGTTAAGGGCAGCCAGAGAGAAAGGTCGGGTTACCCACAAAGGGAAGCCCATCAGACTAACAGTGGATCTCTCTGCAGAAACCCTACAAGCCAGAAGAGAGTAGGGGCCAATATTCAACATTCTAAAAGAAATAATTTTCAACCCATAATTTCACATCCCACCAAACTAAGCTTCATAAGCGAAGGAGAAATAAAATTATTTACAAGAGGGATTATTTATAGTTACCTCTCAAAGCTTGCACCAATATACTATTACATTATAAATCCAAAAAAGAGAGCAGAATTTCCCAAAAATGTTTGACCACAGGAGTTTTATTTTAGTACACAAACTCCAGAACCATATGGCCTCCTTTGTTTAAATGCTGTCTCTAGTAACTGGGGCATCTTGGACAAGTCACTTAATCGTTCTGTGTCTTAGTTGCTGCATCTGAAAAGTTGGAATAATAAAAGTACCTACTTTATTGGGTAGTTGTGAAGTTTCAATGGGTTAGCATGAGTGAAGCGTTTGTAGCAGTACCAGCCTCATAGTAAACACCACAAAGTTTTGCTATTGTTAAAGCATTAGTTTTGTGTTGCTGTTATTCCTTATTCCAGTTGTCAGTAATTTAGAGGACTACACATTAACATCTCAGTGATCTAGAACAAATGGGGCAACGTGAGAAACTGTGCTGTATCTTGGTCAGTAGTTACCCAACCTAGAGGGTCTGAAAACAACAGATTGCTGTCCCTCCCACCTGAGATTCTGATGCAGTTGGTCTGTGATGGAGACCAGAAATTCAAGACCTGTATTTCAAAACTCTAGGAAACTTTTTCCCCTCAGCATGTGAGAACTTTGAAGGTTTAATGAGAGATAAGAGAGGCTAGAATCCCACAATGGCTAGTGAGTTTATCCATGGCACCATCAATTGAACCAGTCTGTTAAACTACTCATTTGTTGCAGTGGTTTAAGGCAACTGCAAGGAAACACGAGCGACGCCTTCCAAAAGGGATATTAGTATCTCATGGTCCAGAGCAGTGTGAAGAAGGGCAAAAAAATGGATAAGAGGTATGGGAAGAGACAACAATAAAATAATTCGCACCAGAGATAAATGCATTTCACTGTTTTCTAGACATTGTCAGTGTCCCTGCCACACATGTTACACCATTTTGCAATCCCAGCAGCAACAAAAAATAGTGACTGTTTCTCCAAAGTCTGCCCTACAGAATGAACTATTGCACCTTTGGGTTTCTGCCTATCAGGGTGAAATATGATATGTTAGTATAATTTTAATTTGCATGGCCTTAATTTGCATATGTTCTTTAGATGTTTAGGGCTATTTGGATTTATTTTTTTGTAAACTATATGGCTTTGAATTCTCTTTGTCACAAGTGTAAGCTGTTCCATAACAGCTTATGCTATTATGGGCTATGTTCATAAACCACCCCTACAGAAAATAGAATGAAGTATAGTCATTTTCATGATCACTTGCCCTTCTTATTGCTAAAGGAACCAACAGAGCACCAAAGAGACCTTATATCTGTTCCTCAGCTGGAGTAGACCAGGCTATTCCCTGGTTCACTCTAGTACCAACAGCCAGCTTTCTTCCCCATGCAAACCAAAATATCATAAGTCTCTTTTTTGGAGAAATAGGAGACTTACTCCACATGTTTAAAGGGTCTACATTATCTGTCATTTTCTTAATCTTGGAAGCAAACATAGATTGACTTCAAAATGTTATATTTTTTCATGTAGCAAAGAGAAATGTCATGATGAATCAAATGAATCAAAAGATCTATTTCACACAATTTTGGTATTTTGTAAACAGAATATGGGTACTTAACATATTGTGAAAATTAAATTGCTTGTGGTACTTAAGCATTGAATTAATTAAAACTCCTTTAATTCAAAAATTTTATCTGCTAAGCATAATATATTTATTTAAGGTCTGAAAAAAATAGCCCTTATTTTTAATTACGTTTTGTTATTGTGTTAATTACAATGGCCAACAAAATTAGAACTTAGTTATTACACTTGATGGAGAAGCTTATGTCATGCATAACTACAGTTGAACCCAACATGGGAAAAGCCACTGGTTTCAGCTGATGTGGAATTAATTTATACTCTGAAAAGCTTACTAACTAGAAGGTACTTGAAAGTTATTATATTGATTATAATATCATAAATATCTAAAATAATGGATTATTTTTCCTGAGCACACACATATTTTCTTTCTCTTTTATTCCTAATGCAGGGGTAAGCAGAAAGGACACTATTATCTAGCCATTCCACGTGGTCTCTCATCCAATAAAAGGGACACAGACACTAAAGAATGATCATACAAAACACTAAATATATCATTTCCCATTAGCACAGCACACATCTTATTCCTGGTAGTAGAAATTAGGCCATGCTAATGTGAGAGTCCAATAATGAGAGCGTAAAAATTAATACACATCACTAAGATGAGTTTCAAGTTTCCAAGAATCAACCCAATTCTCTTTTTAATATGCAAACTGGTAGAAGATGCTAGGAGGCTTTTGGTGAAAGAAGAAGAAAGAGGAGAGTGATGATTAATTTTACCTGTCCACTTGGCTGAGCCACAGTACCCAGATATATGGTCAAACATTATTCTAAATGTTTCTGTAAAGATTTCTTTTAGATGAGTTTAACATTTGCAACAGTAGACTGAGCAAAGCAGGCTATCCTCCATAATGTGGGTGGGCCTCATCCAATCAGTTGAAGGCTTTACTAGAAGAAGACTGAACTTGGCTGGACACTCTGATTCATGCCTGTGATCCCAGAACTTTGGGAGGCCAAGGCGGGCAGATCACTTGAGGTCAGGACTTTGAGACCAGCCTGGCCAACATGGTGAAACCTCGTCTCTGCTAAAAATACAAAAAAATTAGCCAGGCAAGGTGGTACACACTTGTAATCCCAGCTACCCAGGAGGTTGAGGCATGATAATTGCTTGAACCCAGGAGGCAGAGGTTGCAGTGAGCTGAGATCACGCCACTGCACTCCAACCTGTGTGACAGAGCGAGACCCTGTCTCAAAAAAAAAAACAAAAAACAAAAAAAAAAACCAACAACAGCCATCAAAAAAAAAACAAAAAACAAACAAACAAAAAAAAACAAGAAAGAACAAGACTGAACTCCCCCAAAGAAGAAATTCTGCCAGCAGACTGCTTTTTTACTCATACTGCAGCATCACCTCTTCCCTGAGTCTACAACCAGCCTGCCTACCCCACAGATTCCAGATTTGCCTGTCTCCTCCACAATTGTATGAGCTAAGCTAATTCCTTGAAATAAATCTCTCGAGTGGAGAATCCAAGATGGCCAATTAGAAGCAGCTGCGGTCGGCACTCATGGAAAGGAATGAAAAGGGGTGAGTAAATTCAGCACCTTCAACTGAAATATCCAGGTTCTTACATTGGGACTAACTAGGCAAACAACTCAAACTACAAACAATGAAAAAAAGCTGGTGGGGTTGGGGAGGACAACAGCCCACCCAGGAGCAGCATAAAGCCAAAGGAACTCCCATCCCCACCAAAGGAAGAAGTGAGTGATTGTGCAACACAGTCTGGGAAACCAAGCTTCTCTCATGAATCTTTGCAATCTGTGGATCAGGAGATCCTCTCATGGGCCCACGCCACTGGGCCTTGGGTCCAATACACAGAGCTGTGTGGAGTCTTGGTAGAACAGCCACTCAGGCACACACAGTTTTATACGCTGCAGCCCCAGGATCCCCAGTGAGGTGGGAAATCCATTCATACATATCTCTAGGAAGGGGGCTGAATCCAGGGAGCCAAGCAGCCTCGTTCTGCATGTCCCACAACCATGACACCCCACAAGTTAAGTCCCACTGGCTTAGAATTCCAGCCAGCTGATGGCAACAGACTGGAATCTGCCTGAGACTGGTCTGAGTTCACAGGGGGGATGGGCAGGTGCCATCTCTGCAGTTTGGTTGACTCAGCCATTCCAGCCTGCCAGCTTTGGAGAATACAAATGGGCCAGAGAAGGAAGGGTACCCCCTAACACAGCACACTTGCTATACCAAAAAGCAACCAGACTGCTTTATGCTGGTTGCTGATCCTGTTTCTCCTGACTGGGAGAGACCTCCCAACAGGGGACTCCAGCCACCTCCTACAGGTATGTTTGGGCAGCAACAGGTCAGTACACCCCTGGGATGACACTTCCAGAGGAAAGAGCAGACTGCCATCTTTGCTCTTTCACAGTCTTCATTGGTGATATCTCCAGCTATGGGAAAAACTGAGGTAACTAGGGTCTGGAGTGGACCTCCAGCAAACCACAGCAGCCTTATGATAGAGTAGCCTGACTGTTAAAAGAAAAATAAACAAACAGAAAACAACAACAACATCAACAAAAGGGACTCCCCAAAATCCCCATTCAAAGGTCAACAACCTCAAAGATAAGAAAAAAATTAATGCAAAAGTGCTGAAAACTCGGAAAGCCTGAGTGCCTCTTCTCCTCCAAATGACCGCAACCCTTCTCCAGCAAGGGCACAGAACTGGGCTGAGGCTGAAATGGCTGAATTGACAGAAGCAAGCTTCAGAAGGTGGGTAATAACAAACTTCACTGAGCTAAAGTATTTTGTAACCCAATGCAAAGAAGCTAAGAATGATGATAAAACAATACAGGAGCTGAAAGCCAGAATAGCCAGTTTAGAGAGAAAAACAATTGACCTGATGTAGCTGAAAAACATTATGCAAGAACTTCACAATGCAATCATAAGTATCAATAGTAGAATAGACCAAGCGAGGAAAGAATCTCAGAGCCTGAAGACTATCTTTCTGAAATAAGACAGGCAGACAAGAATAGAAAAAAAAAGAACAAAAAAGAATGAACAAACCCTCTCAGAAATATGGGATTACGTAGAAAAACTAAACCTACAAGTGATTGAAGTACCTGAAAGAGATGGGAAGAATGGAACCAAGTTAGAAGACATACATCAGGATATCAACCAGGAGCACATCCCAACCTAGCAAGACAGGCCAACATTCAAATTCAGGAACTGCAGAGAACCCCAGTGTATTAGTCTGTTCTCATACTGCTAATAAAGACATATTTGAGACAGGGTAATTTATAACGAAAGAGGTTTAATTGACTCACAGCTCCACGTAGCTAGGGAGGACTCACAATCAAAGCAGAAGATGAATGAGGAGCAAAGTCACATCTTACATGGCAGCAGGCAAGACAGCATGTGTAGGGGAACTCCCCTTTATGCAACCATCAGATCTCGGATATCTTGAAACTTATTCATTATCATGAGAACAGCACATGAAAGACCTGCCTCCATTATTCAGTTGCCTCCCACCGTGTCCCTCCCATGACACATGGGAATTATAAGAGCTACAATTCAAGATGATATCTGGGTGAGGACACAGCCAAATCATATCACCCAGTGAAATACTCCACAAAAAGATCAACCCCAAGACACATAATTGTCAGATTTGCCAAGGTCAAAATGAAAGAAAAAATGTTAAGGACAGCCAGAGGGAAAGACCAGGTCACCTACAAAGGGCATCCATCAGACTAACAGCAGATCTCTCAGCAGAAACCCTACAAATCAAAAGAGAGTGGGGGTCAATATTCAACATTCTTAAGGAAAAGAATTTTAAACCCAGAATCTCATATCTGGCCAAACTAAGCTTCATAAGCAAAGGAGAAATAAAATCCTTTTCAGACAAACAAATGCTGAAGGAATTCATCACCATCAGGCCTGCCATGTAAGAGCTCCTGAAGAAAGCACTAAATATACAAAAGAAAAACTGGTACCAGCCACTACAAAAGCACACTGAAGCACACAGATCAGTGACACCATGAAGCAACTCTATCAAGTCTGCAAAATAACCAGCCAGCATCATGATGACAGGATCAAATTCACACATAAAAATACTAACCTTAAATGTAAATGGGCTAAATGCCCCAATTAAAACACAGATGGCAAGCTAGATAAAGAGCTAAGACTCAAGAGACCCACCTCAAGTGCAAAGACACACATAGGCTCAAAGTAAAGGGATGGAGGAAAATTTACCAAGCAAATGGAAAACAGAAAAAGCAAGGGTCACAATCCTAATTTCTGACAAAATAAACTTTAAACCAACAAAGATTTTTTTTTTAAAGAAGGACATTACATAATAGTAAAGGGATCAATTCAACAAGAAGAGCTAACTATCTTAGATATATTTGTACCCAATATAGGAGCACCCAGGTTCATAAAGCAAGTTCTTAGAGACCTACAAAGAGCTTAGACTCCCACACAATAAGAGTGGGAGACATTAACACCCCACTGACAATATTGGACAGATCACTGAGACAGAAAATTATCAAAGATATTCAGGACCTAAACTCAGCTCTGGATCAAGTGGACCTAATAGCTATCTACAGAACTCTCCACCCCACAACAACAGAATATACATTCTTCTCATTGTCACACAGCAGTTAATCTAAAACTGATCACATATTCAGAAGTAAAACACTCCTCAGCAAATGCAAAAGAACTGAAATTATGACAAACAGTCTCTCAGACCACTGTGCAATCAAATTAGAGCTCAAATTTAAGGAACTAACTCAAAACCACACAACTACATGGAAATTGAACAACTTGCTCCTGAGCAACACCTAGGTAAATAATAAAATTAAGGCAGAAATCAAGAAGTTCTTTGAAACTAATGAGAGCAAAGACAATGTGCCAGAGTCTCTGGGATGCAGCTAAATCAGTGTTAAGAGGAAAATTTATAGCACTAAATGCCCATATCAAAAAGCTAGAAAGATCTCAAGTTAACAACCTAACATCATAACTAAAAGAACAAAAGAACCAAGAGAAAACAAACCCCAAAGCTAGCAGAAGACAAGAAATAACCAACATCAGAGCTGAACTGAAGGAGACAGAGACACGAAAACCCCTACACAAAAATCAACGAATCCAGGAGTTGGGTTTTTTTTTCCAAAAATTAATAAAATAGATCAGTAGGCTGCACTAATGAGAAAAGAGAGAAGAATCAAATAAACACAATCAGAAACGATGAGGAGGATATTACCACTGACCCCACAGAAACACAAACAACCATCAGAGAATACTATAAACTCCTCTATGCATATGAACTAGAAAATCTAGAAGAAATGGATAAATTCCTGGACACATACATCCTCCTAAGACTGAACCAGGATGAAACTGAATCCTTGAATAGACAAATAATGAGTTCTGGAAATGCAGTAGTCTACCAACCAAAAAAAACAAAAACAAAAAACCCAGGACCAGATGTATTCACAGCTGAATTCTACTACAAAGAAGAGCTGGTACCATTTCTGCTGAAACTATGCCAAACAAAATTGAAAAGAAGGGACTCTTCCCTAACTCATTATATGAAGCCAGCATCATCCTGATACCAAAACCTGGCAGAGATACAACAAAAAAAGAAAACTTCAAGCCAATATTCTTGATGAACATCAATGTAAAAATTCTCAGTAAAATACTGGATAGTTGAATCCAGCAGCTCATCAAAAAGCTTATCCACCATTATCAAATTGGCTTCATCCCTGGGATGCAAGTTTGGTTCAACATATACAAATCAACAAATGTGATTCATATTCACAACATAAACAGAACTAAACACAAAAATCCCACAATTATCTCAACAGATGTAGAAAAGGCCAATAATAAAATTCAACATCCCTTCATGTTAAAAACTCTCAATAAACTAAGTGTTGAAGGAACACACCTCAAAATAGTAAGAGCATGACAAACCCACAGCCAATATCATACTGAATGGACAAAAGCTAGAAGACTTCCCCTGAAAAACAGCACAAGACAGGGATGCCCTCTCTCACCACTCCTATTCAACATAGTATTGGATGTTCTGGCCAGGGCAATCAGGCAAGAGAAAGAAATTAAGGGCATTCAAATAGGAAAAGAGGAAGTCAAATTATCTTTGTTTTCAGGTGGGCGCGGTGACTCACGCCTGTAATCCCAGCACTTTGGAAGGCCAAGGTGGGTGGATCACCCGAGGTCAGGAGTTTAAGACCAGCCTGCCCAACATGGCAAAACTCCATCTCTACTAAAACATAAAAATTAGTCAGGCATGGTGGTGCATGCCTATAGTCCCAGCTACTTGGGATGCTAAGGCAAGAGAATCACTTGAGCCTGGAGGCAAAGGTTGCAGTGAGCCAAGATCATGCCACTGCACTCCAGCCTAGACAGCAGAGTGAGACTCTATCTGAAAAAGCTATATAAATATATATAGTTACATATATAGAGAGAGTGCATATATATAGTCTATATATATAGTATATATAGGTATATATATAAACTATATATTATATATATATAATTGTTTGCAGAAGACATGATCCTGTATCTAGAAAACCCCATCATCTCAGCCCAAAAAGCTTCTTAAACTGATAACTTGAGCAAAGTCTCAGGATATAAAATCAATGTGCAAAAATCACTAGCATTTCCATAGAACAACAACTGGCAAGCAGAGAACCAAATCAGGAATAAACTCTCATTCGCAATTGCTGCAAACAGAATAAAATACCTAGGAATACAGCTAACAAGGGACATGAAGGACCTCTTCAAGGATAACTATAAACCTCTGCTCAAAGAAATCAGAGAGGACACAAACAAATGGAAAAACATTCCATCCTCATGGATAGGAAGAATAAATATTGTGAAAATGGCCACATTGCCCAAGTTAATTTATAGATTTTATGGTATTCACATTAAAATACCATTGATATTCTTCAGAGTATTAGAAAAAACTATTCTAAATTCATATGAACCAAAAAAGAGTCCATATAGCCAAGGCAATCCTAAGCAAAAAGAACGAAGCTGGAGGCACCACATTACCCAACTTTAAACTACACTACAAGGCTACAGTAACCAAAACAGCATAATACTGGTACAAGAACAGACACATAGATCAATGGAACAGAATAGACATCGCAGAAATAAGACCATACACCTACAACCATCTGATCTTCTATAAGCATGATAAAAACAAGCAACAGGAAAGGGATTCCCTAATTAATAAAAGGTACTGGGAGAGCTGCCTAGCCATATGCACAAAACTGAAACTGAACCCCTTACCTTACACCTTATATAAAAATTAACTCAAGATGGATTAAAGACTTAAAGTTAAAACTCAAAACCATAAAAATCCTAGAAGAAAATGTAGGCAATACCATTCAAGACATAGGCACAGGCAAAGATTTCATAAAGAAAACACCAAAAGCAATTGCAAAAATAGCAAAAATTGACAAACGGGATCTAATTAAACTAAAAAGCTTCTGCACAGCAAAAGAAACTATCATCAGAGGGAACAGACAACCTACAGAATGGGAGAAAAATTTTCCAATCTATCCATCTGACAAAGGTCTAATTACCAAAATCTATAGGAAACTCAAAGAAATTTACAAGAAAAAAAAAACCCTATCCAAAAGAGGGCAAAGGACATGAACAGACACTTCTCAAAAGAAGACATACATGCAGCAACAAATATATGAAATAAAGCTCAACTTCACTGATCATTACAGAAATGAAAATCAAAACTACAATAAGATACCATCTCACAGGCTGGGTACAGTGGCTCACTCCTGTAATCTTAGCACTTTGGGAGGCTGAGGCGGGTGGATCACCTGGGGTCAGGAGTTTGAGACCAGCCTGGCCAACATGGTGAAACCCCATCTCTATTAAAAATACAAAAATTAGCTGGGTGTGGTGGCGCATGCCTGTAATCCAACTACCTGGAAGGCTGAGGCAGGAGAATCGCTGAAACCCAGGAGGCGAAGGCTGCTGTGAGCCAAGGTCATGCCACTGCACTCCAGCCTGGATGACAGAACGAGACTCTGTCTCAAAAAAAAAAAAAAAGATAACATCTCACAGTAGTCAGAATGACTATAAAAAGTCAAAAAAGAATAGATGCTGGCAAAGTTACAGAGAAAAAGGAACGCTTTCACACTGTTGGTGGTAGTGTTAATCAGTTCAACCATTGTGAAAGACAGTGTGGTGATTCCTCAAAGACCTAAAAACAGGACTGCCATTCGACCCAGCAATCCCATTACTGGTATATATCCAAAGAAATATAAATCATTCTATTATAAAAATACATTCACACACAATGTTCATTGCAGCACTATTCACAATGGCAACGACATGGAATCAACCTAAATGCCCATCAATGATTGACTAGATAAAGAAAATATGGTACATATTGACCATAGAATACTATGCAGTCATAAAAAGGAATGAGAACATGTCCTTTGCAGGGACATGGATGGAGTTGGAATCCATTATCCTTAGCAAAACCAAATATCGCATGTTCTCACTTATAAGTGGGAGCTGAATGATGAGAACACATGGGCACAGGGAGGGGAACAACATACACTGGGGCCTGTTGGAGGGGGTTGTGGGGAAAGGGAGAGAATCAGGAAGAATAGCTAATGAATGCTGGGCTTAATACATAAGTAATGGGATGATCTGTACAGCAAAGCATCATGGCACACATTTACCTATATAACAAACCTGCATATCCTGCACATGTACCACTGAACCTAAAATAAAAGTTGAAGAAAAAAAATTAAAAATTTCTGACTCTTCTCTCCCTCTCTTTCTCTCTCTCTCTCTCTCTCTCTCTCATACACACACACACACACACACATGCACATACATACACATACCCTATTTGTTCTGTTTCTCTGGATAACTCTGACTAATGTAAACAGTAAGGGGTTTGCAGGTTAAAACCTGGAAATAGCAATGTGGGAAGGGGTAAAGGTAAAGAAAGAGCCTTCAAATGGGGAAATGTCTGACTAAGCAGCTGATGTATCTGCCATGGATTAGACACCCGCACAGACATCACATCAGTTCAGGCGCCCTCCAGCTAGGACACAAGTTCTTACACACAAGCTAAACCACTCATCTGCCATACAGCCAGCACACAGTAATAAGGGGAGCTCTGGGTGACTCAGCCCTGCTCACATCTAAAGCTCAATCTCTCCCAACTTGTTCCTGTTTTGTTTCCTGAATTTGTGTGTGTCAGCCTCTGATTTTATACCCATCCTTGGAAGCTCCTCAACATCACCATCATCTCTACATCCTGATGAAGATTTAGTTTCTTCAGTTTAACACTTGGTGGTCCTCCATGAATGCGCTTTGCCATGTGTCCTTCAGCTTTACCAACTCTTGGCATTTCTTTAAACAGGTCTGGATCTCTAGCTCCTTCCCTAGAAGGCTAATCATTCATTAAGGAGAGACCAATCTCACATCATCTTGGCAACAGGGTCTTCCTTCACTATAGGCTTGTGAGGTCCTCTCAGTTCAGGGTTCTCATCTTCTCTTTAATAATACCTGTAGAGACTTCATAAAGGAAACAAAAGTATTATTTGTAAAGAGCAGAACCTACAAAAGGGTGTTAAAATAAAATTTACTAGACAGCTAACTAAAGTATAAATACATATAAAACTAACAACATAAAACATTAAAATATGGTTACACCCATTTTACTGATGAGAAAAATGAGGCTTGGAATGTTCTCCAAGAGATGCCCAAAGCACCACAGCTGGGTTCTATATCCATATTGGTTATCAGGTTCCAGAGCACATAGTCTTTTTAAAAATTTTTTCTTTTTCTTTTATTTTGTTGTAAGCTCTGGGACACAGGTGCAGGATGTGCAGGTTTGTTACATAGGTAAACATGTACCATGGTGGTTTGCTGCACCTATCAACCCGTCATCTAGGTACTATCCTGAGACTCTCCCTCCCCCACCCCCACACCAATAGGCCCCGGTGTGTGTTGTTTCCCTCCCTGTGTCCATGTGTTCTCATTATTCTGCTCCCATGTATAAGTGAGAACATGCAGTGTTTTGTTTTCTGTTCCTGCATTAGTTTGCTGAGGATAATGACTTTGAGCTCCATCCATCCCTGCAAAAGACATTATCTCATGTGTGCATTCTGTACAGGAATCCCAGAACTTAAAGTATAATTTTTAAAATAATTTTTTAAAAAACCTCTCCCACTGCTTCCTTTGCGCTGCACTCGGAAAAGCTCCCTTAGTGGCAGTCCGGCTACCAACTGCTTTCAATATCACCACCGACTCTACCAGCTCCTCTCAAGCAACATCCTTGCCTCAAGTCCCATTATACCGTAATCCACAGAGTCAAACCCTTCCTTTTTGCTACTCTACTCCAAACTCTTCATAGTGTGATTGCACTCAAGCTCCCAGCAGGACCCAGACGGCGCCCGTTGGAGGCTACTTTTGGTGTAACCAAACTCTATCTAAAACTCTCAACCATACCTCCATCACCCAATCCCTTTGCGTTCCGGTATCTTTAGTGCCTAGCTTAACCCTATATAGCGAAGGAGAATTGTCCGAACTAGCTTCCCAGCTCAGCCCCAGCAATAACATCCAAAAGTGGGCCGTTTTTCTTCCCTTAATTATCGGGGTTTCCCTAGCATCATCCCTAGTAGCCTCAGGACTTGGAACAGGGGCCCTCACCCACTCGATTCAATCCACACAGACCCTCTCCACTCAGGTCCAGGCAGCCATAGAGGCTTCAGCTGAAAGCCTAGCCTCTTTACAACATCAAATCACCTCAGTAGCCCAAGTAGCAGCACAAAATAGGTAGGCATTAGATCCTCTTTAACTCCCGGACCACCAGTATGGCTGCTGCCTGTAGTACAGCAGATGCTTCCACTCCTAATTCCCATACTAATCCTCTGCCTTGCCTTATGTTTTGCTCCCATTTTTATAAAATTTCTCCGAGCCAGGGTCCAAGAAATCACCCGAGTCACCTTCAATCAAATGCTCCTGCATCCCTACACCCAACTGCCAACCTCAGACCCTAACTACGCCCCTTAACAGCAGGAAGCAGCTAGACTGACAACGGCACCCTAAATTCTTATAATCAATAAGAGGTTGGACTGTTTGGGTGAGGGAGAAGGGACAAGATGGAGGAAGGTAAACAAGAAGGCACTGCCCCTGTTGCTTCTGGGTTCTTCATCACCAACTTTCCCGCGCCTGGGAAAGTGCAGCACAACCGAGCATGCTCCAGGTGACGTCAATCGGAAGAGATCGAAACTTACCCAGCCACGCCTATGGAGACGCCCCTATCACGCCCTTATCCCGCCCACTGCCCTCCCCCTTCCAGTACCAATGCATAAAAGTCCGCTGCCGGCAGGAGCCGGGGTGACTTCTTCGCCCCCGCATTTGTGGACCAGAGAACCTCACCCGAGAGCCCCGGCGCGACTTCCCTGGCCCCCCACACCTGAGGACCACAGAACCTCCTCCGAGAGTGTGTGCATATTTGCAATAAAGGGCTGCCACTTTCTTATGTAAAAAAAATAATAATAATAAAAAAATAAAAATAAAAAAATGAGCCAAAGGCCTTAACAGACACCTCTTGAATAAGAGCTATAGATGGCAAATAAGCATATGAAAAAGATGTTCCACATCATATGTAATCATTAAATTAAATGAAATTAAACAACAACGAGATAGCCCTATACACTTATTAGAATGGTCAAAATCCAGAACACTAATGCTGGGGATGAGTATAAGGGCAGTGAGAGAGAAAGAGATGTCAAGGTAAGGAGACAAAGAGCTAGTCAACTCAGTTGGAGAACAGAATCTAGCAGTCTACATAAATATAATGAAAATTGAGTGCCAATTACATGTGAAACATTTTCTGAAGTCTTTTACAACCTTGGAAACTAGGTATTATTACCTCTATTTTTAAGAGAGTATGCTGAGGCTGAAAAAGATTCTGCACTGTCTACTATGGTAGCCACTGGCCATATGTGATGATTTATTTTTAAATTTTAATTAAATTAAATAAGACCAAGAATCAAGTTCATCATTCACACTAGCCCCACTGCAAGGGCTCAGTAGCCACATATGATTAGTGGCTGCCATATTGGACAGTGCTGTTCTAGAACATTTCCATTACAGCAAAAGTGCTATTGGAAAGCCTGGTGTAAATAACTTAGCCTAATCTTGTGACTGGTAAGTCATGGAGCTGTGGTTTAAGAGATTTGTTTGACTGCAACACCCACTCTTTCCACCAACAGGAGAATGAGCCCAAAGGTGTAGCTTGATTCTGAGCTAAAGGTGTTCTACACGAGAACTCACTACGGATGGCCTGATCTGGTCAGAACCAATCTGAGAATGCCCATGAATGAGCTTAAGCCTTTAGGGGCCAAGTAGGTAGCTCTGGTTGAAATGGGAGCTGATGTTATAGGAAATAAACAATTACTAATTTGTTCACTTGGTCTACCCACAGTAAGCATATGATTTATAGTCCACTTTTGAGTGTAAAAGGAAGTACCATTCATAATTACACCAAAAAACAGGCATAAACCAGGACTGCACTAAGAACATGTGTTCACTCCCCAATTAGGTACCACACATGTCGCAAATATATGAAAGTCATTTTAAATTTGCCTTCATTTTTTTCAATTCTTGTGTAGTTATTCTTTTGGAATAAAGGCTAAAAATATTAGAAACCTAAATTCCTCATTGCTCAATGAACAATGAATAACTTTACTAATTAAAAGCATAACAAGGATGGGCACTGTGGCTCACGCCTGTAATCCCAGCACTTTGGGAGGCTGAGGTGGGCAGATTACAAGGTCAGGAGTTCGAGACCACCCTGGCCAGTATGGTGAAACCGTGTCTCTACTAAAAATACAAAAATTAGCCAGGTGTGGTGGCAGGTGCCTATAGTCCCAGCTACTCAGGAGGCTGAGGCAGGAGAATCTCTTGAACCCAGGAGGCAGAGGTTGCAATGAGCCAAGATTGCGCCACTGTACTCCAGCCTGAGCAACACAGTGAGATTCAACCTTAAAAAAAAAAAATAGTGTAACAAGAATCTGTTTTATATTATTAGCCCCATCCCCATGAAAAAAGTCTTCAAAAAGTGACCAAGAAAATGTGCTACTGATAAGTGATGTTAAAATGAAGAGAAAATACATTATGATTTTTACCCAGCAATACCACTTGTTAACTGAGTGATCTTGGAAAACTCACTCAACTTTTTCATATCTCAGTTTTCTCATTTGCAAAATTAATTTCCTATTGATGCATAACAAATGAGCATGGTGGCTCATGCTTATAACCACTGCACTTTGGGAAGCTGAGGCAGGAGGATTGCTACAGCTAAGAGTTTGAGACCAGCCAGGGCAACATAGGAAGATCCTGTCTCTACAAAATATAAAAATAAATAGGCTTACTCAGGAGGTGGGAGGATGGCTTGATCCTGGGAGGCAGAGGTTACAGTGAGCCAAGATCACACACTGCACTCCAGCCTGGGCGACAAAGCCAGACACTGTCTCAATAGATAAATAAATAAACAAACAAACAAACAAATCAATAAGCGAGAAGTGATGTCTTGTGCCTGTTCCCCCACTTAGTTGGAAGGCTAAGGTGGAAGGATCGCTTGAGGACAGGAGGGAGCTGTGATCATGCTACTGCACTCCAGCCTGGCCAACAGAGTGAGACACTGTCTCAAAAACACAAAAAACAAAAACAGAAAAACCTCACAAATTATCCCAGAATTTAGGTGCATTTTAACTGGGTAGATCTGGCTCAGGGTCTCTCAGCAGGAGGTGTTTGAGTCATGGTGTGAATCCCTCGTGAATGGTTTGGTGCATGGCTCAGTAGCGAGTTAGCTCTTTCTGTCTCAAGAATGGACTACCCAAGAAGGTGGTTATTAAAAAGAGTCTGGCTTCTTTGATTTTGTTCTCTTGCCTCCTGCCTCCTTTCTCACATGTCACTTGTTTGTACACATGTACTTCGTCCACTTTCTGCCAGGAGTGGAAGCAGCCCGAGGGTCTCACAAGATGCAGCTGCCTAATCCTGGATTTCCAGTCACCAGAACTATAAGCCAAATAAACCATTTTTCTTTATACATTACCCCGTCTTAGGTATTCTGTTATAGCAACACAAAATGGACTAAGACAGGGATATAAGAATGAAAGCAAAAAGGTAAAGAGATATACTTTACACTATTTGAACACATTTCATTTAGTTGAAAAGTTAACTGAAACCAATGCCCCAAAAAGACATTTAGTGAAGCCTAGGCACGTCTCCTTCTGAAGCGCTCCCTTTTGAATGAGCATACCTGCTTTGCAGCAGAAGCAAAAGGAGAACATGGCCTTCTAATTCCCATTCCAGGGTTCATGTACCTCGTACCAGCAGGGCAAATGTGACCCACTTACTTAATCCCTAGCTGCCTCAGTGTCCTTATCTACAAAATACAAATAATATTAACGCTTACCTTGTTAAGGCTGTTGTGAGGATTAAATTAGATGAGTTTAAGTTAACATTCAAAAAAATTTTCTTTTTATTATATTATCCATCATTACAAATATGAAAATAACAAATGGGGTCTTTTCTTAGCTAGGAAATGTGTGGCCTGGCTTATTTCTAAGCCTGATATCTGTTCCACTGTAGGGACAGATGAACAAAGATCTTACCTGGGTCACCCACGTGGAGTGGGGCTTTAAGAAGAGGGTTAAGGCCAAGACAAGAAAACAAGTCCAATGCAAGTCTTCAATCTAAAGGAATCTAAGAAAACCAGGAGGCATCTTGGAAGACAAAGAGACGATAAGTTGATTCAAGTAGAGAAAAAGGAGGTTGATTTGTATTCATTCCTGAGATGAAGGCACCACTCTCTGAGATGGTTTTTTTTTTTTTTTTTTTTACATATTTCCCATGTATCCTTTTGTGGAGAAGTTTAAAATTTTTAAATTTCATTATATTCACTTTCTTTTTGTTTGGACGAAAATAATGGATGTAATGTGCAATACACTGATTTTAACTTTGAGTAGAAATTTTAAAAAGTGATTTGCAGTTTTAACTATATGACATCCTGGAAAAGAAAAACTACAGAAACAGTGAAAGATCAGTGACTATCAGGGTTTGGGGGGAGGGAGGCATGAATAGGCAGAAGGATTTTAAGGGCAGTGAAACTGTTGCATACGATACTAAATGGTGAATACTTGTCATTATACATTTGTCACAATCCATATAACAAAGAACTCCTAGCATGAACCTCAATTTAAACTACTGAATTTGGTCAATAATTATGTGCCCAATGCAGGTTCATCAGTTGTGACAAATGTCCCAATCGGGTGCAGGATGTTAACAGTGGAGGAGGGTGTGCATGTGTGGGGGCAGTGGGTATGTAGGAATCTGTACCTCCTGCTCAGTTTTGTGGTGTACCTAAAACTGCTCTAAATAATAAAATATTTTTAAAAGTGACTTCTCTTTTCAAACTTTTATTATGAAATGTTTCAAAATTACAAAAGAAGAAAGAACAGAATGAACCCATTAAGCCCATTTCAATAATTATCAACATGTGGTCAATCTTGTTTAATCTATACACCCACTCATTTCCCTCCACCCCCTACACTGGGTTATTTGGAAGCAAATCTGTCTTATCAAACCATTTCATCAAATCAGGTTCATTTCAAGGAAATGAGAAAGACTAGAACTAAGTGTCAGCAAGGGACTCACTATAACAGCTCTCCAAAGGCCTCTCCATTTTCCTTATTATGCCATAATAGCCAAAAATGAAATGTTGAAATAATTTCAGTCCATAATTAGTCACCTAAACTAATCATGTGAATTAGTTCCATATGAATTGTTTTATTATATTTTGTCTTTAGATGTCTTCCTCTTCTGAGCAAATATTTTTGGATCATTTTTCCCTAAATCCATAATATCTCCATCTTTCCCAACCATCAAATTGAATTTTATCCATGCCCTCTAAGCAAAATGTCTTTGTAAAAAATGAGAAATATCATGACCTCTGTACTGAGAAAGTCAATAACTTACAAAAGCTCTAGAAGAGACAAACTGAAACACCACAAAAGTAATATATATGACCGTTTACCAAGCTTTAAGAAGTAAGTAAAGCCGTTGCCTTCATATTTTCTTCAGAACCAGGACATCCTTTATGGGCAGAGTTCTTACTGACTATTCAAGTGAGCTATTATGAGAAACAGCTTGGCCAACAGTCCTGGAATGCTGACTTTCCGAATCTATTGAGATAACCATGTGGTTTTTGCCATTGCTTCCATTTATGTGATGGATTACATTTATTGATTTGCATATGTTGAACCAGCCTTATATCCCAGGGATGAAGCTGACTTGATCGTGGTGAAGAAGGTTTTGGATGTGCTGCTGGATTTGGTTGGCCAGTATTTTATTGAGGAGTTTTGCATCAATGTTCATCAGGGATATAGGCCTGAAGTTTTCTTTTTTTGTTGTGTCTCAGCCAGGTTTTGGTATCAGGATGATGCTGGCCTCATAAAATGAGTTAAGGAGGAGTCTCTCTTTTTCTGTTGTTTTGAATCATTTCAGAGGAACGGTACCAGGTCCTCTTTGTAGCTCTGGTAGAGTTTGTCTGTGAATCTGTCTGGTCCTGGGCCTTTTTTGGTTGGTAGGCTATTAATTACTGTCTCAATTTCAAAACTTGTTATTGGTCTATTCAGGGTTTTGACTCTTCCTGGTTTAGTCTTGGGAGAGTGTATTTGTCCAGGATTGTATCCATTTCTTCTAGATTTTCTAGTTTATTTGTGTAGAGGTGTTTATAGTTTCTCTGATGGTAGTTTGTATTTCTGTGGGATCAGTGGTGATATCTCCTTTATCATTTTTTATTGTGTCTATTTGATTATTCTCTTTTCTTCTTTATTAGTCTGGCTAATGGACTATCTATTTTGTTAATCTTTTCCAAAAATCAGCTTCTGGATTCATTGATTTTTTTTGAAGGGTTTTTCTCTCTCTAGCTCCTTCAATTCTGCTCTGTTTGTTATAAAATGTTTGTTATTTCTTGTCTTCTGCTAGCTTTTGAATTTGTTTGCTCTTGCTTCTCTAGTTCTTTTCAATGTGATGTTAAGATATTGATTTTAGATCTTTCCCAGTTTCCCATGTGGACATTTAGTGCCATAAATTTCCCTCTAAACACTGCTTTAGCTGTGTCCCAGAGATTCTGGTATGTTGTGTCTTTGTTCTCATTGGTTTCAAATAACTTATTTATTTCTGCCTTAATTTTGTTATTTACCCAGTACTCATTCAGGAGCAGGTTGTTCAATTTCCATGTAGTTGTGTGGTTTTGAGTGAGTTTCTTAATCCTGAGGCCTACTTTGAATGCATTGTGGTTTGAGAGACTGTTATGATTTCCATTCTTTTGCATTTGCTGAGGAGTGTTTTACTTCCAATTATGTGGTCAACTTTAGAATAAGCGCTACGTGGTGCTGCGAAGAATGTATATTCTGTTGATTTGGGGTGGAGAGTTCTGTAGATGTCTATTAGGTCTGCTTGGTCCAGAGCTGAGTTCAAGGCCTGATTATCCTTGTTAATTTTCTGTATCATTGATCTGTCTAATATTGACAGTGGGTTGATAAGTCTCCCACTATTATTGTGTGGGAGTCTAAGTCTCTGTAGGTCTCTAAGAACTTGCTTTATGAATCTGGGTGCACCTGTTTTGGATGCCTATATATTTAGGATAGTTAGCTCTTCTTGTTGCAGTGATCCCTTTACCATTATGTGTTGCCCTTCTTTGTCTTTTGTGATCTTTGTTAATTTAAAATCTATTTTATTGGAGACTAGGATTGCAACCCCTGCTTCTTTTTGCTTTCCATTTGCTTGGTAAATATTCCTCCATCCCTTTTTGAGCCTAGGTGTGTCTTTGCACATGAGATGGGTCTCCCAAATACAGCACACTGATGAGTCTTGACTCTTTATCCAATTTCCCAGTCTGTGTCTTTTAATTGGGACATTTAGCCTGTTTACATTTAAGGGTAATATTGTTATGTGTGAATTTGATCCCGTCATCATGATGTTAGCCGGTTATTTTGCACATTAGTTGACACAGTTTCTTCATAGTGTCATTGGTTTTTATATCTTTGTTTGTTTTTGCAGTGGCTGGTACTGGTTTTTACTTCCATATTTAGTGCTTCTTTCAGGAGCTCTTATAAGGCAGGCCTGGTGGTGATAAATCCCTCAGCATTTGCTTGTCTATAAAGATTTCTCCTTCACTTATGAAGCTTAGTTCAGCTGGATATAAAATTCTGACTTGAAAATTATTTTCTTTAAAAATGTTTAATATTAACCCCCACTCTCTTCTGGCTTGTAAGGTTTTGGCAGAGAGATCTGCTGTTAGTCTGTTGGGCTTCCCTTTGTACCTAAGCTGACCTTCCTCTTTGACTGCCCTTAACATTTTTTCCCTTCATTTCGACCTTGGTGAATCTGAGGATTATGTGTCTTAGGGTTGCTCTTCTCAAGGCATATCTTTGTGGTGTTCTCTGTATTTCCTGAATTTGAATGTTGGCCTGTCTTGCTAGGTTGGGGAAGTTCTCCTGGATAATATCCTGAAGAGTGTTTTCTAAATTGGCTCCATTCTCCCTGTCACTTTCCGGTACATCAATCAATTGTGGGTTTGGTCTTTTCACATAGTCCCATATTTCTTGGAGACTTTGTTCATTCCTTTTCATTCTTTTTTCTCTAATCTTGTCTTCACACTGCATTTCATTAAGCTGATCTTCAATCTCTGATATCCTTTCTTCCACTTGATCAATTCAGCTATTGATACTTGTGTATGCTTCATGAAGTTCTCATGCTGTGTTTTTCAGCTCCATCAGGTCATTTATGTCCTTCTCTAAACTGGTTATTTTAGTTTTCAGTTTTTGTAACGTTTTATCAAGGTTCTTAGCTTCTTTGCATTGGGTTAGAACATGCTTCTTTAGCTCAGGGGAGTTTGTTATTACCACCTTCTGAAGCCTACTTCTGTCAGTTCGTCAAACTCATCCCCATCCAGTTTTGTTCCCTTGCTGGCAAGGGGCTGTGATTCTTTGGAGAAGAAAAGGCATTCCAGTTTTTGGAAATTTCAGCCTTTTTGCACTGGTTTTTCCTCATCTTTGTGAATTTATCTACCTTTGATCTTTGATGCTGATGACCTTTGGATGGGGTTTTTGCGTGGACGTCTTATTTGTTGATGATTATACTGCTTTCTGTTGGTTTTCCTTCTAACAGTCAGGCCCCTCTGCTGAAGGTCTGCTGGAATTTGCTGGAGGTCCACTCCAGAACCTGTTTGCTTGGGTATCACCAGTGGAGGCTGCAGAACAGCAAATATTGCTCCTTGTTCCTTCCTCTGGAAGCTTTGTCCCAGAGGGGCACCTGCCAGATGCCAGCAAGAGCTCTCCTGTGAGAGGTGTCTGTTCACCCCTGCTGGGAGGTGTCCCCCAGTGGGAAAGCATGGAAGTCAGGGATCCACTTGAGGAGGCAGTCTGTCCCTTAGCAGAGCTTGAACACTATCCTGGGAGATCTGCTGCTCTCTTCAAGGTCAGTGGACAGGAATGTTTAAGTCTGCTGAAGCTGTGCCCACAGCCATCCCTTCCTCCAAGTGCTCTGTCTCAGAGAGATGGCAGTTTTGTCTATAAGCCCCTGACTGGAGCTGCTGCCTTTCTTTTAGACACGCCCTGCCCAGAGAGGAGGAATCTAGAGAGGCAGTCTGGTTACAGTGGCTTTGCTGAGCTGCAGTGGGCTCCACCCAGTTCGAAATTCTCGTTGGCATTTTTAACGCTTAAGGGGAAAACCACCTACTCAAGCCTCAGTAATGGCGAACACCTGTCCCCCTACCAAACTTGAGCATCCCAGGTTAACTTCAGGCTGCTGAGCTGGCAACGAGAATTTCAAGCCAGTGGATCTTAGCTTGCTGGGCTCCATGGGGGTAAAACCCGCTGAACAAGACCACTTGGTTTCCTGGCTTCAGCCCCCTTTCCAGGGGAGTGAACGGTTCTGTCTTGTTGACATTTCAGATGCCACTGGGGTACAAAAAAAAAAAAAAAAAACTCTGCAGCTAGCTCAGGGTCTGCCCAAATAGCTGCCCAGTTTTGTGCTTGAAACCCAGGGCCCTGGTGGTCTAGACACCTGAGGGAACCTCCTGGTCTGCGGGTTGCAAAGACCATGGGCAAAGCATAGTATCTGGGTTGCATAGCACAGTTCCTCAGGGCACAGTCCCTCATGGCTTCCCTTGGCTAGTGGAGGGAAGTCCCCAGCCCCTTGTGCTTCCTGGGTGAGGTGGTGCCCCACCCTGCTTCTGCTGGCCCTCCATGGGCTCCACCCATTGTCTAACCAGTCCCAATGAGATGAACAGGGTACCTCAGTTGGAAATGCAGAAATTACCTGCCTTCTACATTGGTCTTGCTGGGAGCTGCAGACTGGAGCTGTTCTTATTCAGCCATCTTGAAACTCCCATTTTTAAAACCATCAGATCTCATGAGACGTATTCACTATCACGAGAACAGCATGGGAAAGACCTGTCCCATGATTATTCAAGTATCTCCTACTTGGTCCCTCCCAGAACATGTAGAAATTCAAAATAAGATTTTGGTGGGAATACAGCCAAATCATATCAGCAATACCATTCTAGTCATAGGAATGGGCAAAGATTTCATGACAAAGATACCAAAAGCAATTGCAACAAAGCAAAAATTGGCAAGTGGGATCTAATTAAACTAAAGAGCTTCTGCACAGCAAAAGAAACTATCAACAGAGTAAACAGACAACCTACAAATGGAAGAAAATTTTGCAATGTATTTATCTGACAAAGGTCTAACACTCAGAATCCACAAAGAACTTTAACAAATTTGTAAGAAAAAAAGAAGCAATCCCATTAAAAAGTGGGCAAAGGACATGAACAGAAAGTTTTCAAAAGATGACATACATGCAGTGGCCAACAAGCATATGAAAAAAAGCTCAACATCATTATTATTACAGAAATAAAAATCAAAACCACAATGAGATACTATCTTACACCAGTCAGAATGGCTATTATTAATAAGTCAAAACATAACAGGTGCTACCAAGGTTGCAGAGAAAAATGAATGCTTTCACTGTTGGTGGGAGTGTAAATTAGTTTAACCATTGTGGAAGACAGTATGGTGATTCCTCAAAGACCTAAAAACAGAACTACCATTTGACCCAGCAATCCCATTGCTGGGTATATACTCAAAGGGATATAAATCATTGTATTATAAAGAAACATGCACATCTGTGTTCATTGCAGCACTATTCACAATAGCAAAGACATGGAATCAACCTAAATGCCCATCAACGACAGATTGGATAAAGAAAATGTGGTACATATAATGTAATGTAATACCATGTAATACTATGCAGCCCTAAAAAAGAACAAGACCATGTCTTCTTCAGGAATATGGGTGGAACTGGAATTAATTATCCTTAGCAAACAGAGGAACAGAAAACCAAATATTGCACATTCTCCCATATAAGTGTGAGCTAAATGATGAGAACACATGGACACATAGAGGGGAAACAACAGACACTGGGGCCTACTGTAGGATGGAGGTTGGGAGGAGGGAGAGGATCATGGAAAATAACTAATAAGTACTAGGCTTAAAAGCTGGGTGATAAAAATAATCTGTACAACAAACCCGCATGACACAAGTTTACCTATGTAACAAACCTGCACTTGTACCCCTGAACTTAAAATAAAAGTTAGAAAAAAAAAGAAAAACAACACTGCTAAAGAGAATTCTTTATATTCTTATATACTTTGTGGGGAGGGGGGGTTGTTTGTTTTTTGTTTCTTTATGTATTTTTAGTTCATAAAATAAAGAAAAAAATACATCCATATATAGGGACTCAGATTGTCATAGTGGAAAGAACAAAACATTAGCATAAGACAGACCTTGTTCAAGCTCTGATTTTGTTGGTTACTACTTAAGTCTTTGGTGATTCTCTTACTTACCTTCTCAGAAACTCAGCTTAGCCACAAATAAAATAATGACAATATATGTTGCTATTGTAAAGCTTAAAAGAAAATGTAGGTAAATCTCTGAGTATAGTGTCTGGTCAATAATAGCCTCTCAATAAGTGCTACTTCATGTAGTATCTAATATTCCCCTCCTCTGACCATGCAGATAAAAAACCCCAAACTCTCCTTTAGTTTGCATTGCCTGCTGTTTGAGGGAAATGGAGGAAGACTGGAATAGGTGATGGGACTGGTTGTCTACTTTGCATTAAGGCAGAATAAACATAATTGGCAACTACACTCTGGGCTGTGGGACCTTAGCATGATTAAAAAAATGAACTTGGCTGGCATTCCTTTCCTCCATTTCTCTCATCTCCAAGAAGGTTTCACAAATGTATTGTACACACTAACCAGTGTGGGGGCAGGAGCCACTTGGTAAACAAGGACTGAATGGCTAAACTATCCAGGCTTCATATTATGTGAGGCTAAGTGTCCACTTAGGATGGGCCATGTAAGTGGATGAGCTGGGAAACCAGCAACAAGCAGATGGATCACACTGACACCACGAGACTCCACACAGCACAGTCACAGACATGACATTGTCACAGCAAACCAGATGCTTGAGGGAATGGTTCACACCAGTAGAACTGGAAGGTTAAATTCATGCATGTAATCCAGTTCTTAAAAAGTTGTACTTGGGACTGTTGTGCTTGTAATCCCAGCACTTTGGGAGGCTAAGGTGGGAGGATTGGTTGAGCCAGGAGTTTGAGATCCACACAGGGAAAATAGGGAGACCTAGTCTCTACAAAATTTTTTTTTTAATTAGCTGGGCTTGGTGGTACATGCCTGTAGTCCCAGCTACAGAAGGTTTAGGTGGGAGAATCACTTGAGCTGGGAAGGTCGATGTTGCAGTGAGCTGTGACCACACAACTGCAGACTGGCCTGGGCAACAGAAAGTGAACCTGAAGAAAGAAAAGAAAACAAAAGAAAAGAAAAGAAAGAAAGAAAAAAAGAAAAAGAAAGAAAGAAGGAAGGAAGGAAGGAAGGAAAGAGAAAGAAAGGAAGAAAGAAAGAAAGAAAGAAAGAAAGAAAGAAAGAAAGAAAGAAAGAAAAAGGAAGGAAGGAAGGAAGGAAGGAAGGAAGGAAGGAAGGAAGGAAGGAAGAAAGGAAGGAAAGAAACTGTCTTGAAAAAAAAAAAGATTGTGCTTGGGAAAATGCTTATGATATACTATTAAGTAAAAGGGGTGAAAAAGCTTAAAATGCAGTGTATGGATACAGTGTGTACATGCATATATATTTTTTAATTGAGTATAACCCATAAATATTTATATTTAGGATATAATATATACACATTTGATATATATTAATATTATATATTATACAATATATTATATTATGCATTATATAGTACATAATGTTTCTATTCATATGATATAATATGTATATATACATTTATGATATAATACCACATGTATTATAAAAGACAAGAAGGAAGTATGCCAGAAGATTAGCAAAGGTAAACTTGGGGTTGTGAGATCTTGGAGTGATATATATTTTTTTAATGCTTTTCTATATTTTCCAAAACTTTCCCAATCATTATGTGTTGTTTTTACACTCAATATTTCATATCTTTCACTTTTCATATCTTGCTGAGACCAGTTCGGTCAGGGAGACCCTAACCCAGTGGCGCTAGAGGAATTAAAGACTCACACACAGAAATATAGAGGTGTGAAGTGGGAAATCGGGGGTCTCATAGTCTTCAGAGCTGAGAGCCCCAAACAGAGATTTACTCACATATTTATTCACAGCAAGCCAGTCATTAGTATTGTTTCTATAGACATTTAACTAAAAGTATCCCTTATGGGAAACGAAGGGATGGGCCTAATTAAAGGAATAGGTTGGGCTAGTTAACTGCAGCAGGAGCATGTCCTTAAGGCACAGATCACTCATGCTATTGTTTGTGGCTTAAGAATGCCTTTAAGTGGTTTTCCGCCCTGGGCGGGCCAGGTGTTCCTTGCCCTCATTCCCGTAAACCCACAACCTTCCAACTTGGGTGTTATGGCCATCATGAACATGTCACAGTGCTGCAGAGATTTTGTTTATGGCCAGTTTTGGGGTCAGTTTATGGTCAGATTTTGGGGGTCTTGTTCCCAACGTGTCCCCCTTCTTTGATTTGCAAATCAATAAATGCAAAGGCAGCTTTTTCATGGTGAGCTACTTCTCACAGGAGTCAGGATCCACATCTGCAGACCATACAAAGACAAACAACACAGATTAAAAGCACAATCATCATTGAAATTACAGAGCTTCCAAGTGTTTTCATTCATTTTAATGGGTTACTAGCTGCTAACTTGTCTGCAGCTCCTTTAAGCACTCCAGTTCCTGGCATTAAGGTCAGGTGTGCCTGGGATGTTTTAAATATTTGTTCTTTTAATTTTGCTATATCCAAAAACAAGTTTGTAGAGTGTCCTTCTAGATGTTTTTCATTCTTTCCCAAATTTTGATCATATTAAGAGCATTTAATAGTTTCCACAAATCCTTATGTTAAGCTCCTAGAGCGGGCCATATCATTTGAGATTGAGGTGCCACTATACTGCCATGGTTCCAGATAATAGGAACTCTTGCCATACTTCTTGCCATTTCTACCATCTGACTGTTCTGTTCAGACCAGCTGAACATAGTGTGGCCATGGCACACAGACTGAAAGGTGCAATTTAAGCTAAACATCCCCTTAGAGGACCAATCAATAGTGATTCCATAGGAATCATTGCATAGCAACTCTGCCTGTTCTGCAATGCAATCTTCCCAAACAAGTATGTTCATTTTTTCTGGCCAGGTTCAATTTTGTTTACAAATAGGTTTTTGAGGGCGGTATGCCTCAATTATAGGAGCATATTTATTATGGTAAATACTGAGATCAGAAAGCATGTGTAACTGTGTCAGAGTGATTATATCCAGGCATTATTACCAGCCAAGATTGATAAATACACCCAATAAGTATAATTGTTCTCCGTGTCAGCCCTTGTTGAAGGAATACTCACAACTGCTATCATAGCTACCATTAAATTACTCGTTGTGACTGGTTGTCTCACTTTCCTCAAGTTTTCTTCCACCATCTGTGACAGCTTCTTGATCTGTCCCCAGGTAGGTGGCTGTATTCAACAGGTGTTGCTCGTGACAGTTGGGGTCCTCCTCACCATCAGCCTCAACATGGCTGCAACAGGGGGGTCCTCGGGATCCTCCCAGAGTCTCTTTCTCGACATCTGGCTCACGATAAGGTTTCAGGTGTCTTGATGGTACCCAAATCGGCTGTTTATTTGGCCTGGAGAAACAGAAGCATAACGTCAACCCCAAGTCATTATTTTACCTATTTCCCAACTTTTTGTTATTGGATCTCTCCACCAAACCGATTGTTCTGCTTCTGTCTTTGTAGCTGGTTTCTGTAGATGCTGTTCAGCTGCTGATAACATCTAGCTTTTGGGCAGGTTCAAAAAATTTAAAGTTAATAATGCTAGATTTAGTTGTATCTGAGGTGTTCCATATTCTCTGTCTCCGCTTTTCTGCTTTTGCAACCGCTGTTTTAGGGAGAGATTCATTCTTTCCACTATGGCTTGTTCTTGAGAATTGTATGGGATACCAGTAATGTGTTTAATATTCCACTTAGAGAAAAATGTAGCTAGAGCTCGGCTAGTATAGCCTGGAGCATTATCTGTTTTAATAGAAGTTGGAATGCCCATCACCGCAAAACACTGCAAAAGGTGATGTTTAATACAGGCAGAAGACTCTCTTGATTGGCATGTAGCCCATACAAAGTGAAAAAAGATGTCCACACATACATGTACGTATGCTAGTCTCCCAAACGAGGGAATATGTGTGACATCCATTTGCCAAAGAGAGTTACGTTCCAATCCTCGAGGATTAACTCCTGTAAAAGATGAGGAATGTACCATTTGGCAAGTTGGGCATCGCTGGATAATAGCTTTAGCTTCTTCCCAGGTAATGCTGTATCTGCGTTTGAGACCAGAGGCATTAACATGGGTTAAATTGTGAAAGTGTCTAGCATTATATATTGCATTAGCAACTAGGCGATCGGCCATTTGATTCCCTTCAGTCAAAGATCCTGGAAGAGGTGTATGAGCCCTAATGTGAGTGATGTAAAAAAGGTGCATTCTACTTCTAACTGCTGTTTGCAATTGGGTAAATAAAGTCATCAGTTGTTCATCTGTATGAAGTCATAACTGAGCATTTTCAATTAACTGTGTGGAATGAACCACGTATGAAGAATCAGAAATCACATTAATAGGCATATTAAAAGCAGTCAATACCTCAATTACAGCTACAAGCTCTGCTTTTTGAGCTGAAGCATAGGGCGTCTGAAAAACTTTACCTTTTGAGCCGAAATAAGAAGCTTTACCATTACTAGACCCATCTGTGAAACAATGAAAACACTTAGCAGGCTGCAGGTTGTTTACTGCAGGAATTGTAAATGCAAACCATTCACAGTCTTGCTCAGCTAAAGGGATAGTAAAGGAACAGTCTTTTAAATCTATGACCCATTAAAGGCCAATTTTTTGAAATTATAGCAGGAGAAGGCAATCCTGGCTGCAATGCTCCCACAGGTTTACAACTGAATTGATGGCTCTTAAGTCAGTTAACATTCTCCATTTACCTGATTTTTTCTTAATTAGGAAAACTGTAGAATTCCAAGGGGGAAATGTTGGAACTATGTGGCCATTTTTTAATTGTTCAGTAACTAATTTCTCTAAAGACTCCAGTTTCTCTTTACTTAGCGGCCATTGTTCTATCCAAATTGGCTTATCGGTAAACCATTTTAAAGGTATAGGTTCTGGAGGTTTAACAATGGCCGCCATCAAAAATTATATCCTAATCTTTGGCAGGAACTTTGTCTTTCCACTTGAAGTAGTTTTTCAAACCGTGCAACTTTTTTTCTAGTCCCATACCAGGGACATACCCCATTTCATGCATTGTATGTTGACTTTGAGGGCTATATAATTGTTCTGGAATTAGAATTGTGCTCCCCATTGTTGTAATAAATCTCTTCCCTATAAATTTATAGGTACAGAAGTTATAATTGGTTGAACAGTCCCAGGTGTTGTCCATCAGGCCCTTCACAATGCAAAATAAAACTACTTTGATATACTTCGGCAGCTTTACCAACTCCAACCACATTAAATTGAGCGGGTTAAATTGGCCATGTGGATGGCCAGTGCAGTAGAGAAATGGTTGAAATGTCCGCTCCTGTATCTACCAAACCTTTACATTTCTTTCCCTGAATAGTTATTTCACAGGTGGGACATTTATCAGTAATTTGATTTACCCAATAAGCTGCTTTGCCTTGTTTATTTATGCTTCCAAATCCTACTGTTCCTTTAATTTTACTTTTTCCCATTCCCACATACGGCACAATCAGGAGCTGTGCTATGTGCTCTCCTGGCTCTGCTTTCCAGGGAACAGAAGTAGATACAATTTGAATCTCCCCGTTGCTATCTGAATCAATGACTCCTATATGTATTTGTACCCCTTTTAAACTTACACTAGACCTTCCTAAAAGTAATCCTATTGTCCCTGCTGGCAAGGGTCCACAGACTCCTGTTGGGACCTTTTGCGGGGGTTTCCCAGGCAGAAGGCTCACAGCTTTTGTGCAGCATAAATCTACTGCGGCACTACCAGCTGTGGCAGGGAACAGACGTTGTATGGGGGTGAGGGAATGGCCTGAGCCGGAAATGCCCTGGTTTAGATTGGGGCCCGGGGTGGGCCCCTCATGGCATTTCCCAAAATCAGGTTCCTACCTTTATCAAACTTAGAGTGACACTGATTAGCCCAGTGTTTTCCTTTCTTATGTTTTCAGGATCAGCAGTTTTCTTTTTCCCCCTATCTGGCAGCCTCAATGATTTTTTTCTACATTCTTTTTTAGTATGATCATGCTTCCCACAGTTAAAACAAGCTTCAGGAAACAGAATATTTCCTTTATCCACTCTCAGTACTGCCATTGCCTGTGCCAACAAAGTAGCTTTATGCAGATTACTTCCGATACCATCACAGGCCTTGATATAATCGACTAAATGTGCTTTCCCGAATTTAAAAGGAAAAGGCTCAAATGTAGCTATAATATTTCCCTGTTGATTTGGGGGGTGTATTCTAACAGGGAACTCCCAAGCCTCTAAATCACCCTCTCATCTAGCTTCCTGAATTCTTGCCTGAATAGAACCAAGAGCGGTCGCTCGAGGTGCTGCTCAAACAGTCACTGGGGCAACTACCTTTCCCCCAGTGTCCTCTGGAAAAGAAAGATCTGGAGGGTCTTTTTCTTCAAAATAATAAGGAGGGGATGCAGAAGGGTAGGGATGAACCTCTCCTTCCTTTGCCACTTTAGCTTTAGCTGGCAAATAAACCTGCTCTGTAACCTCTTCTGTTACTTCATTACACTGTCCTTCCTCCTCATCATTAGTGTGAAACAGTTTCAAGGTGAAAGAAACTAGACCCCACACTTATCCCATTGTTACCCTGATACTTCGGAGCTCCCCTTCTTACTCACCATGGGGGTTGCTTTAAGGGTACTTAGGTGTCCTCCAGCTAGTTCCACGTTCTCCAACCATCACTCTGGTGACCCTTCGACCTGGATTTGAGCTCCCATGATGGACACCACTTGCTGAGACCAGCTCAGTCAAGGAGATACTAACCCAGTGGCGCTAGAGGAATTAAAGACACACACACAGAAATATAGAGGTGTGAAGTGGGAAATCAGGGGTCTCACAGCCTTCAGAGCTGAGAGCCCTGAACAGAGATTTACCTACATATTTATTCACAGCAAACCAGTCATTAGCATTGTTTCTATAGATATTAACTAAAAGTATCCCTTATGGGAAACGAAGGGATGGGCCTTATTAAAGGAATAGGTTGGGCTGGTTAACTGCAGCAGGAGCATGTGCTTAAGGCACAGTTCACTCATGCTATTGTTTGTGGCTTAAGAATGCCTTTAAGCAGTTTTCTGCCCTGGGCGGGCCAGGTGTTCCTTGCCCTCATTCCCATAAACCCACAACCTTCCAGCGTGGGCGTTATGGCCATCATGAACATGTCACAGTGCTGCAGAGATTTTGTTTATGGACAATTTTGGGGCCAGTTTTTGGCCAGATTTTGAGGGGCTTGTGCTCAACACTATGTAAGAGTTTCCCAAGATCTCATGGAAATCCAAATCCTGGAAAAAGAATATAACCATCCCAAAGGCTAACAATTAATAAACAAACCAACCAAAACCCCATAAAATTCAGTTTTGGCCAGGAAAAAAAAATTAAAGTAATTATTCTGATAACTGTTAAATAAATAACCCTTAGGCTGCCATTGTTCCCTTCATCTCCCTAGTCACAAGACATGTTGATTTATGGACTTTGGGTTTGGATTCAGATATAGATCTTTAAGATTGTTTCTGGATGAGTCTGAAGATCAAGTTGGCAGAGTAATGATAGATGGAACTCCAACTTATTTTTGTTATGCAGGTAGCTGATACTCTAAATTTAGTTTTTTCTTTTGAATGCAAGTCTCAAGAAGAAGAAAGCAAAGAAATCTTTTCCTAACAAACATTTTGAAATGAGTTTAGAGAAGGTAGGTTCTTATTATCTGCTTTTAACTTTCTCCTTGAAAGAAACACTGTTTGTACTTAAGGATTTTGTGGGGGGGCACCAAATTATTTATGACTTTGTGGGCAGCCTGTGAAAACAGGAATAATGTGTTTAAGTGATACCATCCTACTAGATACAATTAAAATAACGTCTTTTCTTTCCTGCTCAATTGAGCTAGCCAATGGTATTCAATAACTGCAATACCTGAATGAAACTGTTAATTGGAATAACAAGTCTTAAATACTGGTATAAATAGAAATTATTTGTTATATTACAAACTTCAGACCAAATCTATGAAGACTACAGTACTATTCCTTCAACTTTACAGATAAAAAACCAAGTTTATAGAGCTTAAATCGCTTGCTTAAAGCCCATGGCAGGGAAGTAAAACAGTCAGAAGCAAAACAGACGGCCAGGGCCGTCTGCCTGGGAAGCCCATGCCCCTAACCACTGGATTACATAGCTTTACCATTGTCAGCTGCTAGAAGCCAATTTTCCAAAATGGCTTAAGTTGTCAGGTCAAGCTTCCCACCTCTGGGTTTTTCCTCCCTCCCTCTACCATCTTCACTACTGCCCTCCTATGCATGGTGATGATGACCAGGGAAAGTCTAGAATTATTGGAAAGTTTAACTTCCTTAGGTCAGATGGATTGAGGTCAAAAAATAAATATCTTCTTTAAAGTACGTGTGTTTAGGACAAGATTTTAAATAAGCCAGGAGAAACTTGCTCTTTAAAGTAATACTATAAATAAATCATTCATTTATAGGGCAATGGGTGTGTGTGTGTGTGTGTGTGTGTGTGTGTGTGTGTGTGTGTGTTTTAATCCAGGCAAACTTGGATTTCTTGATATTTATTTTGAATAAGTACATAGAATACACCCTACAAAGAACTGCAAGAATTGAGGAGTCAGAAAGTGGAGAATTAAGATTTAAAAAACATATTGGGTTTATCATAAAATTCAGAATACTTTATTTTAAAAGAATAAGTGGAAAGGGAGAAAACTCAAATACTACCTACAAATAAAAAAATAGGAAAGATCCTTTAAAAGTCTTTATACAAAATGTGCAAGGAAATTTGAAAAACATTATTATTCTGAAAGAGATGAAGTGAATTATTCTATGTAGACAAATAAACCAGATAGATATGGTGCACAGTACCTCAAGACAGATATCTAGCCCACTAGTTCAATGACTTTGGGGTAAGTAAGACTAATTGGTTTCTGAGAAGTGGAGATCTGAATTCTAAGAATTCTTAGCATGGAAAACAGGCTGAATGGGTGATTAGTCATGGTTTACTAAATTATGTTAACCTTTCAACTCATAAGTATTTATGAAATGTTTCTGCATAGATGTCACATTAATAAGAATAGTTTCATATAAAGCTCAGATTGATTTGTATTTTAATGTCTTCCTGGATTTTTGTCCATATTTAAGAAATATGCATAATCAAACATAAGCACTTTAGACGAGACCAAAATTACTGAATATTTTACTAATAGCTGTGATTTTTAAAATATTACTGCCCCATAATAAGATGAAAAACTAACAAGTGCAAATACACATTCACATGCTTTGAAAGTCAGTAGGTATATTTACCTTGAATTAATCAGTCTTGGGTTTTGCACATAGTATACTTTATTTTATTTTATTTTTTTAAATTTATTTTTTATTATTATTATACTTTAAGTTCTAGGGTACATGTGCATAACGTGCAGGTTTGTTACATATGTATACTTGTGCCATGTTGCTGTGCTGCACCCATCAACTCGTCAGCACCCATCAACTCATCATTTACATCAGGTATAACTCCCAATGCAATCCCTCCCCCCTCTCCCCTCCCCATGATAGGCCCCGGTGTGTGATGTTCCCCTTCCCGAGTCCAAGTGATCTCATTGTTCAGTTCCCACCTATGAGTGAGAACATGCGGTGTTTGGTTTTCTGTTCTTGTGATAGTTTGCTAAGAATGATGGTTTCCAGCTGCATCAATGTCCCTACAAAGGACACAAACTCATCCTTTTTTATGGCTGCATAGTATTCCATGGTGTATATGTGCCACATTTTCTTAATCCAGTCTGTCACTGATGGACATTTGGGTTGATTCCAAGTCTAAAAATGGCCATACTGCCCAAGGTTATTTATAGATTCAATGCCATCCCCATCAAGCTACCAATGACTTTCTTCACAGAATTGGAAAAAACTGCTTTAAAGTTCATATGGAACCAAAAAAGAGCCCGCATCTCCAAGACAATCCTAAATCAAAAGAACAAAGCTGGAGGCATCACGCTACCTGACTTCAAACTATACTACAAGGCTACAGTAACCAAAACAGCATGGTACTGGTACCAAAACAGAGATATAGACCAATGGAACAGAACAGAGTCCTCAGAAATAATACCACACATCTACAGCCATCTGATCTTTGACAAACCTGAGAGAAACAAGAAATGGGGAAAGGATTCCCTATTTATTAAATGGTGCTGGGAAAATTGGCTAGCCATAAGTAGAAAGCTGAAACTGGATCCTTTCCTTACTCCTTATACGAAAATTAATTCAAGATGGATTAGAGACTTAAATGTTAGACCTAATACCATAAAAACCCTAGAGGAAAACCTAGGTAGTACCATTCAGGACATAGGCATGGGCAAAGACTTCATGTCTAAAACACCAAAAGCAATGGCAACAAAAGCCAAAATTGACAAATGTGATCTAATTAAACTAAAGAGCTTCTGCACAGCAAAAGAAACTACCATCAGAGTGAACAGGCAACCTACAGAATGGGAGAACATTTTTGCAATCTACTCATCTGACAAAGGGCTAATATCCAGAACCTACAAAGAAATCAAACAAATTTACAAGAAAAAAACAAACAACCCCATCAAAAAGTGGGCAAAGGATATGAACAGACATTTCTCAAAAGAAGACATTCACACAGCCAACAGACACATGAAAAAATGCTTATCATCACTGGCCATCAGAGAAATGCAAATCAAAACCACAATGAGATACCATCTCACACCAGTTAGAATGGCGATCATTAAAAAGTCAGGAAACAACAGGTGCTGGAGAGGATGTGGAGAAATAGGAACACTTTTACACTGTTGGTGGGATTGTAAACTAGTTCAACCATTATGGAAAACAGTATGGCGATTCCTCAAGGATCTAGAACTAGATGTACCATATGACCCAGCCATCCCATTACTGGGTATATACCGAAAGGATTATAAATCATGCTGCTATAAAGACACATGCACATGTATGTTTATTGCGGCACTATTCACAATAGCATATTTTATTAAAGCAAATAGCACCTGAGAGTATTGTAAGCTACCTAAGGGCAAGGACCATGCCTGTTTTGTTCACCTAGAAGCTGTGAATTTTAAGAGAATGGGCTTTAACACTAAACTGCATGTGTCCTGTTGACGTTTTCTAAGAAAGTGCCCTTGGGCAAGTTATTCAACCTCTCCTTGCTTTGGTTCCTGATCTGTAAAATAGATGATGATTACTGAAGTACCCATTCATAAGAGCATTGTGAGGGTTCAATGACTGACATGGAAAGCTCTGGGAAAAGGATAGCACAAATAAAGACTAGCTGTTCTTCTTCATGGCTGTATCCACCAGGCTCAGAGTAAATATCTGTTGTCTAAATAAATAAATGACAAAGAATCAATTCCTTTTATTTCTCTTTTGGACTTGTTACTGATACAATAGGTACTCTTAACTGTCAAAAAGTATAAAAACATTATATCTATCAGCAAAAGAAGCCACATTAGGAAAATCACACATCAGCATACAAATTCTACCCATCACAATTGCAATAGTGTTTGTTTCTAATCAGATATCTTTAATTGATTTTATACATAAGAAAAGGGGTCTGGGCTGGGCATGGTGGCTCACACCTGTAATCTCAGCACTTTGGGAAGCCAAGGGGGACATATTAGTTGATCTCAGGAGTTCGAGACCAGCCTGGTCAACATTGTGAAACCCTGTCTCTACTAAAAATAGAAAAATTAGCCAGGTATGGGGGCATGTGCCTGTAATCTCAGCTACTCGGGAGGCTGAGGCAGTAGAATTGCTTGAATCCAGGAGGCATAGGTTGCAGTGAGCCAAGATCACAACACTGCACTCCAGCCTGGGTGACACAGCTAGACTCTGTCTCAAAAAAAAAAAAGGGGGGAGGGGGTCTGAAATTAGTAGAGTACTACAGAAAATGAAAAAGTGAGTAACAATAGAAAAGTAGGTTATGTCAAGACTAAATCAGATATTTAAAACTAAAAAGGAGAGGCATTGGGGGAGACTTTGAATAGTTATCTGTCTGATTTAAATAAATACAAAAATCACAGAATTGACCCTTATTTTTAGTTAGATAGATATAGCCAGTGAATACTCAAATTCACTGTGAAACCAGACAGTCATGAGTTGCTCAAACTCAAATCATAACACTGTCTTAGTCTACTTAATCTGTTATAAACTAAGTAGCTTATAATAGAAATTCATTGTCATAGTTCTGGAGACTGGGAAGTTCAAGATCAAAGCAGATTCTACATTTGGGGAGGAACTGTGTTCTGGCTCTAGGTGGCACCTTCTTGCTCCGTCCTCACATGCTGGAAGGAGGAAAGAGTATCCCTTGAGCCTCTTTTATATGAGCACAATCTCATTATCGAGGGTTCCATCCCCAAAACTTAATCACCTCCCAATGGTCCCATCTCCTAATACCATCACCTTAGGGGTGAGGATTTCAATATATGAGTTTGGGGGGACATAAACATTCGGACCATAGCATACATAAACATAATTTTGTTGAGTGTTAGATCCATCTGCATGTCCCATTCTCTGGAAAATGTGTGCATCCTGTCTCCTGCTGCTCATAGTATCAGAATATTCAGAAAGTACAGTTTATAAATATCTCCAGAAGAGTTCAAAGGGACCAAAATTCCAGAGACAACATTTTGTGCCATTTCTCATTTTGTGCCATGAATTGCTAGCTTGAATTAATTTAAATACCAAATAGAGAAAAGCTGATGTGAATTCACAGTCTGGTAGAGTTGCCAGATAAAATACAAGATGTCCAGTGAAATTTTGAAATGGCTCCATTGTCTGGGGCAAATACCCAGGGTTCATTGTCTCGTGCCAGGAAAATTTAGGACACGGACACACACAAGGAGTGGGTTTAGGAGTGGACAGTTTAATAGACAAAGAAGAGGAGAAACAGAGAAAGTTTCCTCATGTTGAGAAAACGGTTGCCCAAAATGGTTTCCAGGTTGGGGCAAGATTTGACTGATTTTATACAGAGGCTTGAGGAGGCGCTGATTGATTTACATAAGGCCCAGGGGATTGGTTTGACCAGGTGTGCCATTTATATAGCCTGCAGAAGACTGGCCCTCCCATCCTGATCTTTTATTAAGCAAATGCGGCTTGTACCTGGCTGTCACCATGACATCTGCATATGTGTCTTTACCTGGCCAGTGCCAGGACACCCACACATGTGGTGACAAAGAAAAGGGAGCAGGGATTGCCATATTGAATATACCTAGCTTCCAGGTACACCTGCCAACATTTACATAGCTTGCATATCTATGCTTGCAACTTGACTTTTCAGGCTGCTTTCTGTTAGAAAAGAAGTGGTTTGGGGCTGCTTTTTATTAAAGGAAAATTTCACCGAGAACTCTTTTACCCTCTGTAACTGCCTAAGATAATTTCTTAATAACTTAAGTACGTTCCAAATACTACATGGGACATACTTATGCTAAACAAATTATTCATGGTTTTACTGAAATTCAATTTCAACTGGGCATCCTGTATTTTTATCTGCTACACCTGGCAAGTCTACATTCTGGTTATAATAAACACATAAACTTCCATTTTAACCACTGCTCCCTAACCATTCATAGGTGGCATTTCTCACCTAAGAAGCAGTGAGAAATATATAATATTCGTCCTGGCTTTCATCAGAGAGAAAAATAAACGAGAAAGGATAGAAGAAAATTTTACCTACATGATTAACATCTTTGCCACGTTAGGGCTGTCAGTGATTTTCCACTTATAATTAAAATCTGCTCAACTGAGACTACTGGCCCTTCAGAAACTCCAAGTTCTTTTCTATGGTTGAAAAGAAAAAGTTGGGGATGGCAGGGGGAAGATAGCAGGCAGTCATGAAATAGATATGATTTTCTAGAGACTAAGACTGCAAGGTGGACACAGAGCAGAGAGAGAAAGTATGAGACATCTAGCAGAGGTTAAGACGGTGGCTTTCAGATCCAGCAATCCCACTACTAGGTGTATATAAAAAGGAAATGAAATCAGTTTGTGGAAGAGACATCGGCACTATGTTTATTGCAGTACTATTCACAATAGCCAAAATATGGAATCAACGGATGAATGGATAAAGGAAATGTGATATATGTACATAATGGAATACTATTTAGCCTTAATACAGAGGGGAATTCTAGCATTTGCAGCAAAAACAGGGACATTATGTTAAATGAACTGAACCGCACACAGGAAGACAAATACTGCGTGATCTCACTTATATGTGAATCTAAAAAAAAAACAAAAACAAGGTCAGGTGCAGTGGCTCATGCTTATAATCCCAACACTTTGGGAGGTTGAGGCGGGCAGATCACTTGAGACCAGGAGTTTGAGACTAGCCTGGGAAACATAGCAAAAGCCCATCTCTAGTAAAAATACAAAAAAAAAAAAATTAGGTGGGCATGGTGGTGCATGCCTATAATCCCAGCTACTGGGGAGACTGAGGCACAAGAATGGCTTGAACCCAGGAGGCAGAGGTTGCAGAGAGTCAAAATCATACTACTGCACTCGAGCCTGGGCAACATATAGAGACTCTGTCTGAAAATCAACAGCAACTACAAAAACAATGAACTCATAAAAGCAGAGAGTAGAATGATGGTTACCAGTGGCTGGGGTCATGGAGAATAGTGGTTGGGGAGATGCTGATCAAAATATAGAAAATTTCAGTTAGATACGAGGAATAAATTGAAAAGATCTACTGTAGGAAACAAAAAGACTGAATGTTTTTTAACTGCTAAAATGGAAAGATGACTTTTTCCCCCTCTTAAACATTTTTTTTTTTTTTGGTATAAATTCTGAAACAAACTGACAGGGTTCTAATTCCAATTCCATTATTTCATAACTGTGTGGTCTTGGGTGAGTCATGCAATACATCCTTACACCTTGGTTTGGGGATAGCAGATCTGAAAATTGTGTCAGAATTCAGTAAGTATAAAAAAGCATCTAACAGAGCCTGGGACACAATAAAGATTATATAACTATTAGCCATTGTATCTAAACTTTGGCTTCTCTAATGCATCCTATAGAGTACTTACAGGCCGTGATCCTATGGTCCACCTAATCTTGATATGATTACTTGCTGTATGACTCTAGACAAATTATCTAACCTCAATAAACTATGTCCATCAGTGAGGACAGGTGAAATAACAGTATTTCGATCACATGGTTTTTGAGAATTTTAACTGAAATAATGCATGTCATTATTAAAGGCTTATAAGTGTTAGCTGCTGTTATTGAACATTTTTCTTCTTTGGCTTCCATAATGCTATAACATTCAGATTCTCTTCTTACCTCTCCATCTCCGTTTTTTTTTTTTTTCTTATTACCATTCCTGGATTCCCACAGTTCTCCTTGCCCCACTCAGTCAGCCCTTTTCACCCTCATTCTTTGAAGAATACTTTCCAGTTGCTGCTTCAGCCCCCACCTCTATGCTGGCAATTCCTAAGTCTTCTATGTGCAATCTTCGTTTCTCCACTTGTACCACAGTCTCACACAACTACCACGACCTGAATGTGTTTACTGCAGTGTTGCATTATCCTCTCCAAACTTCCATGTCCCAAAAAAATTCTCAGCTCCCACAGCTGCTAATTCCTTTGGGGGTTGGGAGGAATGAGCAGCTCTTTTCAATTTCCCTGCCGTTGGCAAACACAGTCATTCTCTAGTAGTCTCCGAGATCAAAGCCTTGGAGTCATCTTTGCCACATCTATTTCTATCATCCTTCGTGTCCCATCAATCACCAAAATACTAGACCACCTACCTACCACACACCAGGGAAAGAGAAGTGAAAAGAAGACGGTTGAAAACAAAAACAAAACAAACATCTTTTCAAAGACACATCTGACAGGAAAACACAACTTATATTATTTCAAAGTATTCCCCTTTTCCCATACAAACACCCCATCTGCCCTTCTCAAGAAGGTGGATGTTGGTTGGTAATTGAGGTATCTTTGCTTGCTGAGAATAGTCAGCTTCAGGATAAAGGCTTTTGCATATTTGAAATAGTAAGAGTAAGAAGCTCAACTGAGACAGCTGGGATGCGCTGAATTGTACCGTGTAAAAAGGAAGAGAAATGGCGTCAAGTGGGTGGAGGATGGGAGGTGGAGATGCTGCAAGGCAAGGCTGAGGAGAACATGGTAGCAACAGGTAGCTGAAGGTAAGCTGTGGGAGAAAACAAAAGTACTTCCCACAAACTCTTGCAGTAAGAATGGGACCTGGCTGAATCCTGGCTGTACCATTTAGCACCTGCAAGACAGCAAGCAAATCCCTCAACTTAATGCCTCCATTTCCTTGTTTGTAAAATGGGGAAAATAATAGTGTGTACGTCAAAGAGTTCTTCTGATGATTACATGAGCTCAAGTAAAGAATGTGGCATGGTGCCTGGCCTATAATATAAAAGTGTAGATATTAATAATTATATAAAAGTGTGTACATTAATACTAAATCATCTATTATTAAAAATTCTTTGAGGAGTAGATTTGTCTGTAGGAGATGTGACAAAGTGCTGAAGTACAGAGTTTTGTTCTGGTTGATAGGGGACTTTTTAAAAAAATACAGGTTTCATTTGAATAAGAATGATGTCAAGTTACAAACATTTTAAAAGAGAATGACTCGGTTGGGTGCGGTGGCTCATGCCTATAATCCCAGCACTTTGGGATGCCGATGTGGATGGATCACCTGAGGTCGTGAGTTCGAGACCAGGCTGACCAACATGGCGAAACCCCGTCTCTATTAAAAATGCAAAATTAGCTGAGCGCGGTGGCACATACCTGTGATCCTAGCTACTCGGGAGGCTGAGGCAGCAGAATCGCTTGAACCCGGCAGGCAGAAGTTGGGGTGAGCAGATATCATGCCATTGTACTGCAGCCTGGGCAACAAAAGCGAGACTCTGTCTCAAAAAAAAAAAAAAAAAAAAAAAAAAAAAGAGAGGCAATGACTCAGCAAATTTCATTCATAGGTGTATATGCAAGAAAAATGAGTGCAAGTCCACCAGAAGACACTTCTATGAATGCTTTCAGTAGCTTTATGAATAATATCCCCAAACTGGAAACAAGCCAATGTCCATTTACACCAGGATGAATAAGTACATTTTGGTTTATTTATACAATTTATACATCATTGAAAAATATAAAATATGTAAAAGGAACTATTGCTACACACATCACGTGGATGAAACTCATAGATAAGATGATTAAAATAAATCAGATGTAAATGAGCACATACTGTATGATTCTGTTTATATAAAGTCCAACAAGTAAAGAAATCTTTGGTGACAGAAGTTAGGATAGTAGCTACCTCTGCAGAAAGAGGGGAATCCGTATAGACTGGCAAAGGCACTGAGGGAACTTTTCTGGGCAATGGAAATATTTTAAACATTGATTTGGGATGCTGGTTTCATGGGTGTATGCATATGTAAAAATTCAAGTTTTGCCCTTAACATATGTGACCTTTACTATATGTATATAATGCCACAGTTGAAATTTAAAAGGGGGAGGCTCAGAATCCACACATCCCTTGGAAGTTTTCTACAAGTATATGAGCACATTATGCTTTGTAGGGCCCACTGCAGCTGTGTAGATACTGAGGTGTCCCCTGCTTCTCCTAAGCCCATGTGAGGAGCCCAGAGATTTCACAGCCAGACCCTACTTTCTGGATACAAAGACTTAATTTCATAGTCTATACTTCTTAACAACCACATGCTCACAGGTAGACTCATGGTTAAGACCACACAAACTTACATCCCACTGCCCCTATAGTCTTCATCTCTCTAACAGACGTTCCATCCTTCTGGTTGTTCAGACCAAAAACCTTGGTGTCTTTCTGTGACATCCTGCCTCCAAACCAAAAGAAAATTCTGTTGGCTCAACCTTCAAACCATAAAGAATTTGATGCTTTCTCACTACCTCCTTAATTTACAAGCTGGCACAAGCCACCATCATCTCAGAAGCCTCCCAACTGGTTTTCTGATTCTATCTTAACGCCTACAGTCAATGCTCCACATGGCACCAGGACGATCCTTTCACAACTTAGGTGATCATGCCATCCCTCTTCTTAAAATCTTCCAGTGGGCCAGATGCAGTGGCTCACACCTGTAATCCCGGCACTGTGGGAGGCCAAGGTGGATCACTTTAGGCCAGGAGTTTGAGACCAGACTGGGCAACATAGTGAGATCCTGTCTCCACAAAAAATAAAACAAACCAAAACCTTCTGATGGCTTCCTCTCTCCGGGTGCTTATCTCATTCAGAGTGTAAGTCCTTAATCAGTTCTACAAGGGCTTACATGATCCAGCAACACACGCTCCAAGTCAGGCTAGCCCCTGATCATCTTCTTTTCACTCATTCAGCCGTCGCTACGCTGACCTCCTTTTTGATTCCAGATGATGTTTAGCAAACTCATGCCTCAGAGCCTTTGCAGTTGTTCTCTCTACCTTGATTGTTCTTTACCTGGATTATTCGCGAGATTCACTACTTCACTTCCTTCAGTCTGGGGCTCAAATTGCACCTGACAAGTGAGGTCTCCTCTAACCACTCTAAATAAAATAGAATACCCCTGCCCTCCCCCATTTTACCCCACCACCCCATCATAATCCCCTACCTTCCCATCTAGCAGTTTTATATTTCTCCATAGAACCTACCAGCTAACAATTTATATATTCATTTGTTTATTGTCTGTCTTTCCTCTCTCCACCTTTCCAAGAATATAAGCTCCAAGGGGTAAGTGATTTTGTCTGTCAGGTTAGCTGTCATAGATCCACACCTAGAATAGTATGTGGCACAGAACAGAAATTCAATGAATAGTTGTGAAATGAATAAATATCCCAGGTTCCACGTTAGGATACTTGGTTTTTCAAATATGATGCATTTAAACAATATGCATGAAATAGTTCCTAAAATGTGAAAGAGATTAAACTATTAAACATTATGAATAAAAACAATATTTAATAATAATTATGAGAGTTGCAAAAATAAATTTTGAAATACCTATCTTTACATCTCTGAATAAGTGAAGCTACTGTGTTCAGAAAACAGTTGGGAATTCACAGGTAATCCTACATTTCCAGCTACTCTTTATAAAACACCCAATGCAGCCATCTGGTAGGAAATTATCAATTAGCTTATTGCCCAAATTCGAATTGCTACTTATAACTGATCAAAGTGCTTCATAGAATGTGGAAAATATCCTGATGCTTCTGATATGAGATAGGATATGATTGAGGCCCTTACATTTTGGCTTATTATGAAGAAATTATCTTACTTTCTTATTCTGACCACTTCTTCTATAACTGTCTTTATACTAATGGTTTGCAAGTAAGTATCTCCAGCTCTTAAAACTAGCAAGTTCGGCTTCCTGCTGCCACCTGCCCGAGATGTGTCACAGCCTCCTGGAAGTATCCATGTGTGAGCATGGACATAGAGCCAGCCAGTGGGCGGAGCAGAGAGGGCAGGGTCTGGGCGGCAGATGTAACTTCTGTACTGATTCTTGATTCTCGTTTGAACTTGGGGAAGTGACTCTCTCCTTGTCCTCATCTAAATGATCAGTAGATTAACCTTACATGTCTGTGGTAGGGATTAAATATATCATATGTAAAATGACCAATAGTGCCTAATACTTACTAGGCACCTCATTTTTTCTCTTCCATCTTCCTTCAACCCTGTTTCTCCTCCTGTAGTCCCAGTCTCCAGGAATGACACCATCCGGCCACACAAGTCTAAAACGTGCTTATGGTTCTTAATTCCTCACCACCGCCCCCCCACCTCTTTCCCACATGCAGCTGTTCAGCAATATATGTTGATTCCACTTCTTGTAGCCTCTTAAATATTCTGTTCTGTAATGACAAGTAATTGTAGTTACATGTGGTCATAAGGGTAAGGCCATGATCTGATAGGATTAGTGTCCTTATAAGAAAAGTCACCGGATAGCTCTCCTTTTCACCGTGTGAGGACATAGCAAGAAGGCAACCGTCTGCAAGCCAGGAAGAGGGCCCTCAACAGAAACCAGTCATGCCGGTACTGTGATCTTGACTTTCAGCCTCAGAACTGTGAGAAAATAAGTTCCTGTTGTTTATGCCATCAGTCTATGTATTTTGTGATGGCAGCCCAAGCTAATTAATACAGATTTTGGTATATAGAATGGGGTGTTGCAAACTATACTTGAAAATGTGGAAGAGGCTTTAAAACTGGGTACCAGGTAGAGGTCAGAAGAGTTTTGAGGTGCATGCTAGAAAAAAATCCTAGACGGTCATGAAGGGACTGTTGACAGAAATATAGGTGTTAAAGGCCATTCTGAGGAGATCTCAGATGGAAAGAGGAACTTGGAAACAGGAGGAAAGGTGATTCTTGTCACAAAATGACAAAGAACTTGTTAGAGTTGTGTCCTAGTGTTTTGTGAAAGGCAGAACTTGCAAGCGATTAAACTGGACATTTAGCTATGCAGATTTCTAAGCCAAATGCTACAGGCGTGTCTTGGTTCCTCTTGCTTAGTAAAATGCAAGAAGTGAGAAATGAATTGAAGAAGAAATTGTTATGCAAAAAGGAACCAGAGCTTAAAGATTTGGAAAATTTTCAGCCTGTCCGTATTGCAAAATATGTGAAGGCACGTTTGGAAGAGGACACCAAGAGTGTGGCTAGACTATCACTTGATAAAAAAGATTATAGAATTATATTAGCAGAAATACTACCAGTTTGAACTGAAGGAGATGGAGACAGGACAAAATGAAGAAAGGCTGTCGGACTTAAATTCTACAGGACAGTTACAATAGAGCGATTTGACTGCAAACAGGAACTATTCTTCAAGAAAAGGAAAGAATGACTTCAAAGGTGATTCATCAGGGCTGCATCCTTGGTTTCAAAGTATGGGGCCACAACTGTCTACCACTCTTCCTCCACATCAGCAGGGGTATGTGCTGTCAAACTCATGTCTGGAGAAAAAACTCTAAAACAAAGTACTATGGACTAAATGCGTCACCTCCAAATTCACATATTGAAACCCTAAAATTCCCAGTGTGATTGTATTTGGAGATGGGGCCGTTGGGAGAAAATCAGTTTATTGGAGTGCAGTCCTCATGATAGGATGAGTGCCCTTAGAAGAACAGACATGAGCATGCTCTCTTTCTCATTCTCTCTATCTCTCTCTTTCTGTCTATTTCTCTGTTCTCCATCCTGTAAGGGTACAATGAGAAGACAGCTATCTGCAAACCAGGAAGAGGGCCCTCACCAGACACTAGATCTGCCAGGACATTGACCTCAGATTTCCCAGCCTCCAGAACTGTGAGAAATAAGCATACATTGTTTAAGCCACCCCGTTTATGTTACTTTGTTACCGCACCCTGAATGGAGGAAGACACAAAGTAAAACCCAGCCTGCCTGAGATGGCTGTTGGTAAGTAATGGAGCTGGGAGAGGAGAAGGATCTGATGTAACTTGGATCTCCGTGTGATAGCAGAGTAGGCGGGTGAGGGGAAATGAAAGAAAACTGCGAAAACTGCAATTTCCTGCATTTGGCCTCAGCTTTCTCGAGTGGAAGTTCTAAAACAAGCAATTCTCGCAGTTGGTGTTAGAATTAAAGAAAGGACAAGCCCACGCACCAGTTAGACAAGTTAGTGGCACAACCTATTCTATCTAACATATTTCTATCTCCACCCCCACATCATCCTCAGAGGCATTATAATAGGAATCTGAGTTAATCAACATATAACAATTGGTACAGCCATCTGGGAGGGAAATCCTGTAGAATTTATCCAAGCACTGAATGCACATATTCTTTGATCTATTGCTCCATGTTTAGGTATCTATAGAATTGCACGTTTGATAAATATATGTTCAAGGATGTTTACTGCAGTGTTATTTTAATAATTACAAAATCGGGGAAATCCCTAAATGTCTGTTGTACAAATGGCTAAATAAAATATGGTACAGTAACACCATGCATATATATAATGATTTTAAATAATTAGAACGTACTTATAAACACAAACAGTGTTTTAAGGCATAACATTAAATAAAAAATTATGTCACAGAACATTATGTAGAATATATACATGTGCATATATACTTATATAAGAAACAGATCTGCAAGAAACTCTGGCAAACAGTTAACAACAGTGGTTATTTCTAGGGAAAGAAGTGTTTCCAGAAAGATGGAAAATCAACTTTATGTTGTTATATGTTCTAGATAATACTGTATTGTTTAACTTTTTAACTCTAGTGTGTATTTATGTATCATTTGTGTATATACACATGTATATATATGCTATATAGTGCCTAGCACTGACATTGTAGGTACTCAATAAATATTTGTTACGTATGTAGATGAATATTTATTGAATAAAAACAAACATGCATTATTACTATAGCTAAAGTATCATTTCCAAAAGTGCGAAAATCACAAATCTTATACAAATATAAAATGAACACATATCAAAGATTTTATTTAATGCATTTACAAATGAGAGAACTAGAGATATATTAAAAATTAGTTCAAATGGGTTTTGACTTAAAATGATTTATATTCGCTATCAGACAAAATTCACTTACATTGCCATGAACAAGAACATGGTTATCAGTTTTCCAGAAAGCACTTTTTTTATTCCAACAGAGTTGCGAAATAGCCTATTTGATCAAAGACAATCAAAGGTGCACCCCGGGCTGGGCATGGTAGTGTGCACCTGCGGTCCAGCTACTCCAGCAGCTGAGGTGGGAAGATCACTTGAGTCCAAGAGGAGTTCAAGGCTGTAGTGCACTATGACTGAGCCTGTGAACAGCCACTGTACCATAGCTTGAACAACATAGTGAGACCTCGTCTTTAAAAAAATTGGTGCATCCCCCTATGAAATCAAATAGTGCCTAGCAAGCCCCCTAGGCATGCTTAAGGCCCACTGTAAGAACAGCCAGAAATTTCTTTTGCTCATTTCCAAATCAATTTTTCCCAACACTGCTATGTTAACAATAATATGTGTTCTTGGTGTTTTGGAATATTTATGAATCGCTTTTTAAATATTTGTCAGGGTTAGGGGTGATGGCTCAAGCTTGTAATCCTGGTGCCTTGAGAGGCCAAGGCAGGAAGATCACTTAAGACCAGGAGTTCAAGACCAGCCTGAGCAACATAGCAAGACTGTCTACAAATAAATAAATAGGTTAGCCTGGCATGGTGTTACCTGCCTGTAGTCCTAGCTACTAGGGCGGCTTGGGCAGAAGGATCCCTTAATCCCAGGAGTTTGCGGTCGCAGTGAGCTATGATTGCACCACTGCACTCCAGCCTGGGTGACAAAGTGACACTCTGTCTCAAAAAAAAAAAAAAAGAAAAGAAAAGAAAAGAAAAAACAATACAAATGAATAAATATTTGTCAAGGATTCCATAGTTCTGAAAAATTTGTTTAATCTACATATATACAGATTGATACTGTTCACTTATTCTCTTAACAAGATCACCAAATTTGTCTAAATTTGCTTTGCAAGTAAGGTAATGCAAAGCTTTGCCTTATGAAATCTCAAAGTGTCCTTGCATAAGATGTTTTCATTCTACCACTAATCTCTTCTTCGAACATTCTGGAAATAACTTGGCAAAACCTAATTGAAGTAAATCATTGTGGCATTTGTTCTCTAAAAGCAATAGTACAGAACTTACACTCTGCAAGGTATGCTGCTGAAGCCAGGTTTGTGAACAAAAACATAAAGCAAAAGAATGCCACTGCTGTATTAGGTCTTTCTTAAGCATCTTAGGTTAACAACCAGTCCTAGTCCACTCAAAGACACTCAAACAGATTTCCTGTTCTAGGATTTTCCCAACGGTCTGGAGGCCACAGTCTTCACCACTCCCATTCATCAACTCCTCCCAGTTAAATGTATAAAAATGCATCAAATGCAAAATGATCAAATGTATAAATTATTGTTGTTTAGGGGAAATTAATCTCCATAATCATTAGGGATATTAGTATAATTTGGGGGGCAAATCAATGATATTTCTGAAAATATGACAAAAATATTTTTTACTAAATCAAACTATGAGAAAGGAGACAATTGCAACAAACAATAGGTATTACCAGAAGTATGTAAACTTTAAAAGTCTTTTGTAATTTGCAGGAATAAAATACATTCACTAGTGAAATAATTTTAAAAACTTATTACTGACTATATTTTTCAAACTAAAAATGAGGCCTCATATAGTCTGGGAAATTCTTTTTTTGCTATGAGAATATACAGATGTGAAAAGGTTTTCAAAATAAAAAATATATATAATTACATATTTAATAAATACTCTTCATTGAAAGAAAAACGTACATGTAATTGGGACTATCTGGAAAAATCCAAGATATGTGATCTTCCTAACAATAATTTTTAAAGTGTTGTACTTCATAGACTCAATTAAATCATTATAAATGTATGATTTAAATGCACCATTATTTTATGTACTGTGAAGAAAAATAAAATGGCCAATAAAACTATGACCCAATGTTTTCTTATTTCACCAACCGTAAGACGCACTGTGATTTTAGAGGAGTTAAAACATAAATAAGTAGGATGTCTTAGAAGAGAAGTATAATGTTTATATCTTCTAAAAGATATAAACTGAAGCTTTTATTTATCTGATTAGTAAGGCTCTTTTCACAGAGATCTTAGGCTATTATTGCATTTTACAAGAATATGATTCCTCCTATTAAACTATTATTAATAATAAAAAAGAGTTTGTGACGGAAAAAACATAAGTAAGAAAGGATTAGCAATTGCAACTCTGGCATCCAGTGACTGGTGCCTACCTCAGTGGCAGAGCAAGCTGTCATATCCTGTTCCAGTGGATCTAGCAATGGTGGCCTCAATTGAGGTGTTAGGAATAATTTTGACTGTAATCCTGGCTGTTGCTTTAAATCCTTTGTTTCTCCCAGTTTTCTATGCTGGGTTCTTCAGTTCTTCCAAGAGTTCTGTGAACTTCTTAACATCCTTTCAATAAGTTCCTTGTCTGCCCAACTCAACCAGAAGCAGTGTTTTTTGCCACATACTTTAACTGATACCTCCGGATTTCTGCAATTTGTTGAAGAGGGATAATTGATATAGTTTGAAGCAAATCAGTGATCCGGCCCTTCTAAAGACAGTTACCAATCTCTTCCACTTCTCCAAATGATATCCTCTCTCTCTCTCTCTCTCTCTCTCTCTATATATATATATATATATATAGCCATATTCAACAATAACAGAATACTTGAACCATGCAGTATAAAAAGCTCACATACACCCATTTTAAAGGCACAATTTATAAAATTATAGAATATGTTGCCTACTTTACAAAGAAATTAAATCAACAAATGTAATTTGCTTAGAGCTACTAGGATTCAGTGAAGAACCTAGAAATGGGAGGAATTCCACAGTCATCATATTATATACAAGGTAGATGAGTAGCAATTGATTTCAGTTAATAATGGGGAAAGCCAAATTCATTAATTGTACTACCTCAGAAGGATAAGGCACAAATTAACTAATTGGGTTAACTGTTGGGTAGGCTGATTTCTTTGTACGTGTTTGCAAAATCTCCCTACTCCATTTCATAATTTCTACCTACCTCACCAAAGCAATATCAGCATATTCTTACTTCTTCACAGTCCTCTGGGGTGTTGCAGTTTAGTGAGTTTAGAAGTCAAATATTGTTCTCCTCAAGAAACGTAGCTTTCAATAATATGAATGATAATAATAGGTAACACTTGTGTAGTGCTTCACGACGGCCAGACACTATTCTAAGTATTTTACATATATTAACCAATTTAATCTTCATAAGAATCTTAGGAGGAAAATATTACCTTATCCTCATTTTGCACATGAGGACACTGAAGCTAATTGCCTAATGCCAGTAGGTGGCAGAGCTGGGATTTGAACTCAGGCTAGCTTCAGAATTTACGTGCCTGTTATAACAAACTATCCCCCACCCCCAACTTTAGAAGTTGCTTGTTTCTGCTGCTATATATTTGTACTACATTATGAACCAGGCAGAATTTGAAGTATAAAAACTTAGCTTTCAATCCCAAATTTCCTTTCTAACCTTTTACATCTGAACCTCAGATTTTTTTTCTTATAAAACAGGAGTAATATTTATTATGCCTAGCTTACAGATTGTTGAGTAGAACAAATGAAATAATGTATGCGAAAGTGCTTTGTAAAGTGTTATGTAAAGAATTATTACTTAAGCTTTGAATGGACATGTCAGGATACAGCTTCAGCTGTGTATGATGAAAATGTTGCTTAAAGCAAATTAGGTCACAGCTAGATTCAAGCTATGATTCAAGCTAGCTTCAAGCTATGATTCAAACCCAGGTTCTTGGTATATAAACCCCATACTTCTAACTACACCATAGCACTCTCTCATCTGATACTCTGTCACTACAATACTTGATAGTACACCATTGTTTTCCTATGCAGTTCCATTAAAAATAAAAATGTAAATATAAGTTATACTTCAAGATTTTCCCATAAAATGTTTCTCTGGTGGCCTAAATCAGAAATTCCTACCTCCAACTTATAAACAAAGCTGACAGAGGGCAACAGAGAAAGATAGGTCAAGCGACAAAAGCTGTAACTTGGGTAGCTAAGCAACTGGAAACGCTTGGCTGAGGAAGATTTCTTCCGCCCCTGGCAAGCTGGGGACATTCCAACAGGGCACCTTTGAGCCTCTGATGTGAAAAGCAGCTCAGATTCACATTCCCACCCCAGAAGGGCATGTTTATCAGTCTGGGAACATTCTGAGGACATTCAGGGAAGAGTAGTAACAAATTGCTTCATCTCCTACTCTCACTACTTCAGGCAACATCTCTGCATCTTATGCTCTTATTACTTCCAGCAAAAGAGAAGGTAAACAGTAATCTAAAATAAAAACCATATAAACAATAATGTTAGCACTCTCTCTTTTATCTCTCTAGCAAATTCCTCATTAGAAGTTGAAAATTTTTAATTTTTTTAATTTTTAATTTTTATTTTTTTTTTGAGACAGGGTCTCACTCTGTCACCCAGTCTAGAGTGCAGTAGAGTGAACAGGACTCACAGCAGCCTCGAACTCCCAGGCCCAAGCAGTCCTCCTGCCTCAGCTTCCTAAGTAGCTGGGAGTACAGGCACACGCCACCATGCCCAGCTAATTTTTAAATTTTTGTGTAGAGATGGGGTCTCTATATGTTGCCCAGGCTGGTCTTGAACTTCTGGGCTCAAGAGATATTCATGCATCGGCCTCGCAAAGTGCTGGGATTACAGATGTGAGCCAACACGCCTGGCTGGAAAATCATAAAATCAATCCAAGAAGTGCTGGCTGGGTTGTACTATGTGATTAGGCCTATGCACGTGCTTAGGGTTTCCATGAAGCCCTTCAGCAGGATAAATTCAAGAACAGTTAACAGGTAAAGCCTTAGAAACCATTACACGCCAGATTTTGTGTCACCAAACATAAATACAATAAATTTAGAACACATAAGTTCCCTGAATGAAAATGAAAGATAAAAAAGAAAGAAAAAGGAACAAGAAAAAAGACATTGAAAAAGTCTGAGAACACAGAGTTTCAGAAGCCAGTTGTGGTTGAGTATATTGCACTGTATCTTAAATAAAGTCATTACTACAATCCCTCTTAATAAGTATTAAAATCAACTTCTCTCTCATATAAAGTGAAAATGAAGAAAAGTGAGTACCTATGTAAGTCTAAAACAGACTTTAAATGAAGAAACAATAAATACTATACATTCATGGGTTGCATAACAATGTTTCGGTCAACAATGGACCACACATACCACTGTGGCCTATAAGATTACAACACCATATTTTCATAGTACCTTTTCTATGTTTAGATACACAAATACTTACTGTTGTGTAGAGTTGTCTAAGCAATAGGCTTTACCATGCAGCCTGGGTGTGCAGTAGGCTATGCCATCTAGGTTTAGTACACCCTGTAATGTTGCAAAATGATGCATTTCTAAGAATGTATCCCCACTGTTAAACAACACATGAGTGTATATATTTCCTTGTTAGGCTGTACCTTTGCCATCCCATCGTTTCTTCATTCACTTCTTCAGCAAACATTGTTACCTATAGAAGGGTGGTGTTTGGCACTGTGGAAAGAGCTAGACCTGTAAAGATGAATAAGCCAGTTCCTGCTGTCTGGGCTCAGTCTGTTCACTCAACTAGTGGTAATAACTATAATGAAGAAGATTGAAAGAAATTGCTGTCTTAGCTACAATACAAGAAGGAGCAGAGCTTAAGAAAGGTGAGGTAAGTAGAACCTCACATTCTATTTTGGCGGTCTTTGCATTGGTCCCACTTTTCCTGGGTTGGGGAATACTGTTTCTTCTGTCATGCACTACTGTCCTCTGCTGCTCCCCTTTGTCACCCCTCTCACTCTCTTTTTTCCTCCTGCAGCAAAGAGAAAAAGTCAAAGAGGCCATGAGTGGACTAGGGAAAGGGGAAACAGGAAGTTGTTCAGGTATCTTGTGTACCAGGTCTCCTTTTCTTGGGCTATGGGGAAAACCAAAGGCTGGATTCTGATCGTCTAAAAGCTAAAAGGGACCACAGAGGCCATCCTTACTATCCGTTTATAGCTGAGGACACTGAGGCTTAATAACTTACCAGGCCATGCAATTAGTGGCATTGGCAGCACTAGAACTCAGGCTTCTTGACTTCCAGAGTTAGAATGGAGCACTTCTAATCCTTTTTGCAGAGTAGGGTGGTAGCCAGAGAGGGAAACCCTACTACTGGCTTCACTAGCTTCTTCAGTCATTATTTTGATTATCTTCTTCACTATCAAGCAGTCCTTCATTTCTGATCCTCCAAACAATTGGACAATTTATTAATGCAGTCACCCCATAGTTCTCTGTTCAGTAGGGACTTATTTTCAGCTCTTCTCTGTCATTTCCGCTATCCTTCCCATAAGGAACAAATTAGGGTTTCTTGACATCCTTTTGAAAACGTTGCAACCCAAACTAACGGCACAGCTTCAAAGATCCGTTTGGTAGGGTAAAATGATGTCTTTGTGTTCTGCTTTTCAATGCATCCTACTTTGACTTTTGGGTTTGCTCATTTGTTAGTAAATTTTCAACACCTTACTTACTTTTACCGTGTCAGTAATAACTTTGAGGAATTTATATAGTTGATCTCTTTGTATAAGGGTGCTTTCCTGAACCTTGCCCTGTGTGAAGGCCCGCCTTTTTTCTTTGCTCTCTCTCTCTCTCTCTCTTTTTTTTTTTTCATTTGTTAGCTTGTCAGTAATGACCAGGTGGCGGATACATGTCAAGAAAACTAATCACCTTCTAACAGGATTAGGACTAGAATTAACGCAGATTTTTTGCCCTCCTGTTCCCTCTTTGGCAGCCCAAGGTCCACCACTGCTCAGAGACTAGCTGGAGGGCAACTGCGCCCCACAGCATCTCACACTGTGTTGGGATCCTAGGTGGTGACCTTTGTAAGATTCAGTACCGAGTTTCTGGGAGATGGCGCTGCGGTTGTGATTAGAACTGTTGGCCGACGCACCTCTGGACGCCCAGCGAGGCAAAAGCATCTCCTGTTTTCAAGGTGATGACACTGGGCGGGAATGCCGCGGGGCCAACCAGTCGGTCCTGCCAGACAAGTTTCTGGTCCGGTGAGCCTCCGACCCGCCGCGCGTGTCGAGCTGACATGGTCGGGGTGGCGTTTGAAGGAGCAGTGTTGAGTGCTGTCAACATTTAGCTAGCGTCTTTGAGTAGCTCCTCCAGTCCTCGCAGCGGCCCAGGGACAAGTCTGCAAGTTCCCACAGCTCACTTCCAGCCCGCGCTGGCCCCGCCTCCGCCTCCGCCTCCCAGCTCCTCCAGCCTCCTCCAGCCCCGCCGCTCCCACCTTTTCTCAGGCCCCCACCTGCCAGCACGCAGAGGCGGGGGCGGGGCCGCGGGCCGGGATCGTGACGTCATCTCGCGGGGAGGCGGGGCTGTGGGAACCGCAGTGCAGCGCAGAGGGGCGGGGCCTACGGCGCGAGACCCGGTGCGGGAGGCCTGGGCAGGGAGAAGTGTGCGGGGCTGGGACCCGCCGGCTCCGAGTCCGGCTCCGAGTCCGGCTCCGGGGGGCTGGGCGGGAGGGGCTGGCGCGGCAGCGGGAGCCCAGCGCAGCGCTAAAGCGGGTCAAGTGTCCTCCTTTTCTCCCCGCCCCTTCTCCTCCTCCCACCTGGGCCTCTGCGTGGAGACGCGCACCTGGCAACCGGAGGCCGCGTCTCCGCCTTCTCGGCTCGCGCCTGGCTCCCCGAGCCTGCCCGGGACCTCCGCCGGAGCCGCGCTCGCTGCAGGCGGCCTCGAGCGCTCTCTCGTTGATGCCGTTTTGGAGGTGACCGGCGCGGCGGCCGCTCTATGGTGGGGCCGCGTTAGTGGCTGCGGCTCCGCGGGACTCCAGGGCGCGGCTGCGAGGTGGCGGGGCGCCCCGCCTGCAGAACCCCGCGCGCAGCTCGGGTTTCGGGGTGCTTGAGGAGGCCACCACGGCAGCGCGGGAGCGGAAGATGTTGGAGCTGAGGTACCGGGGAAGCTGCCCCGGCCCCGGGGAAGCGGTGTCGCCGCCACCCCGTGAGGGAGAGGCGGCCGGCGGCGACCACGAAACCGAGAGCACCAGCGACAAAGTAAGTGGAGCCGCGAGAGGCGGACGCCGCGCCCTGGCTGGGTCCTGGTTGGAAGCGGGACACCTGAGAGCAAGGGTGGGGCCCTTCGAGCGTCAGGTGAGGCTGCAGGCTGCCGGTGCACCTTCCTCCCTGCCTGGCACTGCTTCCTCCTTTCCCAGAGGGGATCGGGACCCGGGATCCCAGTGGCGGTGCGGTTCCCAGGATGACCGCGGCCGCTGCCTGAGATAAATGGGTTACTCAACACGGCTTACAGTTTAGTTTCATCCCCTTCCGGTCCTTTCTTCAGGATCTGGGGCCGACGCTGGAATCAGGATGGAACCTGCCCTCCTAGGGGCTGCAGTTAGTAGCTGCCACCTCACCCCTCTTCTCAGTAGAGGGAACAAAGTTAGTAAGGACTCTATAGAGACGTGCCACCGTCGTGCCACCGGCTCTATCATTTCATTGGATCCTGACGCGGGAGGCTTGGCTTCTCGCGCTATCCCATCTGCAGTTTTATTTTCTCCGTCCTTTTTCAGTATGATAGATTTTGGAGGTTTGAGAGTATCATGCACGTGACATTATAGTAATCTTCCAGCTTCTTTTGAGTACACGGCAGACAGTGCAATTCTTCTGTCTACCAGTAGATTTCATTTAACCCGACACGTTAATTCATGAAGACTTTTCACTCCCTTTTCTATAGATTACTCTTCTTTCACATTTAAGAATAAGTACATGTGATATTACCATCTGTTTAAAGCTAGAAAAGCAGTTCGGGCGTGTTTGGTAATACAGTGGTGCAAGTAAGAACTTGTGAAGAAATGCAGTTTTATGACCTTATGGACTGGATGGTTTGGGAAATTGGGCCAGAGAATAGATTGTTGTATCAAACCATCTGTTTAGAAAATTCCATTTTATTTGAGAAACCCAAAACACGTAAACTGTTTCTAGAAGCCTACTTTGGAAGCAGGCGTTGCCATTTAAATTACAGAAGTGAGGTGAATTGTCCAAGGTCAAGTTCGTGCCTCTTGAAACTAGAATCTGTTCTCCTGATTCCTTTTCTTCTGATTTATGTGGTTGCTGAGACTGGCTGGCAGTTCTGATTTGGGAAGGATTCCACCTGAAAGTTGATGTTGATGAAATTGATGTAACCCAAATTACAAAGCCCTAATAGGAACATATCACATGATACCGCGAAATAAACACAAACGTGATTCTTAGAAACTAAAACTTTAGAATCAATGGAGTGACACTTTTTTCCCCTTACCCTTGATAGTAAGTAGAATAAAATGAGTCTGTAATAGAACATATGTGTCAAGGAATTACCCAAAATATAACAATTTCCAGCTACTGAAGGTTGAAGTTACAAAACTAGAAACAGTGAGCTGAGAATAGTCTTTGTGAAAACTGCCTTGGAAACTAGACCCAAAATAGAATTAATTAGGTTGGGATTTGTTTTTTGTTTTGTTTTTAGCACCGGTATAGTTTAGCATCAAGGAAATACCAGCTTCTCTATGTTGACTCCCTTAACTCGACAAAACTAACAACCTTTTATTAAGATAAAAGATGTTCAGGAAGCCATGCATAAAATACCTTTGGAATTAAGGTTGTTTTTTTGTTGTTGTTTTTTTTTTTTTTTTTTTTTTTTTTTTTTTTTTTTTTTTTTTTTTTTAACACCATAATGTATTTAAAATGGAATGGAAACTACTTCTGTGGTGTGATTTGACTCATTAGAACTGTTGTCTCTAGCTATCTGTGACTGGGTTGCCTCGCTGCATATTTATTTATTTATCAGTGCAGTACTGTTGGTTTTCATTAACACATGTCCAGCTGGATTTTGTTTTCTGAAAGTAGACTTTGCTATATGTAACCTGTTTTGTCAAGATTTCTTAGACAAGGATGAACATATTCAAACCATATCTAAAATACTGCTCTACTTTTAGAGTTTATCACAAGGAACTTTTGACTTGGCAAGCTTATAGATGTTGAACTCTATCCTTGTCTGTCCTTTCTTATCAGGGTGTGTATTTGAATACACCTATATTTCCAGGTCAAGGGCTATTTTAAAATCAGTTTGCACACTGGAGGCTGGTTAATATTTGGTCAATTCAAACTCATTAAGGGCCTTCTCTGTTCTGTTGCAGTAAAGGCAAAACTCTTGGGGAATTAGTGAAAGAAGTGAAGGAGGTACATTATATTCTGCTATTATAATACACTCCCATGCATTGCCATTTTGTAGTCTTTTAATAATGGTGTTATTATTAACATGACACTCCCTTTGTTCGGACTGGTGACTTGTGCTGAGGGAAGGCTCTGTACTCCAGATAATTAGCAAGTGAAAAAAATACTTCTTACCTGCAGGGGAATGTTCCCAAGTGTTAAATGTTGGAGTGGTACTTGAAATATGACAAGGGACCCCTTCAAGGCACCCCGCAGGAGACATATATGAGTTAGATTTATTAGAAGTCTGTACAAGGCTCATTGTTAGCATAGAGGGCATGCTTGGCCTCTACTTGGAGACTGCCGGAAAAGCTCTATACGGTAGGTGAGGATTGAACTGGAAGTGAAAAGATTCCTGGGACTCACCAGGTTTACAAGGATTTGGGTTGGGTGTTCTAGGCAAAGGACATGTTGGGTTTTTTCTTGAATCAGCATTCTAGGCAGACGGTTGGAGATACAGAGGAAGAGATAATGAAGGTCCTGAGAGCAGAAGGAGGAGGCATTGCTTAGAGCAGTGGTCCCTAACCTTTTTGGCACCAGGGATCAGTTTTGTGGAAGACGCTTTTCCATGGATGGGTTCGGGGGGATGGTTTCAGGATGATTCAAATACATTACATTTATTGTGCACTTTATTTCTATTATGATTACATTGTAACATATAATGAAATAATTATACAACTAGCCATAATATAGAATCTGTGGGAGCCCTGAGCTTGTTATCCTGCAACTATACAGTCCCACCTGGGGGTGATGGGAGACAGTGACAGATCAGCAGGCATTAGATTCTGATAAGGAGCATGCAGCCTAGATTCCTTGCATGTGCAGTTCACAACAGGGTTCAGGCTTCTGTGAGGATCTAATGCTGCTGTTGATCTGACAGGAGGCAGCGCTCAGGTGGTAATCTGAGTGATGGGGTGTGGCTGTAAATACAGAGGAAGCTTCGCTCACAGGCCACCCACCTCCTGCTGTGCAGCCGGGTTCCCAACAGGTCCAGCACCTAACAGGCCGGTACTGGTCTGTGGCTTGGGGGTTCGGGACCCCTGGCTTAGAGGACATCATCAGTAGTACTTAGGAATAAGGGCTGAGACAGAACATGGAGTTTAGCAAAAGATCTAAGTAGAAGCAGGTTTAGGTTGAGGAAATTGAGAGGTGAAATGTTGGTAGTTATTATTATAAAGTGGCAGTGAAAGGAATACAGGATGGCAGCTAGAGAGACAAGAGGATTAATGAAGATTTTTCTTTTCAGAGGAGGGGAGATATATATTTGTATGAAAGTCAAATGAGTAAAGATGTTGAAGACAATGGGTAAGCCCTAGGAAAAAGAAAGCAAACATGGGGTAGACACTGTGGATTATTGGGATATCCAAGGAAAGGAAAGAGGGATGCATGTCCCTTCCTTAAGAAAAGAAAGACAGAATGAAGGGTGGATACAGGAACATTTTGAAAAGCAGAAAGGAGAAGATCAAGTGTTCAATGCCTTCAGTTAGTAAGGTAGGAACTCAGAACCAATGAGCTTCAAGGGATCTTAGAAACAACTTGGTTTAACTCAGTTCGTATATATTTGTATATATTTATATATAGTTTGGTATATATACAATTATAAACAATAAATTTGTGTTCAGTTGAATCTTCACTGAGTTTGATAATTCTGTATAGTACCATAATAGTTACCTTTTGGTCATTTCCTATCACATTTCCCAAAAATGACAGTTCAAATGTGTTCCAGTCGCATTTGGTGTTGTGTGAGTGTGTGTTAGGAATATCCCCATTTAATAGCTGAGAAGAAGAAAAACAATGGGAGTGACTTAGGCCTGGGGAGTGCCAGAGGTCCTGTGAATGACCACAGATTCAGCTCGGCAGGGAAGTGGGCTGGTGAAGATCTGATGGGTTGGGTGGGAATGAGCATTGAAAGGGAAAGAGCTAAGACCTGACTTACGTAGAGACCAAGGGAGAACTTCCCCTCCGCCCTCTGAAGACTTGCCAGAAAAAACTGACAACAGGTAGATTAATCGGAGAAATGGCATACAAATTTATTAATGTGTGGGATGGGAGGAGGGAGACAGAGTGATTACCTGAACCCCAGAAGGAGGCACAGAAGCTCGTATACCATCTTGAGGCAAAGGTGGTCCTATCATGTAGATGAAACCTCATAGGGAGCAGCCCTCAGAGAGAATAGATGGTGAATATTTCTTTCAGACCTTTAAAGGTGTCAGACTCTCAGTTAATCTTTCCTAGATCCAGACAAGAGAGAACCTCAAAGAAGGCCAGGTTGCATCAATGCAGATTTTCTCTACAGATGCAAATCTCCCTCACAACAGACGGCTTTGCAGGGCTATTTGTTTGCAGGCCCTCAGAACAGCCATCTCAAAATATGTCAAAGAAGTATAATTTGGGGTGAAATATTCTGATTTCCTTCACTTGCTAGACCCTGAAGTGGGAGAAAAGAGGGTGCACATTGAAGCTGTGGCCAGTCAAGGGGAGCACACGTGGAATAGTGTGCTTTCAGGTGAGGTCCCTGTGTGTTTGTGCATGGGGCTGCTACTTAGAGATTTTGATTTGTGAAGTTGAGGGGAAAGCAATCCAGAGATCATTTAACTTCTGTCCTCCATTTGAGATGTGTGCAGCTTCTTTCATAAATACATTATTATTTTCAAATAAACTTTTAATTTTGGAACAACTTTGATTTATGTAACCACCCCACAGGTTCTTCTTGCTTGCTGCCCAGATAGAACTGGTTTAACAACACAGGAGAATTGCAATAGAGAAAAATAGTTTAATGCACACAGAACTGGCTAAACAGGAGACCAGAGTTTTATTACTCAAATTAACCTCCCTAAAAATTTGGAGGCTAGGCTTTTTAAAAGAGAGTTTGGTGTGCAGCAGTTAGAGAATGGGTGCTGCTGACTGGTTGGGGAGGCAAATTACAGGGGTATGGAGAGCGGTCCTTGTATGCTGAGTCCACTTCTGGGTGGGGGGCCACAGGAGTTGCTGGTTTGGCGGACTTACCCAGTCATCAGAAATATAAAAATCTGAAAGTAGTCTGTCTTTTAAAAGGCCAATCTTAGCTTATTTAATAGTGATATTATGTATAGAAGGAATTGTAGAAGTTGCAAATCTTGTGATTTCCAGAGCACTGGCTGGTAATTGTTTACATGTAATCACAGCAAAATTCAGTCCCCTCTCATAATCCTAAACTTGTGACCTGTTGTTAGTTTTATAAAGGCAGTTTAGTTTAGGGAAGAGCTGTTACCATTTAACCTATAAACTAAATTTCTTCCAAAGTTAGCTTGGTCCTCACTTGGGAATGACCATGGGCATCTTGAAGGTTAAAGGCAAGATAGAGTTGGTTAGGTCAGATTTTTTTTCACTGTTAGAGTTTTTGTAAAGATGGTTGGTTTCATTTACAGAAGCATTACAAAGGTTTCTGTGTACTTTTCACCAACTTTCCCCTAAGGTTTGTATCTTGCATAACCGTGGTACATTGGTCAAAACTTAAGAAATTAACATAGCTATAATATCATCTTAGACTGCAGATACTATTCGGAAATTCACTGGTTGTTCCACTGTCCATTTACTGCCCTGGAATACAATCCGGGATTCAGCACTGCATTTTGTCTACTTTATTTTGTTTTTGTAAAAGCCTTAGTGTGTTTTTGTAAATTACTTTTTCATTTTGGTGCACTTCACTATAGGTTGTGCTAATGTCACCTGTAAGTGTAATGAACATTTTCTATAGTTTTTCATCTAGATCTAAGCCATTAATAAAATATTATGGCTTAGATCTAGATTTCTGGACTACCATTTGGGCTGATACTCCCTAACTGTTGATGAATTATCAGTCAGTATTACCACCTAAGTAATTTTCCATGATTCAGCTTTTATCATGCACAGCATATTCATTTCATTTAATAACATTAAAAAAAAATGCTGGCTTCCAAAATATCAGCAACCCAGCCAAGTGATAAGACAGAGCTAGGTTTTTAGCTTACTGCAGTGAGGAACACTTCCACGGAGCCTTGGTAGTATTTCAGAGGGGGAGAAGCAAGGTGTAACTTATTTGAGAATTGGAAGTTTGATTTAAGGCAGGTCTTTTATTTTTTATTTTATTTTAATTTTTTTTAGACGGAGTCTCGCTCTGTTGCCCAGGCTGGAGTGCAGTGGCGTGATCTCAGCTCACTGCAAGCTCTGCCTCCCGGGTCATGCCATTCTCCTGCCTCAGCCTCCTGAGTAGCTGGGACTACAGGTGCCTGCCACCATGCCTGGCTAATTTTTTTGTATTTTTAGTAGAGATGGAGTTTCACCATGTTAGCCAGGATGATCTCAATCTCCTGACCCTTGTGATCTGCCCGGCTCGGCCTCCCAAAGTGCTGGGATTACAGGCGTGAGCCACCGCACCTGGCCTAAGACAGGTCTTTCAATGTGGGGAATTGATTAGGATTGGGTAAGGGTCACAATATAACAGTTTGGGATTGGTGGATAAGCCAGATAAGGATTTTGAGGCAAAAGTTTTCAAAGAGTCTTAGGACTAAACTGTTCGTTGATGCTTCCTTTCAAAGAGTTGATGTGTCTTTTAGGAATTCTTGTAAATAACATGAACTTCAAGCAAGAGTTTCCAGGAATACTCAAGTTATACTAACGAAAGAGTGAATCTAAAGGCATGGTAATGTAATAGTAAGCTCTGTGCAGGTTAGGAATGGTAGTTAACTTGAGATTTCTAAAGAATACCTGAGGGTTACCACATGAATTTTCACTTGCTGTTTATGATCTTTAAACAGTTCATTTTCTTGTTATTTTGAGAGATATTACCGTAGAATGTCATCAACTACATCAAGCTTTGGATGTGTACCACAGTGGGTTTTTTTGATGCTGTCATGCTGAGGAAAAAGCTGAGGTGCAACATAGAATTTAAAGACAATACCTGAGCCAACTTTAAAGATTTTACTTGAGCCAAACTGAGTACACTGCCTGGGACATACTTCCAAGTTGCCTGGGTGAGTGCCTTGGTTGGCTTTTCTTATAAGCAAGTTTTTAAAGGCAAAAGGGAGCAAGGAATGGGCTGGTACAAAGTTATTTGACGGGAATTCTCATTGCCTTACAGAGATAATATTGATGAGTGATTGGCTATTCAGTTTTAAAAGGTAAGGTATGAGTTACAGTGTCTAGTATATGGTATTTTATGGCTACCTGGTATCAGTCCAGAGCCAACATAGCAAGTGGCTACGTTGTTTAGCTCAAACGGTGAGAGACATGACTGCTGACACATTTTAAACGCTTCTCTGGGCCTGATAATTTAATGAGACTCGTATTCTTCAAAATAAAAGTTTCTTTTCCCTTTTAATGCGAACAATATTTTGTCAAAATATACTGGGGAAAAGTGGGACAATTTAATGTGCTCTGGAAAATTATGAAGAAAAATTAAGATATATACACGTAGTATGAGTATTCTTTATGTGTTTATGAATTTTGTTTTTGTAAAACAGGCTGTCACGTTTCTTCCCAGATAACACAGATAAATACAGGGGTTTGGTGTGTTTGTTTTCCTTTAACCATTCTATATTTGGGGATGTCTTTTCCAAAAATACAGATTTTAGTTCAGTGTAAAGAACATAGGTCATTTAGGGAATTATAAACATATTTCTTAAGGCTTGGTTTGGTTCCGTGCATTCAGTAAATACTTGTTGAGTGCCTATTATAAGCAAGACACTGCTTGAATGTTATTTTTTTGTGGCTTTTTTAATACTCTTTGAGAAAAGAAGTGGTGTCAAGATTTGTTTGTTGCTCAACAACTAATTGTAGAATATATTAGTCTCTTGAATTATGGACTTTCACTGCATGGAATAATGATATAAACTAATTTTTTAGTGCAAAATAATTTATAATTTGCAAAATACTTGCTTATACTTAAAATCAATTTTAGTCTCTTAGCAATTATATAGGCAAGGGAGATAGGTTTAGTTTACATATGAGAAAATTGGAATTTGACAGCCTAAATGCCCTGCTAAGCATCACGGTATTTAGAGCCAGGATTTACCTTACATTTTCTAATTTAAAAATGTAAATGAGAAATCAGATGTGTGGTCCTAAATGTATAAAATCAACTAAAACATTAAAAAGAATCTTACTCTGTTACTACCTTGTGTGATTTTGGACTAATTTGGTCTTTTTGAGTCTATGAAATGTTGGCATTGGATTAGAAATTTTTAGCTGACAGCCTGTAATTGGGTGATTTCAGGCACCTAGATTTAAACAGCACTTCAAGTATTTCCTCGCTTACTTATAATCAATTACAAGAAATCATTAGCTTTTATTTCATTTTATAGCTGTTTATATTTTATTTGGTTGAGAAATGTTTCAGAACTTAATGAGAATGACATCACATTTTGAAATTACTCTAGAAATGGAGAGGAAGTAATTTCATTAATGACCAATTTTTGTTTGTTTGTTTTTGTTTTTTTTTTTGAGGCAGAGTCTCACTCTGTCACCCAGGTTGGAGTGCAGTGGCACGATCTTGGCTCACTACAAGCTCCCCGCCCCTCCTATTCAAGCAATTCTCCCACCTCAGCCTCTCAAGTAGCTGGGATTACAGGCACGCAACACAAAGCCCAGCTAATTTTTTATTTTTTAGTAGAGATGGGATTTCACCATGTTGGCTGGGCTGGTCTTGAACTTCTGACCTCAAGTAATCCACCTGTCTCAGTCTCCCAAAGTGCTAGGATTACAGGCATGAGCCACTGTGCCTGGCCGACCAATTGGTTTTTGATCGTCCTGAGATACGCCAAGTTTATTATCTAAGTATTTACTTATTTTCTTATCCTCAAAAAGAGGTGAAAGATATTTTTCAGGACATATCATTGAATGTTTGCTTAAGACTTTCTCAGAACTATCAAGATTTTAAACTTTTAAAATATGAAATTGAAAGGCACAGGATGAGAGAAAAAAGAGTCCAGTCCAGAATGAGGAGCTCATATCTATGGAAATTATAGCTGCTTTTTGCAAACTTAGCAGCTAAGAAAGCAGTGTTGCTTTTTTGCTTCCTGGCTGTGGTTGCAGTTCCCTTTATTTGCCGGAACCCATGGCCAGCTATTTAAGAGCTTTCTGCAAGGCTGATGTGGCCAATCTGATTTCATCACCTGTGTGGCCCAGGTGGGACCAGACACCTTGACAGTTAAGTTTTGGCTCACTGCTACCTTCCAGTCCCAAGCAGGTCATTTCACAAACAATGTGGGGCTGTCTGTGGGTCAATGAATATTTATTAAGCCCATCTGGAACTTCACATTTTATCTTAATATATAAAAATCCAGATTTGGGAAACCAAATTAGATTTGTCTTTCAAGAGTGTGCTGTTTATTTTTTCACCTACTTATACTGTGCTTGTACTTGAACCGTCTCAGAGTTGAGGCTTTGAACAATTCTGTGGGACACTATTCATGTAGAAGTCAATGTAGATAGTGCCCTGGAATGCTGCATGTAGTAGTCTCATTTATAATAATGTATACTGCTTTTAATAAATATGAAGTTGATACAAAAATGTGTACAAAGTATACAAGAAGATAAGGATACCAGCTAGTGACCTGGGTGGCTTATCTTCTCAGAGGTATTCCTTCCTTGTCTTGATAGGTTTACAACATCTGTTTGCATCCTCTGTCACCTTAAATAATGAGTTTCGAATGTATGATTATTTGATCCCAGAGCTTGAGGATGGCCATTCTGGAGCTTAGATTCAAGTTGCCTTGAGTATACACTCTGATTAGCAGCAGTTACAAGGTTTTTTGTTGTTGTTGTTGTTGTTTTTGTTTTTTCTCCTTTAGATAGAGTCTTGCTCTATCACCCAAGCTAGAGTGCAGTGACGCAATCTTGGCTTACTGCAACCTCCGTCTCCCAGATTCAAGCAATTCTTCTGCCTGGGACTCCTGAGTAGCTGGTATTACAGGCGCGCTCCACTACGCCTGGCTAATTTTTGTATTTTAGTAGAGACAGGGTTTCACCATGTTGGCCAGGCTGGTCTCAAACTCCTGACCTCAAGTGATCCACCCGCCTCGGCCTCACAAAGTGCTGGGTTACAGGCATGAGCCACCATGCTGGCCTACCCGTGGGTTTTTAAGGAAAAAAGAAAAGGCAGTTCCTAAGTTGTTTAATAAGAATTTAGATTAAAATAAACTATTGATTGGCTACCCGTTGTTCTTTGTATCATAAATTGCAGGAAGATAAGGGGTGAGGCAGCGAGTCTGGAACAAAATGCCTTTAAGTAATTGCTCCCAGGCACGGGTGTGGGGTGTGACTGAAGTCCCATACCCCGGGGCCTGATAAATTTTACATGCCTCACATAGCTGGTCAGCTCAGAGCTATTTTTCTTTTCTCACCTCAATCAATATATTGTTTAGTGTAGGGGAGTGAAAACCCTTCCAGGTTTCTTGGCTGGGCTACAAATTAAATTGACATAAGACAGTTAAGAGAAAAACCATTTTTCTCTTGTTTAATTACATATGTCCAAAACAAAACAGGAAAGAAGTGTCAGATTTCTGAAGTTTATATAGCACCCTGAGATACTGAAAGGAATAGGGGCTGAGGCTTCTAAGGGGTTCTGGCCACATAAGTTCTGGGAGGGTAAGGTGAGGAAATGCATGGTGAATAACAGCTGTCTTGTTATGCGGTTAATCTCTCAGGTAATAAAAGCTGTCTCAGAGTAGCCATCTTCCTTATACAAATGATTTACTAATGTAGATTTCCTTTATAGATATACATTTCTTTTACGAAATAACAACACTTCAGAGCTACTAATGTGTCTGCAGTTTCTCAGAATTATAATCTTGAAATATACCAAGGAAGTGTATTTTGGGGTGGCATATTGTAGTTCCCTATAGTCATATTTTAGGGTAGTATGTCCTGAGTCTCAATATTGGTTTTGAAGTTTTCTCTACCTTTTTATTGTAACTTTTTAATAATATAAAAATGTTAAAAGGTTAGGACAATGATCTTCAGTATACCTAGGACTTAACTGTTATTAAGAGATTGCTAAGTTTACTTTATCTTGCCATATATACACAGTTGGCTCTCCATATCTATGGGTCATGGCTCACTGCAGGCTCAACCTCCCAAGCTCAAGTGATCCTCCCACCTCAGCCTCCTGAGTACCTGGGACCACAGGCATGCACCACCATGCCCAGATAATTTTTGAATTTTTTTGTAGCGATGGGGTCTCCCTATGTTGTCCAGGCTGGTCTCAAACTCCTTGGCTCAAGCAATCCTTCTGCCTCGGTCTCCCCAAGTGCTCCCAAAGGTGAAGCATAGGACATGAAAACCCTCAATGCATATCATCCAAGAGGTGGCCAAAATCAGTCTGGTGATGGTCAGTTTTTAGGAAAGGGATGCATTGTGAAATTGGCAAGCTGTCATATCAAAATTGCAAAGAGGGAGAGTCCAGTAGCAGCCTCAGATGATTGGCTAAAGGTGATAAAAGAAAGGGTACTCTGTTTCTTGTTTTCTAGAGCTGGTTTCTGCTTACTCCTTCAGAAAGAATTCTGGCTAAAGGTTAATGAGGAAGGGGCCTACTGAGGCATGTCCAACCTCCTGTCCCATCGTGGCTGGAACTCAGTTTCTGAAGTTTCTCTGGTGTCCCTTTGGCCAAGAAGGGGTTTGTTCAGTCAGTTGGGGGGCTTGGGCTTTTATTTTTATTTCTCAATTATTTATAATACCTAATACATAATACATTATGTAAATTCTACATAAATAATTGCATACTGTCGTTGTACAATATAGTATGCTGTATTGTTTACAGAATAATGACAAGAAAAAACTCTACATGTTTAATACAGATGCAACCGTCTTTTTTTTCCGTTTGAATATTTTTCATCTGAGGCTGGTTAAATTCGTGAATATGGAACCCACAAATGTGAGGGGGCCAACCATCCTTGTTTTTTTTGCTCTAAATAAATGCAAGGCAGAAAAGCTGGAGGCATTATTTATCTTAGCCCTGAAAAAGTGATATACCTGTGAGGACCAATCATTAATAAGATCCCTGGTAAAAAACAAGTTTGGGATGACAGTAATCATTCAGATTTTGAGTGAAACTCCTTAATTTTCTCCGTTCTTTTGTGTAATTCCATGGATTTTTTTTTTCTTCTAGTGATCTTTATTCTTCATTTGGAATTTAAGACTTACATACATGAAACCATACAAAGTAGTATGATTTTAATGTATAATAGAAAGGGATATTACTGGAGAAAGATCAGAAGGAGCCAAACATTTAGGAAAGTCTTAAAATGGGCCTTAAAATTAAGTAAGATTTGAATATTGTAGATGGCATCTTAGGAATGGCAAAAAACAGAGCAGCAATATTGTAGCGTGGAAGACTTGGCCCGATTCCATTTGGGGATAGAGAGATGACAGCCATAATCCCCTCAGCACATACTCACCAAGCTCCTGGTTGCAGGAATGGCCATGGTGGGTGAGACTGCTGGGTGAACAGGCAATCAAAACATGTCATACAAATGTTGGCATGCAAAGAGCTGCACAAAATGGGCTGAGGAGCTCCATTAGCTTCTGATTGCTGCTAAAACAAATCCCTAAAAACTCAGTGTCTTAAAACAATATAACCTTACCTTATGGTTCTGGAGGCCAGAAGTCCAAAATGGCTATCCCTAGGCTAAAGTGAAGATGTCCTGGTAGGACTGTGTTCCTTCTGCAGGCTGTAGGGGAAAATCTGTTTCCTTGCCTTTTCAAGCTTCTAGAGGCTAACTGCATACCTTGGCTGGTGGCCCCTTACTCCTTGCTCAAAACCAGCATCACTGTACCTCTGCTTCTGTCATCTCTTCTCTGACTCTGACCCTCCAGTCTTGCACTTATAAGGACCCTTGTGATTATATTAGACTCACCTGTATAATCCAGGATAAGCTCACCACCTCAAGATCAGTTGATTAGCAAACTTAATCCTGTCCACTTCCTTAATTTTCCCTTGCATTGTATCAACATCTTCACATATTCTGGGATTAAGACGTGAATATCTTGGTGGGGAGAGTGGGGAGGGAAGCATATTTTGCCCATGACAGGCTCCCTGTAGAAGAGTATTCTAGAAATTACATCTAGGTTGATACCTTACAGATAAATAGGCAGAGTCAGGCAAAGCCAAGCTCAAAGCGGAAGAGCTTAAGTTATAAATAGAGGAATACTGTAGCACAATATTGAGAGGCTGAGACTGTTCACGCTCTAGGGAGCGCAGAAACTTTAGTTTTGCAGAGCCTGGAGTGGCTGGGTGGGTGTGGCCAAAGCCCTGGCTGGAGAGTAAGAGGAGGCTGGGTTTATACCCTGTGATGAGGAGGTGGGTGGATGATGTTATCAGATTTGCGTTATGTTATGCTGAGACACATTTGTTTTTCTCTTATCCAGGCATTGGGATCCACCACAAAGTGTAACTCCTGATTGGATTACTAAGGTGGTGCTCTGAACCAACCAGTCACCTCCTTCCTTCAGTGGGGAATAGAACAGGGCTGCAGAGAAAGATTTAGGGACCAGTTTTTCCCTTTGCAGTTCAAATTTAAACAAATAAGGAGTTTTTATCAATTATAATTAATTAGTATAGGATAGGACCACAGAGCTGATGAATGAGGTAACCAGATTTCTGTCTATAAAATACAGTGTTATGGGAGCAATGGCTCACACCTGTAATCCCAGCACTTTGGGAGGCCAAGGTGGGAGAATCGCTTGAGACCAGCCTGGGCAACATAGGGAGACCCTGTCCCTACAAAAAATAACAAAAAATTAGCCAGGTGTGGTGACTCCAGCTGTAGTCCCAGCTACTTGGGTAGCTGAGGTGAGAGGATCACTTGAGCCTGGGAGGGTGAGGTTATAGTGAGCCTTGAGAGTGCACTGCACTCCAACCTGGGTGACCCTGTCTTGAAAGAAACAAAACAGTGTTACTAAGTCCCTTGACCATTCTCTATCTTTATAGAGGTCTTGAGCCTCCTCACTCTTGGTTCACCAAAGTGCTGACTCACTAGGAAGTAAATCAGTTTAGTCCTTCTCCCCATCACAGATAGAAAGCAGTTCCTTCTCTTCACTTCCACTCCTGGGAGAAAGAGAAGAAATCCATGCTTATATGAAAACCGTGAAGAAACAGACAGAAAACGCTGAAATCAGGAACATAGCCTCATGTTCTTTCAAGTAAAACTGTTCAGTTTCAAGATTTTTAAAAGGCTGCCTCCTTTCAGGTGTGGAGCTATATGTCTCTGTGGGTTTCCTTTGGCTTAATTGCAAATCTTAATGCTGAACTGAGCTACAAGGATCAGTGTGCACATCAAGGGACCCTTGACGGAAGAGCTGACCATGGTTTTCTAACTCACTTTTTAAGGGGCCAGTTGTAAAAGAGACAAAAAGTGTGAGTGATTAATATATTATCCTTTGTTTTATTTTTAAACCACTACTTTACCTTCATTTGTTTATAGACTTCCTTTGGGACCCATCATCTATTTTTAAAATTTTGATTCTTATTTTAATTAATTTATTTTGAGGTGGGATCTTGCTATGTTGGCCAGGGTGGTTTCTAACTTCTGGGTTCAAGAGGTCCTCCTACCTCAGCTTCCTGAATAGCTGGAAATAGCTGCTTGCCACTGCACCCAGCTATTTTTTACTTTAACTGACATAATAGTTGTACATACTTATGGAGTACAGTGTCATATCTTGAAGCCTGTGTACAGTGTGTAATGATGGAATCATCCTCTTGATGAACTGTATCCTTTGTTCCCTGAGCCCCATGTCCTTGTTCTTGTCCTTTCTGTCCCCAGTATTGGAAAGCACCTCAGTTCTCTTTCCTGGACTGCTCTTTAAGAGTCCCCATGAACTATAAATGACATTCACTAAATTGAACACACTTAAAGTGCTATCTTAGCTCAAGATGTTATAACGAAAATACTATAGCCTAAACAACAGGAATTTATTTCTTATAAATCTGGAGGCTGGACGTTCAAGATCAACATGCTGGCCAATTTGGTTCCTGCTGAGAGCCCTTTGCAAACTGACACCTTGCTGTGTCCTCATGTGGTAGAGAGATTATCTCTTGTGCCTCTTCATAAGGGCACTAAACCCATTCATGAGTCTCCACCCTAATTGACTTCATAATCTTACAAAGGTTACCTCCAGATAACATTACATTAGAAAGTTGCACTTCATTGTATAATTTGTTTTTTGGCAGGGACAAAAACATTCTGTCCATAGCAAATATAATTTGGCAAATTTTGACACATATATATATGTATATATGTATATATGCCTATGACTATGAAGCCATCATATAGTCAAGATAATGAGCTAATCTATCACCACTAAAAGTTTTCCCCTTTTTGTAGTTCTTCTTTCATCCCTAGACACCTACTAATCTGCTTTCTGGCACCATAGATGAGTTTGCATTTTCTGGAATTTCATACAAATGGAATAATGTAATACATGTGTGTATATATGTACATATATATGTATACGTGTATATATACATATTTTATGTACATTTTGTCTGGCACCTCTTACTCAGCATAATTATTTTGGGATTCATCCATGTATCAATTGCTCACTTATTTTTATCACAAGAGAATATTCCACTGTATGGAAGTAACATAATTTGTCAATTTCCCTGTTGGCTATTTGAGTTGTCCCTACTTTGGAGCTATTGCAAGTAAAGCTACCATGAACATTTTTCCACAAGTCTTTGCTCGTATCTACACTTCCATTATCTTGGATGAATACCTAGGAGTGAAATGGCCAGTTCAGTTGTTGGTTGTATATGTAATTTTTTTAAAAACTGTGATACTGTTTTCCAAAGTGGTTGTACTATTTTATATTCTCACCAGCAGTGTGCAAGCCTTTCAGTTCCTCCACATTTTCTCCAAAACTTGGTGTGTTCAGTTTTAAAATTTTACCCATTCTAATAGATGTATAGTAGAATCACATTGTGATTTTGACTTGCATTCCCTTAATAACTAATAATGTTGAACATATTTTCATGTATTTATTTACCATCTGTGTATTACCCCTGAAATGTCTGACCAAATATTTTGTTCATTTATTGAGTTGTTCTTTGTTGAATTTTGAGAGTTCGTTATGTATTCCAGATTACAAGTCCTTTATTAGATATGTGATTTGAAAATGTCTTTAATTCTGTGACTTGTCTTCTCATTCTCTTAACAGTGTCTTTTGAAAGACACTGTTAGTTTTGATGAAGTTATATTTATCATTTTTTTGGTGGATAATAATTTTGTTATCATACTAAGAAATCTTTGCCTAACCAAGGTCTCAGAAAGTTTATGGAAGATTTATAGCTTTATATAAATGTCTGTGATCTGTTTTGATTTAATTTTTATCTGTGGTGTGAGGTATGGATCAAGGTTCTTCATTAAAATTGTGTCAGTACCGTCTGTTGAGTTACCTTTGCAACTTTGTTGTTAATCCATTGACCATATGTATGTAGATTTATTTCTGGACTATTCTTTTCCATTGATTATTTTGTCTGTTATGTCAGTACCACATTGTCTTGATTACAGCAGCTTTATAAGAACTCTTGAAAACAGGTAATATAAGTCCTTCAAATTTAGTTTTTTTCCAAACTTGTTTGGCTCTTCTATGTTCTTTGCATTTTCATAGAAATTTTAGAAGATTTTCTCCAAAAAAGCCTTATGAGGTGTTTACAGAAGAAGGTGATGGTCAGCAAGGCTTGCAGCAGTGAATGAGAATGGAAATGAAGGGAGGCTGGGCACAGTGGCTCACACCTGTACTCCCAGCACTTTGGGAGGCCAAGGCAGGTGGATTGCTTGAGCCCAGGAGTTCAAGACCAGCCTGGGAAATATGGTGATACACCATTTCTATGAAAAATGCCAAAAAAAATTAGCCAAGTGTGGTGGTGCATGCCTTTACTCCCAGCTACTCAGGAGGCTGAGGTGGGAGGATGGCTTGAGCCCAGGAGTCTGAGGTTGCCATGAGCCAAGACCATGCCGCTGCACTTCAGCCTGGGTGACAGAGTAAGACCCTGTCTCAAAAAAAAAAAAAAAAAAAAAAAAAAAGAGCAAAAGAAAAAGAAATGGAGGGAAAGACAAATGACAGACTTGGTGCCGACTGAATGTGTTGGTTAAAGGAGGCAGATATCAAGTGTTAAGGTGATGCCTAAGTTTCTGACCTGAGTAATTAGTTAACTGGATTGGTGGTGGTATCTTCTCCAAAGAAGGAATTATAGAAGGAGGCAGCATTTTGATGTGGAAGAGAGAGAAGTCCATTGCTTATGTTGAATTTCAGATGATGCCAGTGGAAAACCACCTGGAGATGGCATGTTGGAAGCTGGAGACATAAGTTTACAGGGAGTCATCGGTGTACGGGGTCCGTGGGAGATCACATGGTGGTGGGAGAACACAGGCCCAAGACAGAAAGTTAAAGATCATTATCTTTAAATTATGAGCTTGAGAAGAAGCAGCTACGAATTTTTAGGTTGTTGTAAACATTTTAAATACCTTCATTCAGGTATGGTGGCTCACCCCTATAATCCCAGCACTTTGGGAGGTCGAGACGGGTGGATCACCTGAGGTCAGGAGTTCGAGACTAGCCTGGCCAACATGCGAAACCTCATCTCTACTAAAAATACAAAAATGAGCTGGGCCTGGTGGGGCTTACCTGTAATCCCAGCTACAAGGGAGGTTGAGGCAGGAGAATTGCTGGAACCTGGGAGGTGGAGGCTGCAGTGAGCTGAGATTGTACCACTGCACTTCATTCTGGGTGGCAGAGTGAGCCTCCATCTCAAATAACTAACTAACTAACTAACTAACTAAATAAATAAATAAATAAAATAAATAAATACCTTCATTCAACGTGCACAATGCTGCATAGCTCTATTTGATCATTAAAAGTATTATAGTACTTCCTTCTTTTCTCTGACCTCCATTCACACTCTTATTTTCCTTTTCAAGTCTGGCATCTTTGTAACAAAGTCTATATATTAAATACAGTCAAACAAGGGCCCCTGTTACTCATTCTCATAATTGAGTAACATTGCTCCAAAATGCCACTATTTGGAAATTATCTTGTATTCTTTAATTACTAGAATGAAATAGACTCCTAGTCCAATTTAAGTTTTTATTTTGTGCTTCTCTAAAGGGTATAAAATAGAAAGCAGAAGCTTAAATAATGTAAGTAAAAGCAGGGCAGCCTTGTTGAGGGTGGGGAGGGTAGGGTTGCAGCACGTCACCATTATTGCCAAGTGGGCTTTAAAGTGGCTTGCAGAAAACTTTAGTATGTTGAGGAGTACAACTTGAATGCTAGTCTGGATGGTTTTAGTATTTTATAAATAAGGAAACCAAGGCCTGAGTTCCCTTCAGATTCAGTGATTTGCCCTTTGTCTCGCTGCTAGTTAGGGCAGAGGTAGAATTAGGGTGGTAACTCCTGATTCCTAGTCTCATGCTCTTTTTGTAGGATAGTGATACTGCCCTAGAGAACCACTTCCATTAGTCACCATCCCCACTACCCCTCACACCACCCCTGTCAATACTCTGGGTTATTAAAGGTGAAAAGAAAATGGCAGGGAAAAAGAAAAAAAAAGCGAAACAAAACTGATGTGTTTCCCTTGTTCCAGATGTCCAAGCTCTGTGGCTTATCAGACTGACAGCAGGTGACATGCCATTTTCTGAGGGGATGTTCTGTCTGGTTGTTTATTAGTTACCATCTCTCTGTATTTAAGCAGCTTCGGGGCCAACTGACTCTTGGTGTCACAGTGGGAATCTGACATTTCTATTTCTCATTTGTCATTTAGGGTACATCGACACATTTAATTTTGTAATTGTATACTTAAAAAGTGAGGGAACTAAAGTTTATTAGTGCTTTATGAAAACTGAAAATACTCCCAAAGGCTAACATTATATTTGGTGAGCCTCCTAATGAGGAATTAGAAGACTTGATTCAATCATAATATTATCTTACTGCTTATTTGAATTTACTAAGTCCTTGGCACTGTACTAAATGCTTCATTTTAGGGATGAAGAAACAGTTCAAAGGGGCAATGACATTTGCCGATGTTTTGGAGCTAATAAGGGCTGAGTTTGGATTGCACATCCTCAACATTCTGAATTGTTGGGCGCTTTTATTCCTAGGATTATTTCAGTCTCTATATCCTGCTCAGTGCTCTGTTTGTATTTGCCTCCAGGGAATATTCTTTTTCCTCTATCCCAGTTCAACGCCCTCACTCCAGTTTCCTCCTCTGTAAGCCATTCTCCCAAGGTGTCTGTGTGTTTACCACTCATAACTGAAGGTTGCCAAGATAGGATGGATTGGGTAGGGCCTGAGGGGGGAGAGGTTGTAGAAGAGGAAAGAACATGGCAGTGGGGACTTATGGCAGAATGAGCAACTTTAAAACTGAACATTAGATGACATTTCTGTTTTGAAAACTGCATTGACCACCCTATCCCTGGAAATTCTGCAGTGACCACCTTTGTCTAAAGGCCTAGAGCTCCCTGCCATCTCCAGCATCCTCACGTAGCTCCTGTACATGCATTCAGTAGTCAGTTTGTGTTTTAAATAACTTCTTTAAAAATCTCATCACCAAATGCTGTTGATCATAGTTTACTTACCAGTAAAATAGAGATGAGGTCCATTTGACCTGCTTCACTTGGGATTCTCTCTCGAGGATCTAATAAAAATGATGGAAGTTGAAATGTTTAAAAATATATGTGAAATGCTACGCTCATGTAAGATATTACTCTTATTGTTGATGCTTTAATTGAAATCAGATTTAAAAAGGGACTCTTAACAGCCAATCAGAATCTACATGGAACTAACACCGGGATCTCCCAGGTAAGTGGCAAAACAATACGTATCTGATTTTAGGGGTATATTTCTGATTTAGAGAATATGGGAGCTTCTTTTGTTTAAAGTTATACTTCATATTATTAATAGTAGATTTTAGCAAAGGTAATCAAACTTTCCTAACAAAGAAGTATAGCAATGCTAAGATACTCAAGATAAATTAATAATTGTTTCTTTGTTTTAGATTATGTAACTGAGATGTGACACACTGAGCAATAAATGAATGTATTGGCAAGCATGTGCTTTTCTAAACATGATTTTGCAAAGTAATTTGTCTTTTTAATTTTAGGAAACAGATATTGATGACAGATATGGAGATTTGGATTCCAGAACAGATTCTGATATTCCGGAAATTCCAGCATCCTCAGATAGAACCCCTGAGATTCTCAAGAAAGCTCTATCTGGTTTATCTTCCAGGTATGATTGGATGAAGATGAGTATATCTTAGTGCACAAGATAGGCTTTGAGGTTATCCTTGTCCATGTAAGAAATTTGGCTTTTTGTAAGTTTTCCAGCTATGGTATTAGGTGGCCAAAGAGGCGCCACCTAATATCTGAGGTATAGTTCTATGTATTTAATGTGTATCCACCCTTAAAACCTTGTGAAGTACGAGAAAACCAAGGCTGAGAGGTTAATTGTTGAAGGCTACAGAGCTAGTAAGATACAGACCGGGGATTCTTGCCTTGGGCTGTCAGATTCTGAAGTCTATGATCTATTTACCACGTCATGTTGCTTTTTCTGGTATTAGAACACCTAATAAAGAAAATTCTATAGTCTCTGTTCCCTATTTTTCAAATGCCAGACAGAAATAGGTATTTTTTTCTTTTTTCTTTTCTTTCTTTCTTTTTTAAATAAGACGGGGTTTCACCACATTGCCCAGGCTGGTCTTGAATTCCTGGACTCGAGCAGTCTGCCCACTTTGGCCACCCAAAGTGCTAGGATTACAGGTGTAAGCCATGGCACCAGGCCAGTATTTTTTTTTTCTTTTAACTGAGTTTAAGATTATTGTCTAAAACTCCACAACCCATTACCATTTTATACTTGTGCAACATTTAAAAATGTTTAATGACCACAAAATTTCAGCTAATTATATTACCCTTCATTGTATACTTTAGTAATATGAATTATAAAATTTATAAAAGCAAAATAAACCTAAGCTTTTGTCCAGATTAATGTATGAAATGTTACACATTGGTATAGAAAGAACAATGTTTCCCCAACTTTTTGACACTATGACACAGTGAGAGATACGTTGTATACCACATTCCAAGACACACAAATGTATATTTTAACTGCTGCAAAAATGTTATGAAACAGTTCTTCCCATTACTGTGATACCCTCTGATTTCTTTTCTGTTTGATGCTGTTCTATGTTATTGAACAAAAAATGCTACATGTAACTTACTCAATGGATTTTACTACCCTTGGGTCATAGCCTGCAGTCTGAAAACCACTAGTTTAGTTGTATCTAGTAAATGTAATATGAATTTTTCTTTTTTTTACTTTGTAAGGGATAACCATATTAGAATACATTGGTTAAAAGCAACATTTTCATACTTTTTGACCAATAGAACATATGTTTGATCTGCTATTAAAAGCATGATTATTTTAATAGTTCTTGTTCCCAGTTGTTTTCATGACCTAATTCACAGATGTAACTTTGTGTTAAAATCTCATCAAGTCTATCTCAGACCTGAAATTTTGTGTAGTTGATGTTCTATAAGAATGATGCCAGATTTGTATGTGTCATTCATAAGATCTTCCTTAATCAGGAAGTTTTTTTTTTTTTTCTCATATAAAGTAACAATAGCAAATACTAGCAGCTAATATTTATTTAGCATTTACTATGTACTACCATTGCTTCAGGCACTTTATATGTGTTAACTAATACTCTCACGGCAACCTCATAACACAAGTATATAAATGTGGAAACGTAAACAGATATTATATATCAAGGGTCATGTAGCTAGTAAGTTATGGAACCACATTCTGAACCTGAGTACTGTGGCTTCAATGCCTGTGTTCTTATCTATGCTATTTATGAGTGAATTGGTTTTAGAAAATGAACAGTAGATAGTATAATGGTTTCAATCTCCTCAAGAAACTTTTCTACAAAGATTATACAAATGTTTTACATGTAATCTGTTTTATACATTTTTATCCTGTTTTTAGTCTATATTGAAAACAGACTGTCTTGACAGTTAATAAGGATATCTAGGAATCGAACTCAGCTCTGCACCAAGCAGACCTAATAGACATCTACAGAACTCTCCACCCCAAATCAACAGAATATACATTCTTCTTAGCACCACATCACACTTCTTCCAAAATTGACTACATAGTTGGAAGTAAAGCACTCCTTAGCAAATGTAAAAGAACAGAAATTATAAGTCTCTCAGACCATAGTGCAATCAAACTAGAACTCAGGATTAAGAAACTCACTCAAAACCGCTCAACTGCATGGAAACTGAACAACCTGCTCCTGAATGACTACTGGGTACATAATGAAATGAAGGCAGAAATAAAGATGTTCTTTGAAACCAATGAGACGAAAGACAGATGTTCTTTGAAACCAGTGAGAACAAAGACACAACATACCAGAATCTCTGGGACACATTAAAAGCAGTGTGTTGAGGGAAATTTATACCACTAAATGCCCACAAGAGAAAGCAGAAAAGATCTAAAATTGACACCCTGACATCACAATTAAAAGAACTAGAGAAGCAAGAGCAAACACATTCAAAAGCTAGCAGAAGGCAAGAAATAACTAAGATCAGAGCAGAACTGAAGGAGATAGAGACACAAAAAACCCTCCAAAAAATCAATGAATCCAGGAGCTGGTTTTTTGAAAAGATCAACAAAATTGATAGACCGCTAGCAAGACTAATAAAGAAGAAAAGAGAGAAGAATCAAATAGACGCAATAAAAAATGATAAAGGGGATATCACCACCGATCCCACAGAAATACAAACTACCATCAGAGAATGCTATAAACACCTCTGTGCAAATAAAACAGAAAATGTAGAAGAAATGGATACATTCCTGGACACATACACCCTCCCAAGTCTAAACCAGGAAGAAGTTGAATCCCTGAATAGACCAATAACAGTTTCTGAAATTGAGGCAATAATTAATAGCCTACCAACCAGAAAAAGTCCAGGACCAGATGGATTCACAGCCGAATTCTACCAAAGGTGCAAGGAGGAGCTGGTACCATTCCTTCTGAAACTACTCCAATCAATAGAAAAAGAGGGAATCCTCCCTAATTCATTTTATGAGGCCAACATTATCCTGATACTAAAGCCTAGCAGAGACACAACAAAAAAAGGGAATTTTAGACCAATATCCCTGATGAACATCGATGCAAAGATCCTCAATAAAATACTGGCAAACCGAATCCAGCAGCACATCAAAAAGCTTATCTACCATGATCAAGTGAGCTTCATCCCTGGGATGCAAGGCTGGTTCAACATATGCAAATCAATAAACGTAATCCAGCATATAAACAGAACCAAAGATAAAAACCACATGATTATCTCAATAGATGCAGAAAAGGCCTTTGACAAAATTCAACAGCCCTTCATGCTAAAAACGCTCAATAAACTTGGTATTGATGGGACATATCTCAAAATAATAAGAGCTATTTATGACAAACCCACAGCCAATATCATACTGAATGGGCAAAAACTGAAAGCGTTCCCTTTGAAAACTGGCAAACTGGCACAAGACAGGATGCCCTCTCTCACCACTCCTATTCAACATAGTGATAGAAGTTCTGGCCAGAGCAATCAGGCAAGAGAAAGAAATAAAGGGTATTCAATTAGGAAAAGAGGAAATCAAATTGTCCCTGTTTGCAGCTGACATGATTGTATATTTAGAAAACCCCATTGTCTCAGCCCAAAATCTCTTTAAGCTGATAAGCAACTTCATCAAAGTCTCAGGATACAAAATCAATGTGCAAAAATCACAAGCATTCCTGTACACCAATAACAGACAAAGAGCCAAATCATGAGTGAACTCCCATTGCTTCAAAGAGAATAAAATACGTAGGAATCCAACTTACAAGGGATGTGAAGGACCTCTTCAAGGAGAACTACAAACCACTGCTCAATGAAATAAAAGAGGACACAAACAAATGGAAGAACATTCCATGCTCATGAATAGAAGAATCAATATTGTGAAAATGGCCATACTGCCCAAGGTAATTTATAGATTCAATGCCATCCCCATTAAGCTACCAATGACTTCCTTCACAGAATTGGAAAAAACTACTTTAAAGCTCATATGGAACCAAAAAAGAGCCCACATTGCCAAGACAGTCTGAAGCCAAAAGAACAAAGCTGGAGGCATCACACTACCTGACTTCAAACTATACTACAAGGCTACAGTAACCAAAACAGCATGGTACTGGTACCAAAACAGAAATATAGACCAGTGGAACAGAATAGAGCCCTTAGAAATAATGCCACACATCTACAACCATCTGATCTTTGACAAGCATGACAAAAACAAGAAATGGGGAAAGGATTCCCTATTTAGTAAATGGTGCTGGGAAAACTGGCTAGCCATATGTAAAAAGCTGAAAGTGGATCCCTTCTTTTTGCCTTATACAAAAATTAATTCAAGATGGATTAGAGACTTAAATGTTAGACCTAAAACCATAAAAACCCTAGAAGAAAACCTAAGCAATACCATTCAGGACATAGACATGGGCAAGGACTTCATGACTAAAACACCAAAAGCAATGGCAACAAAAGCCAAAATTGATAAATGGGATCTAATTAAACTAAAGAGCTTCTGCACAGCAAAGGAAACTACCATCAGAGTGAACAGGCAACCTACAGAATGGGAGAACATTTTTACAATCTACCCATCTGACAAAGGGCTAATATCCAGAATCTACAAAAAGCTTAAACACATTTACAAGAAGAAAATCAAACAACCCCATCAAAAAGTGGGCAAAGGATATGAACAGACACTTTTCAAAAGAAGACATTTATGCAACTAGCAGACACATGAAATAATGCTCATCATCACTGGCCATCAGAGACATGCAAATCAAAACCACAATGAGATACCATCTCACACCAGTTAGAATGGCGATCATTAAAAAGTCAGGAAACAACAGGTGCTGGAGAGGATGTGGAGAAATAGGAACACTTTTACACTCTTGGTGGGACGGTAAACTAGTTCAACCATTGTGGAAGACAGTGTGGCAATTCCTCCAGGATCTAGAACTAGGAATACCATTTGACCCAGCCATCCCATTACTGGGCATATACCCAAAGGATTATAAATCATGCTTCTATAAAGACACATGCACATGTATGTTTATTGAGGCACTAATCACAATAGCAAAGACTTGGAACCAACCCAAATGTCCATCAATGATAGACTGGATTAAGAAAATGTGGCACATATACACTATGGAATGCTATGCAGCCACAAAAAAGGATGAGTTCATGTCCTTTGTAGGGACATGGATGAAGCTAGAAACCATCATTCTGAGCAAAATATCACAAGGACAGAAAGCCAGACACCACACGTTCTCACTCATAGGTGGGAATTGAACAATGAGAACACTTGGACACAGGGTGGGGAACATCACAAACCGGGGTCTGCGTGGGGTGGGGGGTGTCAGGGAGGGATAGCATTAGGAGATATACCTAATGTAAATGACTAGTTAATGGGTGTAGCACATCAACATGGCACAGGTATGCATATGTAACAAACCTTCAGATTGTGCACATGTACCCTAGAACTTAAGGTATAATAATAATAATAAAAAAAAGAAAACAGACTGTCCTGCAAAGACTTAGAATTTATAGATACATAGGATTAAAAATAGTAATTACATAAGAAATGTACATTACTTGTGGGGAAAAAAATCCTGTAATTCTCCTACCAAGACATTAATATTTAGAATACTTTGGTGTTTACTCTTTGAGGCTTTTTTTTTGTGCTCTGTGTGTGTGTGTGTGTGTGTGTGTATGGATGTGTGTAAGGCAAAAATGGGATTGTACTGTTTTCTACCTTACTGTTTTCATTTTCGTTCCATAGTGTTATTAGGAACAACATTTTATGTAGGATCCTAAATATATTTCAGAGACATTTTTAATGTCTATGACATATTTTGTTGTATGGCTGTAGTCTAGTTTATCCAACTGACCACCTATTGGTGGGCATTTAGTTTATTACTAAATGTTCACAATTAAAAATACCTCTACATTAAACATTTTTCTTTGTAGCTCACTTTGGTTTAACATCCATTAATTATTTCCTTAGGATAAAGTCCTAAAGGGAAATCCCTTGGTCAAGGTTTCTGCCCTCCCCTTACTTTTTTTTTTAAACAGGATTTTCCTCTATTGCCTAGACTGGAGTGCAGTGGCACAGTCTCAACTCCCTGCAACCTCTACCTCTCAGGCTCAAGCAATCCTCCTACCTCAGCCACCCAAGTAACTGGGACTACAGGCGTGAGCCACCATGCCTGGTTAATTTTTGTATTTTTTATAGAGACAGGATTTTGCCTTGGCTTGTTGTGCTTTATTTACCTCTGACTAGATTTGTGACCTAGCCCAGTTTCCTAATCCATCCATTAATCCGCAAACAGTTGTATCTGTACAACTACATGGAGCCTTTCAGCCATAGCATTTTTGACTCTACACTCATTTTCAGTTCTGCCCCATGCTCAAGCTCTCATGAGAAGTTTATGCCTACATAGTTTGTTAATAGAGGGAAATAAAGTTGAATGAGTGCAATTTGACTACCTTATGAAGAAATTGGAAACTGGAAAAAAATATATGTTGTTGGTATGTTGGTATTTTAGATCCTTCAAAGGAGTATTTGAAAAGAGTGTTTGTTGGAAGTGTCTAAATTATATTGGAGAGTGGTTGAAAGCAAGGAATGTAATCTTTTTTTTTTTTTTTTTTTTTTTTTTTTTTTTTAAGAGATAGTATCTTGCTCTGCCACCCAGGCTGGAGTGCAGTGGCACAATCATGGCTCAATGCAGCCTTGACCTCCTGTGCTCAAGTGTTCCTCCCACCTCAGCCCTGACATGCCCTGCCTCCTGTCCCCCTCCCCACTGCCACCACCCTTCAGTAGCTGGGACCACAGGCAGGCGAGTACCACCACGCCCAGCTGATTTTTGCTTTTTTTGTAGAGCTCGGTTTTTACCACGTTGCCCAGGCTGGTCTCAAACTCCAGGGCTGAAGCGATTCTATATCTTATGAAGGCAGCTAATATTTCTGTTCTAAGAAGGGAATGAGGGCTGGGCATGGTGGCTCACACCTGAAATCCCAGCACTTTGGGAGGCCAAGGCAGGAAGATCACTTGAACCCAGGAGTTAGAGACCAGCCTGAGCAAGGTAGTGAGACCCTGTCTCTATTTTTTTAAAAAAAGGAGTGAGGACTTGTGCTTAGAATACACTGCATATATGTTACTAGGCTTTAAGTTGAATCAAAATCTCTTGTAACATAATTTAAGTGCTACCAGTTGAATTAATAAAAATCAGAAAAGTCCTAAAGAAAAACAGCAACAATTCTAAATATAGATGTCATCATTTGTGTATAAGAGCATTCAGAAATCACCATCCATGTATTTGAATTATTCTGGATTTTTCATACAAGGCTGCCAACAGTTTATATGACATGGTCACACAAGGAGTGATATTTGTGTGGCACACTGGGGGTGAAGTGTGAGGCTTGTGGTGGTGGTGGGGTGCATGAATGCTACTTGGTTTTTGTTTTTGTTGTTTGTTATTATATAAAGTGAAGTAGTGGAATCTTAAAGTATAGTTAAGGAAAATTCATAAATCTGGCAAATCAATACTGAAACCACACAAAAAAACCTTAAGAACACATTAAATACTAACTTTCCGTTTTCTTTGTAGGTGGAAAAACTGGTGGATACGTGGAATTCTCACTCTAACTATGATCTCGTTGTTTTTCCTGATCATCTATATGGGATCCTTCATGCTGATGCTCCTTGTAAGTGTTTGACTTTTCCCAGAGTGTCTCTTGCTTTGTTTTTCAACATTTATATATGATTGAAGTAATTTGAGCATATCATAAAAAATAAGTTAATTCAACACTCAGTCATAGCATATTTAGTTCCTTTAAGTGTCTTTTATTTCATGATGATCTGACTTAATCTTTTCTGTTTGCAAAATGACTATTCAATGTGTTCATTCAGCAGAGACCAAATTTGTGTAACAGGCACATGTCTATGTGTCTGACATTGTGCCAAGCATATTTCATAAAAGATATGACATGAGCCTGAGACCTCATCTCTACAGAAAATTTTAAAAAATAAGCTAGGTGGTGGTGGTTCATGGCTGTAGTCCCAGCTACTGGGGAGGCTGAGGTGGGAGGATCACTTGAGTCCGGGAGGTTGAGGCTGCTGTGAGCTGTGATTGTACTACTGTACTCCAGCCTGGGCAACAGAGTGAAACCATCTCACACACACACACACACACACACACACAAAAAAAAAAAATATATACACACACACACACACACACACACACGTAACATGAACATGTGACTATTAGCTAGATCCCTGATTTCAAGGAACTCAGTGTAATGGCAGAAACATACAAGTAACCATATGAATAAAAGTATGCTAAATAAGCAAGATAAGTTCTATGATACAACATGCTAGGAGTACACAGTAGAAAAGCACCTAGTCCAGTCTGAGGGAGAGATAAGGAGGCTTCCAAAAGAGACAGTACCGAAGCCGAGTCCTGAATACGGGACAGGGAAAGGAATTCCAAAGTGGAGACATCCTGGGCAGGCCGAGGAGGGAGTGAGAGGATGCGGTCCATTGGAAGATCTGCAAGTTGTACGTGTAGAGGGTGTCTTTGTAGGGCACTGGAGAGGCAAGGAAAAACCATTCTGGGAGTTTTGGATTTTGTTGTGTGTGGGAAGCTCAACAAGTCAGGAAGCCAAACAAGTATTTTAACCCTTCATTCATTTGTGTAACAAATGCTTCCAAGATGCCTGCTATATGCTATATGCTATATGCCATATGCCATCCATTAGTTCTATGGATGATACAGTGGTACTGAGAAAAATGTACCTCTCTCTGCCCTCATGGAGCATACTATCTGCACTTTAAAGAGTTGATTATTTACAGTCAGATGCCACCTGATGACATTTTGGTCCGTGATGGACAACTATATGATAGAAATCCTATAAGATTATAATGGAGCCAAAAAATTCCTATTGCCTCGTGATTTTATTCCAGTTGCCAACAGTATTCAGTAAAGTAACATGTTGTATAAATTTGTAGCCTAGGACCAATAGGCTATACCATATAGACTAGATGTATAGGAGGCCATACCATCTAGGTTTGTGTAAGTATATTTTATGATGTTGGCACAACAACAAAATTGCCTAACGATGCATTTCTCAGAACATACCCCTGTTGTTAAGCAACACATGACTATATATAATCACAAACTACAATAAGCATTTGAAAAAAAGAATAATACTAAGAGAGCAAAGGCGGAGCTGGGAGCCTTTGCAGAGGCACAGTGCCAAGCACATGGGCTGCGATCTGAAGGCTGAGTGGGAATCAACGAGGTAAACGATGGAGTCTGGGGGAGGACCATCACAGGCAGAGGATTCCTGTGTGCAAAAGCCCAGATATTTAAAGCATGAAACATTCGAAGCCCACAAGTGTTGGAATCAAGGAGAAATGCATTTGTTCAGTGCACTCATCAAGCACTTAGGCAGTGCTGAGCATGGTTTGACAGCACACAGTGAGAGCCTGCTCTCTGGGGTGCCCTGTGGCCTTCTTTATTAGTATTATCATTGTTATTACTTTTTCTCATTCCTTCTCAGTTAATCCAGGCTCTTCTTATGTTCTCATCTCCTTCATCTCTGGTTTCTCTTGCCCGCTTAGAAATGTGTTTATCCATTTTGCCAGTCTCCCTCCATGTTCAATTATATTCGTAGCTCATAAGCTTATGAGCTATATGATATGGTTTTCCTTTTATTTTATAAAAGAATAAGTTTTGATGTGATATTAGACATGATGAAAAAAATTCTATCAGCTCTTGAAGCCACTTAAAGTGGCTTTTATAAGCACCTGGAAGCCTCTTTCACTTCTCTTCTTGTGCTCTCATTAATTTTGCACTTCCTTGGGGAAATCAAGTAATGAACATGAGAAGAAGTTAATTTCTTTTTCTGCTAATTTGCTAAGATCTGAAAGTGCTGTTTCTCAGAAAGGAAAAATGGATAATAAATAGGATAGACTGAATGTGAGGGCAGAGGAAGCTGAGCTTGAAAGCCAAGTGGGCAGGCGTGGGCAATTGTCTGGGTTTGATTCCAGGAAGAGGCCCCCCAGCTCCCAGTCTTCTGTCGCTGAACGTGCCAAGGACTAAAATGACCACCACTGGCCCTGGGACTTGGGCATTTAAGAAGCAAGTGTCTGCAGAGCACTTTTCAGTGCTCTGGTGGTGAGTGGGCAGGCTCGAGGAAGAAGGGAGCAAGTGAGAGCAGGGAGATACACAAGGCTTTGTGGGTGGAGGGACCTTTGAGTATGGCCTTGAGCCGTGTATCAGGGTGGAGGCAGCACTGTGAGCAAAGGTCCAAGTGGCGAAAAGTGCCACTTGGACCTTTGCTCACAGCGTTCCCTGGGTGACAGAAAAAGGTGCTTCTTCCTTGAGCACAGGGCCGAAAAATAATTAGAGATCAGATTCTGGAGGGCCTTGCAATACTATGTGAAGAAGTTTGAGTTTTATTTGGGAAGCAGTGAGAAGAAGTATTTTGGGAGAATTTATTTGGAATTAAGAATTAAGAATTTATTTGGGAGAAGTAAGGAGTAAGAAGAAAATTTTGATCTAAGATATCAGAAACCCCCAATATCCTAGATACACTGACGTAGGCAGGTTTGGTGGGTTCCCCTGTGATTTACATGTTTCTCCAAACTGAACTGTTGAGTATAATAACTACAGCAAGAATTTGTGGATAAAAACTATTTTCTAACCACTCTTTATGACAAAATTCAAGACGGTTTTAAAGGCATGCATGCATACATTTGGATTCTGATTTTTTAAGAGAACCATAAGTGTGCCTACAATACCTGAGTTTTTTTGTTTTATTTTTTTTTTCTACTATGAAAGGAAAATATGATCTTATTACAAGTTATTTGCTTCAATTGGTGAGTTTAATTAAAGAAGAAAATAAGAATATTAAAGATCTGGCCAGGTGCAGTGGCTCATGCCTGTAATCCCAGCACTTTGGGAGGCCAAGGCAGGTGGATCATTTGAGGTCGGGAGTTCGAGACCAGCCTGGCCAAAATGGTGAAACCCCATCTCTATTAAAAATACAAAAATTAGCCGGCTGGTAGTGGCATGTGCCTATAATCTGAGCTACTTGGGAGGCTGAGGCAGGAGAATCACTTGATCCTGGGAGGTGGAGGTTGCAGTGAGCTGAGATCACGCCACTGCACTCCAGTCTGGGCGACAGAGTGAGATCCTGTCTCAAAAAAAGCAAAAAAGAATATTAAAGATCAAGTAAAGTAGGTTTGAACTGTTATTGGTTATTTAAGTTTATTACATACACATACATGCATATATATATACACATATAATGCTTATATGATATTTATGTTAAGAGGATATGGATGATTCACACATATAGTTAGTACTCAATTGATTTTACTTTATGTGTTTTAAAACCTTATATCTATTCCTATTCTTAACTAGATCATTTATATTTTGAGAAGGACACATTGTATCTAGCTTGCAGTTGCCTTAAATGTCAGCACTCAAAAATGACTAATTCAATATAGTTTCATTAAAAACTTCTAGGAGGCCAGGCACAGTAGCTCACGCCTGTAATCTCAGCACTTTGGGAGGGCGAGGTGGGCAGATTGCTTGAGGTCAGAAGTTCAAGACCAGCCTAGCCAACATGGTGAAACCCTCAATTTTGCACTTCCAAAATCTCTACTCAAAATACAAAAAATTAGCTGGATGTGGTAGCGCACACCTATTGTCCTAGCTACTCAGGTGGCCGAGGCAAGAGAATCACTTGAACCCAAGAGGCAGAGGTTTCAGTGAGCCGAGATGGCGCCACTGCACTCCAGCCTGGGAGACAGCATGAGACTCTGTCTCAAAAAACAAACAAAACTTCTAGGAAATTACAGCTACTATTTTAATATGAATGCATACCCATGTTCCTTAAAAGGCTTCTTTTGTCGTTTTTAAATTGTTGTATTCATGGCTTAGAATCGTACTTTCCAAGTGATGGAGTTACTAAAGCATGTTTTGATTTAAAGACAGATGTGAACACATAGAAGATATTGAAAGAGGTTTTTTTTTCCCCCTGCCTTCTTGGAAACTGTTGTCATTAAGTTTTAATTCATGCTATGTAATTTACTTTTAAATGGTGTGTTTACTTTTTCCCATTATGAGAATTGTATAAGTGTGTTCAAATTACTTTGGAAAATAGGTAATTAAAAGTCATCATTCCAACCCTGTTGTTGACTACCAAAATGCAATTAGTAGTATTATTTGGTGTATTTTATTTCATCACTTTTTGCTTAATTTGTGTTTTTAAAACCATGGTCATAATAATAATGTGACTAACATTGTGCATCCTGCTTTTTAAGCTAAATATCACATCAAAAATTTTGTGGACAGGTGCGGTGGCACACACCTGTAGTCTCAGCTATTCGAGAGGCTGAGGCAGGAGGATCACTTGAGCCCTGAAATTCCAGTCTGAGTCCAGCCTGGATAACGTGGCACAACCCTGTCTCTAAAAAAAACAAACTTGTTAAAAAAAGTTTTGTGTTGTTCTGTGGTCTTTATAATCATTAGCTTTACTAGATTGTCTGCTTGATGGAATGTAATTCATCATGCAGTTATTCACTTAAAGTGAATGAATATCTGAATTCATTCAGTGCATCATTTGAAGTTATTCAAATCATTGTGTTATTTTTAGACATTCAGGTTATGTTCTGTTTTTTTGTGTGTGTGTGAATAACACTATCCTGAACATATTAGAACATAAATATGCTCTAACTTTATATGCAGGAGTATTTTCTTAGAAAAGATTTGCAAAGTGAAAATAGACACTTATTTGGATAACCCATAGGCACTATAGTTCATACTCAAAATGTCCAGATCTGAACTTCTAGTCCATACCTCAGCCATCCAGAGTAAATCTGTTGTCAAAGTTAAATAACAATACACAGACAAATCTCTATGCAAAGCATTTTATTTGGGAATGTATATATATTTTTTAAAGAAACAGAATTGCACTTCAGAGCATACACCCAGACCAGGGTTGTCTTTGGTATGTCTAAAGAACAAAGAGAAGGTTGGGAGTTTTATTAATGAGAGAAGCTTGGGAGTTTTATTAAAGAGAGAAATGCTACATACTGTTTTGAAAGAAAGCCCACTGGCACTAGTAAAGTTTTGGGGAGTTGGCAGGCTCTGATTGATGAGCGACAGTAGTGGCAGGTAAAACTAGTCTTAGAGTCATGGCACATTGTTGTTTCAGCAGCCACTAAGTAAAACTGGTCTGAGGGTATGGCCAGCTGTTTCAGCAGCTGAGCTTTGGATAATTCGTGGAGCAGGTGCTGTGTGCCCTGAGTGCTTTTTCCACTTGGCTCCTCAACTCTGATTTTAGTTGAATATGACAATTGACACAATTTGTATAATTCTTTCGTACTGTCTACTTTCCCAAGCCTTTCTTGGTGTTATTTTGTGTTCCCTTTTCTCCCTTAGCCCCTCAATTTCCTCACCCACCAGGTCTAGTCAGTTCTGCCCCCTCTACTTCTCTCCTGTCTTCTTCTCTACTCCTCTACCACTTCAGCTGGATAGCTAAGTGGCATCTTGCCTGCCTGACTGCCTTTACTCTTGTCACCTCCCCAGTCCATTCTTTCCACTTTATTCTCCCGAACTTTCATGTCCAGTCATGTCCTTTCAACTCCTCGGTGCAGTGCTTCCTGCTGTTTCCTAGGATTCCAGGACCAGGCTCATCTCTTTCTCTCCTTCTTAACCCCACCTTTGTCTTCTAGCAACTCCACCCTCCTAGTAGTTCCCTTAATACGCCCTATTCCCTCTACAGGTGCTGACTTTGCAGATCCTTCTCCTCCAGCTCTGCCGTTGCCCACCCCCTGCCCCTGCCACAGGTGTGTCTGCCTCTACACACGTCCATTTGCCTATTTCACATGGGTTGTAGTCGTGTTTCCTCCCTGAGAGACGTACCTCTCTGTGAACAGATGCCCTATGTTATTTCTATAAGTCCTCAATAACTAGTAAAGAATAGACACTTAAATACTGACTATTGTTTTTAAGGTTCTTAAAACATTAATTGAGCCAACAGAGTCCTTTGAGTGTACATTGCTACCAGTATTGATGGTGTGGAGTATTAATGTCTGTGTAATCCTCCAGTCCTGTAAGATACACATAAAGTTTAAAGATTTCGACAATACTATTTGGAACCTTTTGTTTTCTGTTTTCCTAGAAGTTCCATATTAATTGTCCCTGCAAGCTATAGTTGATCATATAAATATAATGTGAGCTATTAAAAACACTTTTCTTCTCCCCTCTCAGTAAAATAAATACAATTTATAGTGCCAGTGGATGTACCCTAGCAAATACGTTCATAAAAATTACATCAGTATGATATTTTAAAAGCCCTTCGGGGGGGCAGAGCAAGATGGCCGAATAGGAACAGCTCCAGTCTCCAACTCCCAGTGCGAGCAACACAGAAGACAGGTGATTTCTGCATTTTCAACTGAGGTACTGGGTTCATCTCACTAGGGAGTGCGGGACAATCTGTGCTGGTCAGCTGCTGCAGCCTGACCAGTGAAAGCTGAAGCAGGGCGAGGCATCGCCTCACCTGGGAAGCGCAAGGGGGAAGGGAATCCCTTTTCCTAGCCAGGGGAACTGAGACACACAACACCTGGAAAATCGGGTAACTCCCACCCCAATACTGCGCTTTACCAAAGATCTTAGCAAACGGGCACACCAGGAGATTATATCCCACACCTGGCCGGGAGGGTCCCACGCCCACGGAGTCTCCCTCATTGCTAGCACAGCAGTCTGCGATCTAAGGGCAAGGCAGCAGCGAGGCTGGGGGAGGGGTGCCCGCCATTGCTGAGGCTTAAGTAGGTAAACAAAGCGGCTGGGAAGCTCGAACTGGGTGGAGCTCACAGCAGCTCAAGGAGTCCTGCCTGTCTCTGTAGACTCCACCTCTGGGGACAGGGCACAGCTAAACAACAACAACAACAGCAACAATGCAGCTGAAACCTCTGCAGATGCAAATGACTCTGTCTGACAGCTTTGAAGAGAGCAGTGGATCTCCCAACATGGAGGTTGAGATCTGAGAATGGACAGACTGCCTGCTCAAGTGGGTCCCTGACCCCTGAGTAGCTTAACTGGGAGACATCCCCCACTAGGGGCAGACCGACACCCCATACCTCACACGGTGGAGTACACCCCTGAGAGGAAGCTTCCAAAGCAAGAATCAGACAGGTACACTTGCTGTTCAGCAATATTCTATCTTCTGCAGCCTCTGCTGCTGATACCCAGGCAAACAGGGTCTGGAGTGGACCTCAAGCAATCTCCAACAGACCTACAGCTGAGGGTCCTGACTGTTAGAAGGAAAACTAACAAACAGGAAGGACACCCACACCAAAACCCCATCAGTACGTCACCATCAACAAAGACCAGAGGCAGATAAAACCACAAAGATGGGGAAAAAGCAGGGCAGAAAAGCTGGAAATTCAAAATATAAGAGCGCATCTCCCCCTGCAAAGGAATGCAGCTCATCGCCAGCAACGGATCAAAGCTGGACGGAGAATGACTTTGATGAGATGAGAGAAGAAGGCTCCAGTCCATCAAACTTCACAGAGCTAAAGGAGGAATTACGTACCCAGCGCAAAGAAACTAAAAATCTTGAAAAAAGAGTGGAAGAATTGATAACTAGAATAATTAATGCAGAGAAGGCCATAAACGAACTGACAGAGATGAAAACCATGACATGAGAAATACGTGACAAATGCACAAGCTTCAGTAACCGACTCGATCAACTAGAAGAAAGAGTATCAGCGATTGGGATCAAATGAATGAAATGAAGCGAGAATGAAATCTAAAGAAAAAAGAAGAAAAAGAAATGAACAAAGCCTTCAAGAAGTATGGGATTATGTAAAAAGACCAAATCTACATCTGATTGGGGTGCCTGAAAGTGAGGGGGAAAATGCAACCAAGTTGGAAAACACTCTTCAGGATATCATCCAGGAGAACTTCCCCAACCTAGTAGGGCAGGCCAACATTCCAATTCAGGAAATACAGAGAACGCCACAAAGATACTCCTCGAGAAGAGCAACTCCAAGACACATAATTGCCAGATTCACCAAAGTTGAAATGAAGGAAAAAATCTTAAGGGCAACCAGAGAGAAAGGTCGGGTTACCCACAAAGGGAAGCCCATCAGACTAACAGCAGATCTCTTGGCAGAAACTCTACAAACCAGAAGAGAGTGGGGGCCAATATTCAACATTCTTAAAGAAAAGAATTTTCAACCCAGAATTTCATATCCAGCCAAACTAAGTTTCATAAGTGAAGGAGAAATAAAATCCTTTACAGATAAGCAAATGCTTAGAGATTTTGTCACCACTAGGCCTTCCTTACAAGAAACCCTGAAGGAAGCACTAAACATGGAAAGGAACAACCGGTATCAGCCATTGCAAAACCATGCCAGAATGTAAAGACCATTTAGGCTAGGAAGAAACTGCATCAACTAACGAGCAAAATAACCAGTTAATATCATAATTGCAGGATCAAGTTCACACATAACAATATTAACCTTAAATGTAAATGGACTAAATGCTCCAATTAAAAGACACAGACTGGCAAACTGGATAAAGAGTCAAGACCCATCAGTCTGCTGTATTCAGGAGACCCATCTCACATGCAGAGACATACATAGACTCAAAATAAAGGGATGGAGGAAGACCTACCAAGCAAATGGAGAACAAAAAAAAGCGGGGGTTGCAATACTAGTCTCTGATAAAACAGACTTTAAACCATCAAAGATCAAAAGAGACAAAGAAGGCCATTACATAATGGTAAAGGGATCAATTCGACAGGAAGAGCTAACTATCCTAAATATATATGCACCCAATACAGGAGCACCCAGATACATAAAGCAAGTCCTTAGAGACTTACAAAGAGACTTCGACTCCCATACAATAATAACAGGAGACTTCAACACCCCACTGTCAACATTAGATCAATGAGACAGAAAGTTAACAAGGATATCCAGGAATTGAACTCATCTCTGCAGCAAGCAGACCTAATAGACATCTACAAAACTCTCCACCCCAAATCAACAGAATATACATTCTACTCAGCACCATGTCACACTTATTCCAAAATTGACCACATAATTGGAAGTAAAGCACTCCTCAGCAAATGTACAAGAACAGAAATTATAACAAACTGTCTCTCAGACCACAGTGCAATCAAACTAGAACTCAGGACTAAGAAACTCAATCAAAACTGCTCAACTACATGGAAACTGAATAACCTGCTTCTGAATGACTACGGGGTACATAACGAAATGAAGGCAGAAATAAAGATGTTCTTTGAAACCAATGAGAACAAAGCTACAACATACCAGAAGCTCTGGGACACATTTAAAGCAGTGTGTAGAGGGAAATTTATAGCACTAAATGCCCACAAGAGAAAGCTGGAAAGATCTAAAATTGACACTCTAACATCACAATTAAAAGAACTAGAGAAGAGCAAACACATTCAAAAGCTAGCAGAAGGCAAGAAATAACTAAGATCAGAGCAGAACTGAAGGAGATAGAGACACAAAAAACCCTCCAAAAAATCAATGAATCCAGGAGTTGGTTTTTTGAAAAGATCAACAAAATTGATAGACTGCTAGCAAGACTAATAAAGAAGAAAAGAGAGAAGAATCAAATAGATGCAATAAAAAATGATAAAGGGGATATCACCACCGACCCCACAGAAATACAAACTACCATCAGAGAATACGATAAACACCTCTACGCGAATAAACTAGAAAATCTAGAAGAAATGGATAATTTCCTGGACACTTACACTCTCCCAAGACTAAACCAGGAAGAAGCTGAATTCCTGAATAGACCAATAGCAGGCTCTGAAATTGAGGCAATAATTAATAGCCTACCAACCAGAAAAAGTCCAGGACCAGATGGATTCACAGCTGAATTCTACCAGAAGTACAAGGAGGAGTTGGTACCATTCCTTCTGAAACTATTCCAATCAATAGAAAAAGAGGGAGTCCTCCCTAATTCATTTTATGAGGCCAACATCATCCTGATACCAAAGCCTGGCAGAGACACAACAGAAAAAGAGAATTTTAGACCAATATCCCTGATGAACGTCGATGCAAAAATCCTCCATAAAATACTGGCAAACCGGATCCAGCAGCACATCAAAAAGCTTATCCACCATGATCAAGTGGGCTTCGTCCCGGGATGCAAGGCTGGTTCAACATATGCAAATCAATAAACATAATCCAGCATATAAACAGAACCAAAGACAAAAACCACATGATTATCTCAATAGATGCAGAAAAGGCCTTTGACAAAATTCAACAGCCCTTCATGCTAAAAACGCTCAATAAATTCGGTATTGATGGAACGTATCTCAAAGTAATAGGAGCTATTTATGACAAACCCACAGCCAATATCATACTGAATGGGCAAAAACTGGAAGCATTCCCTTTGAAAACTGGCACAAGACAGGGTTGCCCTCTCTCACCACTCCTATTCAACATATTGTTGGAAGTTCTGGCTAGGGCAATCAGGCAAGAGAAAGAAATCAAGGGTATTCAGTTAGGAAAAGAAGAAGTCAAATTGTCCCTGTTTGCAGGTGACATGATTGTATATTTAGAAAACCCCATTGTCTCAGCCCAAAATCTCCTTAAGCTGATAAGCAACTTCAGCAAAGTCTCAGGATACAAAATTAATGTGCAAAAATCATAATCATTCTTATACACCAGTAACAGACAAACAGAGAGCCAAATCATGAATGAACTTCCATTCACAATTGCTTCAAAGAGAATGAAATACCTAGGAATCTAACTTACAAGGGATGTAAAGGACCTCTTCAAGGAGAACTACAAACCACTGCTCAGTGAAATCAAAGAGGACACAAACAAATGGAAGAACATACCATGCTCATGGATAGGAAGAATCAATATCGTGAAAATGGCCATACTGCCCAAGGTAATTTATAGATTCAGTGCCATCCCCATCAAGCTACCAATGACTTTCTTCACAGAATTGGAAAACACTGCTTTAAAGTTCATATGGAACCAAAAAAGAGCCCGCATTTCCAAGACAATCCTAAGTCAAAAGAACAAAGCTGGAGGCATCACGCTACCTGACTTCAAACTATACTACAAGGCTACAGTAACCAAAACAGCATGGTACTGGTACCAAAACAGAGCTATAGACCAATGGAAGAGAACAGAGTCCTCAGAAATAATACCACACATCTACAGCCATCTGATTTTTGATAAACCTGAGAAAAACAAGAAATGGGGAAAGGATTCCTTATTTAATAAATGGTGCTGGGAAAATTGGCTAGCCATAAGTAGAAAGCTGAAACTGGATCCTTTCCTTACTCCTTATACGAAAATTAATTCAAGATGGATTAGAGACTTAAACGTTAGACCTAATACCATAAAAACCCTAGAAGAAAACCTAGGTAATACCATTCAGGACATAGGCATGGGCAAGGACTTCATGTCTAAAACACCAAAAGCAATGGCAACAAAAGCCAAAATTGACAAATGGGATATAATTAAACTAAAGAGCTTCTGCACAGCAAAAGAAACTACCATCAGAGTGAACAGGCAACCTACAGAATGGGAGAACATATTTGCAATCTACTCATCTGACAAAGGGCTAATATCCAGAACCTACAAAGAAATCAAACAAATTTACAAGAAAAAACCAACCCCATCAAAAAGTGGGCAAAGGATATGAACAGACATTTCTCAAAAGAAGACATTCACACAGCCAATAGACACATGAAAAAATGCTCATCATCACTGGCCATCAGAGAAATGCAAATCAAAACCACAATGAGATACCATCTCACACCAGTTAGAATGGCGATCATTAAAAAGTCAGGAAACAACAGGTGCTGGAGAGGATGTGGAGAAATAGGAACACTTTTACACTGTTGGTGGGATTGTAAACTAGTTCAACCATTATGGAAAACAGTATGGCGATTCCTTAAGGATCTAGAACTAGAAGTACCATATGACCCAGCCATCCCATTACTGGGCATATACCCAAAGGATTATAAATCATTCTGCTATAAAGACACATGCACACGTTTGTTTATTGCAGCACTATTCACAATAGCAAAGACTTGGAATCAACCCAAATGTCCATCAGTGTCAGACTGGATTAAGAAAATGTGGCACATATACACCATGGAATACTATGCAGCCATAAAAAAGGATGAGTTTGTGTCCTTTGTAGGGACATGGATGTAGCTGGAAACCATCATTCTCAGCAAACTGTCACAAGAGCAGAAAACCAAACACCGCATGTTCTTACTCATAGGTGGGAACTGAACAATGAGATCACTTGGACTTGGGAAGGGGAATATCATACACTGGGGCCTATCATGGGGGGGATGGGGAGGGATTGCATTGGGAGTTATACCTGATGTAAATGATGAGTTGATGGGGGCTGACGAGTTGATGGATGCAGCACACCAGCATGGCACAAGTATACATATGTAACAAACCTGCACGTTATGCACATGTACCCTAGAACTTAAAGTATAATAATAATAATAAAATAAAATAAAATTTAAAAAAATAAAAATTTTTTTTAAAAAAGCCCTTCGGATCTGACTAACTTTGCTTTACTGTTTTATCTTAATACTAAACATTGTCTCCGTTCTTTATTTTTGTTAGAAATGACTTGATATTATATACAAATGTTATTTGAAGAAGGACCCTTGGATTTCCTCCTGTCTTTATAACACATTTATGACTTTTCGCTAAAAGTACTGTTTATGGTTTCACATACATTTCTTTATCATGTGGCTGAAAAGAGACATTTAGTTTTTAAAGTATGTGTTTGGACATGTAATCAGTATAATAGGAAAAAATAGCTTAAGAATACCCTGAATGGTAGGTTTTGGAAAACTAACTTGTGGAAATCTTAAAAGGAAATCCCAAAATATATCCTCTGACAGAGTTTGGTAAGCTTTTTCTGTTAAAGGACCAGATAGTAATATTTTAGGCTTTAAGGGGCTGCATATGTTTCAGTCACATAATCTTTGATTTTTAAATAACTCTTTAAAAAATATAAAAATCCATTCTTAGCTCAAGGACAGCATTAAAAACAAGCCCCTGGAGAGTGCTCTCTAGACAAAAAAAGTTAGTCTGCCGTATTCACAAATATTTTTACCTCTTAATTCATGACAATAAGTGTTCGACTTGCCATTTGCTCTTTGAGTCTTGAAATTGACAGGTCAAGTACTGGGTGTGATGCTACATCTTGAGAAATTACCTTCATCCAGGTTGCTGAATGCAGCAGTTTGAAGGACTACAAAATAGAACATCAAAAAGGGATTTATAAATGTAAACCCATTTAATAGGTGTGCAGTCACGACACTGTGTAAACAGAAATGCATAAACTCAGTTGACTGGCCAAAGTGGCTTCAAATGTGGAAGGTTGCTTATACTTTGCTAAGGTAGCCCAGCTTCGATTGACCAGTGAGTAGCTGGCTATGGGAGGGCTGACACAGCTGGGAGGATGAAAAGGCCATTCCAGGGTGACTGGGTAGAAAGTGTTTTAACTGTTTGTCCTGACAGTATCTTTATTACTTGCAAGTATAACAATGCATGGTTACAAGCAAACTTTCATGTATGATTTTCTTAGGGTATCTCAAGAAACATAATGGTCAGATTGGACAAAAAGATTCTCCATCTTGAGAAGGACAGTCTAAATAATGAAATAGTAATGAGGGATAAATCCTAGTCAACTGTGGCCAACCAGATTATATCCCTCAACCTTTAAACTCCAGTGCCATTCCCCACCCCGGGAAGGATCTTCCAAGCCTTTTTGAGTAAAACATTATTTTGTCCACCCCTTTGAGGCATCACTTGGTTTTAGAGACATGGAATATTGCATTTTTTTTACTGACATTTAGAATAATTAAAAATTGGTAGATTAAGATTTTTCAAATACATATGACAAATTGCTTTATTGAATAATTAAGCACAAATGTAAGCATTGAGAAATGTATGTTAATGTTTTCTCTTGGTTTCAGGTTCTGGGCATCCAAGTGAAATGCTTCCATGAAATTATCACTATAGGTTATAGAGTCTATCACTCCTATGATCTACCATGGTTTAGAACACTGAGTTGGTAAGTAAGCTTGAAACTATTTCAGATATGAAAAGTTAATTTCTGAAGTTTGTAAAGGAAGCATCTTGATCAGTCAGTATCCACTCAATTTACCCTATAGATTGATTTTAGAGAAAGATAAATAAAAATAATATAGTTGAATTTTGAAAAGAAGATCACCTTTGTCTTTCCCACTCTGATACAACTTCTTTCAGATCTCATATTTTAGTCTTTGTAGAGATATCTAATATGTGTTGAATATATACACCATTCTTGTCCTTTTTTTAAAATAAAAAACTAAACATTGTGTTGGAAACATTTTTGTATCCTTTACAATAATAATTTTAGCAAAATATTTGCATATAACCTTTTCCTTCATTTTCCTTCATTTCCTCTCAGTTGACGTGATAATATACAACATATTGTGTACACACAAATGCATGTAAAGTTAGTGACAAATCACCAAATGATATTAACATTTAAAATTTTACATCTTTTAAAACTTTTCATGTATAAATCATTGCTATCAGAACCTTGGCTAGGAAACATGATAACGTTATAGTTCATATTTAACCCAAGTGGCCATCCTTTTTAATATATTTGATTAATATCAACCAGGGAGTCAGTGTCTCATTATAGCAGATGGGGTTTAGGATGGTCAAAAAGAAGTGTCTTGATTTTGGTGAGAGCTGATTTTTCCTTGTAGCAGGTTTCTTCATGAGTGGCAAAGTATATAGGAAATGTTAGATAGGTAAAGAAATTGGAGAATAAATAAATGTAAAATCATGCAGTATTGATTCTAAGTATTAAAAAAAAGAGAAGATAAGTAAGGATGGGCTCCGGTGATTGTAGAAGGTGTCAAACAAGAGGTAAAAGATAAACTGGTATTTGAAATGAAGACAAGTTTTGGATAAAGAAGAGTTTTCTGGTTGGGGATGTAGCACCCATCAGTTTCTAGATGTGGGACAGACGTATTTATACTACCGCTGATGAGATATTCCTGGCCCTTCTGAGCAGAGGGTATTGTTTAGCGGATAGTGGGTAAATAGTTGGATTGGTAGACCAGGTTAGGCCTTGATTGCCTTACAGAGGAAGAATCCCGGCTCATTTGGAGTCCACTAGGAGCATTAGAAGAGGGGAGATGCCAGTGCGTGCAGGGCAGTGGGGAGACAGGTTGAATTACCTCTTCTTTCTTTCCTTCTTAATCTTCCTGAGGACAGGTGGGGATTTGTCTTAGGACTTCTACTATTAAAAAGCATTAGAGCTGTGAGTAGTTAGGAGTTAATTTTCATTATGAACTTAATACCTCAATATATACACCCACACATTATACATATATGCAAAGTATTAAAATCATACACACATATACACACATTATACTACACACAAAGTATTAAATTTATACACACACACGCACTGCTCCCACCTCCCAAGGGTGAAGGATTGTGTGTATGTAGTATTTTCTACATTGTTTCCTAATTATCTCTGGCATTAGATTTTCAGCTAAATAAAGGTATGATTTATATTCGGTAAATTTTTGCTAATCGATAAATTTGAAATTAAGTTTAAAACAGGAAAATAGCATTTTAGTGAAATATATCTTGAATTGGTCTTCTGAACTTGGTTTTGATCTTTGTGTCATCAGAATGTAGAAAATAATTTTGTTGAGTTTGAGGGGAAGGAAAGCTTCAAATATAGAAAAGCTAATTGTTTTTAAATTATAGGCACTTTCTATTGTGTGTAAACTACTTTTTCTATGGAGAGACTGTAGCTGATTATTTTGCTACATTTGTTCAAAGAGAAGAACAACTTCAGTTCCTCATTCGCTACCACAGATTTATATCATTTGCCCTCTATCTGGCAGGTAAGTTAAGGAATATTCTGTATTGATATGTAGCTAACACATTTTCCATGTTTATTTTTATTTCTGTTATTTAAATTCGTAATTTTTTGGTTACATTTTATTCTAGCCTCTCTTTTTCATTGTTTCTCATGTATAAAGCTATTTCTTTCATCATGTTCTTAAATAGCAATTACTCCCTTATAGTGGGTTTAAAAAGTGCTTATTAAGAATCACTCCAGGCCGGACTCTGTGGTTCACACCTGTAATGCCAGTACTTTGGAAGGCTGAGGTGGGCGAAACACCCGAGGTCGGGAATTTGAGACCATCCTGACCAATATGAAGAATCATGACGCTGCACTCCAGCCTGGGCGACAGTGCGAGACTCCATCTGAAAATAATAATAATAAAAAAAGAACAATTGTGGTTAATTAAAACATAAATCATTTATATCATTAATATATGCATATTAGTTTTCAAACTGAATTTCAAAATAATTATGATGTAAACAGCAACCCTGCACCACACCACTTTGAGATTTTTTCCTTTTTTCTAAGTAATAGGCCTATTTCTTAGTTTAGGCATTATCTATTGACTTCCTGTTATAACCTACCTCACTTCTTCATACTCAGTTTTTTTATAGTCACAGTTTGCATTAAGTAGGTACTTAAAATATCACTTCCTATAGAACCAAATAGTATCTATGATTACATTTCCTTCTTTTACTACTTTTTGTTTTTCCTGAACTGAGTAACTGCCTCACCTTCTCTTTCCCATATTTGCTGATTTCAGTGTAGAGATCTTTAATTTTTCCTTCAGGTTTGCCCCATGTCTGTTGGTAGTATTTTCAGATGTTTACACAAGTCAGATAGTATATCAATTGCCTTTTTTCCTGGAGACTTCTATGCCAGAGACCTCTGCATTCCAGTTCCTGTGTGAGCTGGCTGCATTTGGGCCCACTGCTGAGCTGTGCTCATGATTTGAGCCCATTTCTTCCATCCCAGGTCTTCCATCTCTTGGTTAACACCCTCACTTTGCTGAAGCATGGCCTGCTGTAGTTTCTTATGAAATGATGTGTAGAAGGTAGATGTCTTATGTTTGTGCATTTCTAAAGATACCTTTGGTCTGTTCTCACAGCTGATTGCTTTGGCTAGGGCTCACACTTATTGTTAGACTTTTACTTAATAATCCAAGTCAGAAGCCTAGGCCTCAGTCTTGCCTTCCACCAGGCCTTTTCTCCTTAGTGTCTCTAGAAAATATGTTTAGGCACTTGTAATTTCTTAGGTCTACTAACAGTTTTCTATCTGTTTTCTAGCTTCCAAATTTTGTAGACATGTGTCTTCTTTTCTCCTTGACCTTTCTTCAGTTTTCTCTGTTCTCGTGGGGCTTCCCCTTAATTTCTTTTAATGTTATTTTGCAGGGACACCAGGATGGAATACAAACTGTCATTTAAAAACAAAAAGCCTTAACTAGTTTTGTTTTTCCCTTGGCTTAGAACAATTTGTTATTTTTGCTCACAGTCCTGCGGCTTGGCAGGCTTAACTGAGCAGTTCTAACCCCAGGCCTCTCACGTGGTTGCCGTGAGACAGAGGCCGGTGCTCATGTCTTAAGTGTGCTGGACATCAAAGATGGCTCCTTTTCATGACTGCAGTTCGTGCCGCTTGCTGACTTGGGCACTGACCTGTGGCCCCTCCATGTGGCTGGGATGGGACAGGCACCCTGGGTTCTGAATGGGGAGCATGCCAGGAGCCAGGTGTTTCAAGAGGCCTAAACTAGTGTTTTTTTTTTGTTTTGTTTTTGTTTTTTAATGAAAATATATGCCCATGATAAAAATTGAGACTAGAAAGGAGTATTTGATGAAACTTCTCTCCACCTCAGGGCCTTACTTACAATATCTGGAGGCTTACTACTGTTATTCCAGAAATTGTCTGAGTATTCCAGCTTTTATGTGTACATCCCCCTTCCCTTTTTCTTATACAAGTAAGAGTATCTCTTCTGTACCATTTTTCACTTCATACATTAATAGCTTATAGATGGATTTATATTGGCACATCTACACCTATCATTGTATCCATATCTGCAGTTACATCTATATTGATATACAGCAATAGCTGAGAGGTAGAATGTCGGCATATAAGGTGATTACTGTTTTCCCCTTTGGTTTGCTATAATTTATGCTTGAGAATAACATCTCAATTGAGTGTGGACCAATAGTGTAATTCATTTTCTTTGTTGTTTCTTTATATATTTTGTCTTTGATTATCGCCTCCCAGCCAGCCCCTTTTTAGTAATTCTTTGTTTCATGTATGACTTTTGGACTCTACTTCTATAAAAATACAATCTGTGTTTCATCTTTTTTTTTTTTTTTTTTTTTTTAAAACAGAGTCTCACTCTGTTGCCCAGGCTGGAGTGCAGTGGCACTATCTCGGCTCATGGCAACCTCCGCCTCCTGGGTTCAGATGATTCTCCTGCCTCAGCCTCCCAAGTAACTAGGACTACAGGCATGTGTTACTGCACCTGGCTAATTTTTGTGTTTTTAGTAGAGATGGAGTTTCACTATGTTGCTCAGGTTGGTGTCTAACTCCTGGGCTCAAGTGATCCCCCTGCCTTGGTCTCCCAAAGTGCTGGGGTTATGGTCATGAGCCACCATGTCTGGCCTGGTATTTCTTCATTTTTCTAACAGTATACTTATTTCTACCATAGACATATTTTACCATTTCTTATTTTACACTCAGAATCACAGAAACTTACTGAAAGTCTTTAAAGTCATTCTTTGAGCAAACATTTGAGTGTTTTTCAAATGCTAGGTACTGTGAATGATGTTGAGGATATAAAGGGAAATGAAACGATTGTGTGCCTTCCAGGGTCTTGAAGCTGGTGAGATGTGAGTCTTTTAGTTCATTGCTGAAATGTGAACAATTTCTGGCAGGAGCATGAAGAAGAGGAAGGAAGGCCATGGAGGGCCTTTGAGAAGAGATGACAGGTTTCATGAAAAGGAAAGAGCAAGCAGGCAGTTGCCAGGTATCAGATAGTAGAAAAGTCCATTCCAGGCAGAGGAACAGCTGTGCAGGCATGAGAATGAGAAAGGATTGCATGTTTTGGGTTCATGGAGGCATGGAAGGTAGGCAGGAGCCACATCTTGAGAAAATTTGTATGTCATAGGAAGGGTTTGGACTTTATATCTGGGAAAACATTGGAGGATTTTAAGCTAAGAAATGATGTAACCAGACTTGTAATTAAATGAAGTAGGTTGGGAGACATTATCAGGCAGACTAGATAGGAAGCTACTAAATGTAGTAAGGACCTAAACTCTTCCGGTGTGTAGTTAATACTAAATGAGTAATAAGTTAGAAAATAAAAATACTACAGGCTGATCGTAGAACCCAACTGCTATTTTATGACAGTCTATGAAAAGTTGTTTATATATCACAGGTTATTGGCTTAAAATGCACATCTTTGTTGAGATAATTGCATGTTCACATGCAGTTGTAAGAAATAATAGATCTTTTTACACTTTGCTCGGTTATCATCAATAATAGTATTTTGCAAAACTATAGTACATCACACCAGGATATTGACATCATTATAGTCACACAAATGTACTTTTTGTTTGTTATTTTGAGATAGGATGTCACTGTTTTCCCAGGCTGGTCTTGAATTCCTGGACTCAACTTACCCTTCGGCCTCAGATTCCTTGGTAGCTGGGATTACAGGCGTGTATTACCATGCCCCGCTCTATAGGTCTACTTTAAAAATGCAGCCTCATAGTAAGCTAGGAGCTACTCAGTTAAATGGTGTAACTTCCAGTATAAAACAGGCATAGAATACTTGAATACTATATGTCTATTATCATTTTAAGGGTGGCCTAAAAATGGCTCGGTTAGACCAAAAGCACCCATGGTGTACCTCTCTTGTTTGTTTAATTCCCAGAGCGCAGTGCAGGACTGGCATTGAGGGTCCGACTCTGTATTTGTTGGATAAAGGATTAAAAGGCTGAGAACATGCACATCCACACACAGTGCTTCTTAATTATATTTTCTTAGTATCAGTGTTTTGTTTGCTGAGTCTTGAGGCCTTAGTGGCTACTTTTGAAGTGCTTAGCAACATTTGTGAGCTTAGTCCAGCAAATGGAGTTAAGCTTTGAAACAGGACTATGGAAACAGAGAGTGTGCTAACATTGAGATATTTGTACCTTTCTTTCAAATTATGCTGTGGATATCTTTGGAAGTCTTTTTCTTAAACAATATTCCAAGGGCCCTGTGAAAATTTTAGTTCTATTATAGTGGTCAAATGACTTCAGAAAATGTATGTCTTACCAGATTTAAAAAGCAGAGACAGTTCAAACTACTTCATTGACATTGAATTTTATTTAAATAAAATATAGGTATCTCCAATTCTGACCCCTCATGTCATGCAATTACATGGTTAGCAGTGATATGTTGACAAACTTAAGGTGTTTGACCCGTAATATCATCACCTTACATTTCTTTATTCAACTATAGTGATGTGCATATTATGTTTAATAAATTATTTTTTGCTTGTATTTGTGCATGCATAGCTATTTTGATTTCTTTAAAATTCTTAGGGAGATAATATGACTTGAATGTAATGCTTTCAGTTCAAGAAAATTGATGGACATACAAAACTAAGTTATAGCCAAAATTAATGCATAATTAAGATATTTTCCCCAAACATCCTGAGTATCTTTTATATCAGAGGATATTAATGAAATCTTTAGAAAAATGTCACAAATAATTCACAAAAGACTGTCTCTCCAAAACTACTTAAAATTTCTGAATTAAAGACTACTAAACTCTATATACATGCTAGTACTGGTTCTAAACCTTAGACTAACCATTCAGATTAATAGAAAACTTTTTAAAATGTTTAACCAATATGATGATTGGTTTGTATGGTAATCTCTACAATGCATATTCGTTTAAAACTTTTTCAGAACAACTCAGTTGTAGCCTGGTGTCTGAATCAAGGCACACAATGCTTTTTTAATTTGATGCTAGAATAAAGGCACACAATGCTTATTTAATTTGATGCTAGAAAGTTTTGATGGTTTAGGCAAGTATAATGAAGAATATAACCAAGTGAAAGAATGGGGGATGAGTCGGAAGCTCTAGTATTCAATCTTGGGCCCATCCTACTGTCTGTTTTTTGAATTAAGGGCTATATGTTTACTAAATTTTGACTAATCATCAATGGTAAATTTAAAAAACAACTTTATTTTCATTTGTTTTCGGTGTCTTCAACAAGAGTAAGAGCTCCTGAATGGCAGTGCCTATCTTATTCATTTTTGCATCTTGTTTCTGGCATATCAAAGGTGCTTAATAAATATTTTTTATCTATTTTTCTGAAATTTCCTCTGTCTCATCTGTTGGGCTTTTCAGTATCTTGTGTTTTTTCCTTTACTTTTCCTGACCCCCTTAAAAATCTTCATCCTCTTTTTCTTTTTTACATGAATTTTTTAAGAGATGGTGACTTGCTCTGTGGTCCAGGCTGGATGGAGTATAGTAGCTTGATCATAGCTCACTGCAGTCTCAAACTCCTGGGCTCAAGTGATCCTCCAGCCTCAGCCTCCCAAGTAGCTGGGACTGTAGGTATGTGCCGTCCTGCCCAGCTAATTTTTACTTTTATTTCATAGAGACAGGATCCTGCTGTGTTGCACAGGCTGGTCTTGAACTCATGGCCTCAAGCCGTCCTCCTTCCTTGGCCTCCCAGGGTGTTGGGATTAAAGGCATAGGACACTGCACCTGGATTCTCTTGTTTTTTTTTTTTTTTTGAGACGGAGTCTCGCTGTGTCGCCCAGGCTGGAGTGCAGTGGCGCGATCTCGGCTCACTGCAAGCTCTGCCTCCTGGGTTCACGCCATTCTCCTGCCTCAGCCTCCCAAGTACGCGGGACTACAGGCACCCGCCACCACACCTGGCTAATTTTGTTTTGTATTTTTTAGTAGAGACGGGGTTTCACAGTGTTAGCCAGGATGGCCTCGATCTCCTGACCTCGTGATCCACCCGCCTCGGCCTCGCAAAGTGCTGGGATTACAGGCATGAGCCACCACGCCCGGCCTCTTGTTCTTTTGGGATATACCTCTCTTTAGTTTGTTGGGTAACTGGTTCTGCTTAATCGCTGGAGAACTCTTTGTTGCTGGGCAACGAGATATACGTATCTTTGTATTGAGAACACCAGGCACAATACTATGTAGATAAATAATAAGTATAACTTTTATATAAAGAACTATATATTAGGATGCCTTTTCAGTACTTTTATTTATAGTACTATAACACATTCTGTGGTTTTAATTTAGAAATATACAGGCCGGGCGCAGTGGCTCACACCTGTAATCCCAGCACTTTGGGAGGCCGAGGCAGGCGGATCACAAGGTCGGGAGATCGAGACCATCTTGGCTAACACAGTGAAACTCTGTCTCTACTAAAAATACAAAAAATTAGCCAGACTTGCTGGCAGGCACCTGTAGTCCCAGCTACTCAGGAGGCTGAGGCAGGAGAATGGCGTGAACCTGGGAGGCGGAGCTTGCTGTGAGCCTAGATCACGCCACTGCACTCCAGCCTGGGCGACAGAGTGAGACTCTGTCTCCAAAAAAAAAAAAAAAAAAAAAAGAGAAATAGTCATGCAAGCATTCTTTGTTAACAATCGGGAAAAAAAATGAAACTATGGATCCAAGTGTACAAAAAGTGATCCTTTCCACAGGTTTATTAAAATATAAATATATTTTTAAGTATTGAAACATAAAATGTTAATATGTCCATATAGTTGTGAATGAGAAAGATTAAGTTCATATGTTTCTTTTTTACAATGTTTTTCTTTAAAAATTAGTACAGTTGGCCCTCCTATATCCATGGGTTTTGCATCCCTGGAGTCAACCAACTGTGACTCCAACCAAATATTCTGGAAAAAAAAAAAGCAACACAATGGATAATTGTGTCTTTACTGAACATGTATAGACTTGTTTCTTGTCATCATTCCCTGAAAAATACAGTCTAACAACTATTTATATAGAATTTACATTGTATTAGGAATTATAAGTAATGTAGAAATGATTTAAGATGCACAGGAGGATGTAAGTAGGTTAGATGCAAATACTATAGCATTTGATAGGAGAGACTTGAGCATCCATGGATTTTTGTCCTTTGGGGATCCTGCAGCCAATCACCCAGGGATAATGAGAGATGACTATAGTTAGCCTTAGCTATGCTAGGAAAACACTGTATACCTCCCCCTTCCTCCAAGTCAGAGAACTGTATTACTTTACTGTATCTAGGAATCAGACAATTCTATCACATAGGCAAAACTGGATCAGGTAAACGTGAGTTGCCAAGGTTGTCCTGGATAAAATGTCCATTAGGAAAATGTTAAATGATTCTACCGGTAATTGTGTTTGAAGAAATGTAAGTAAGGGTGAATGGTGTTATAATTTCAAGAAAGAGAAAATCATATATTTTGGAGTAGTATTTGTGAATAGATAATTTATAGTTAATGATATTGGGAAGTTCCCAAGGCTGTGCTGGGAGAGTCAAGGGGTCTGTTTGGACAGAAAACACTGTTCCTGTCTTGTGTCTCTGCTTTGCCCTTACCCATTGGCCTTTGAACCGAGTCCAGTCCGCGTTCACCTTTAACTATGGATCAGTGGCAAAAAACAGCATAGAAGTCATTACTTGAGCTTCAAGATAAGTTTATCTGCTGTAGAAGAACAACTCAAAAGCAGGAATTTTTAAAGGAATCTTTTATACAATTGGCAATTTTGATGCCATTAATTTCATGTTTTAGTATCTCTCTCTCTCATTCTTTCCCTCTTTCTCTCAATAAAGTGACATATTGGCTTTCATTTGTGCCTCCACTCAGAAAATGTGTCCATATTGCTTGTGCAGGCCAGTTAGTTGGATTACCTCATAGATGACAAATAGGAGGTGAGATAGGATTGGGCTCAGTATTCGTTCTCTTCATTTTGTCATGGTCCTTTCTGCTTTGACATTTCAAATTGATCATCGAAAGTCGTGAAAGGCAGCTGCTGTTGGATTCTTTGCTTGGTAAGAGTAGTACCCTTGTTTACTCTACTGGTAGAATTGCCTCGGTAAGTATAACTTGGATGTACAAAGTCTAGTATTTATTTTATGTAGAATTGATCAACTGAAAATTCAATTTCTCTCTTGGAGAACTCACTCTTTAAAGATACTGCAGAGGCTAGGTACAGTGGCTCACACTTGTAATCTTGATACTTTGGGAGGCCAAGGTGGGAGGATCACTTGAGGCCAGGAGTTCAAGGCTGCAGTGAGCTGTGATTGTGCCATTGCACTCCAGGCTGGGCCACAGAGCGATACCTTGACTCAAAAAAGAAAAAAAGAGATGTTGCAGAATAGAATGCATACATAGCCATTTATCTGAAATTAAATTTGGTTTATGTATTTTTCGATATCTACCTCTGTAAAATAAACCTATCTTTAGAAGTTTACTGGTATTTTTGGCAAGAAGTGATTCATATTGCCTCCCATTATTTTAGTGTGTGATTATTAGATTTCACTTAATTGGTTAGAATTTAATAAATTTTCATTGTAATAAATTTGTAAAATGTAAACATAAATACAAATACTGTTTGTAAATCTTTACATTATTAAGAGTATTACATTTTACTATAATTATTGTGTGCTTTTGAGAAATTGCAAATTGCTCTTAACCTTAATTTTGCTGATTTTGGTTTATGGAACCATGGGACTCTTAGGGGTCAATTGTATTTGAGTGTTTATTTTCTAGCCCTGTGATCTTCAGTAAATTAATAAAGCCTTTTTTGCATTTTTCCTCATCTGTAAAATGGAGCTAATAATGAGTATGTTATAGGGATTTGGAAAGGATTGATAATAAAGGATTAATTATCATTAATGATTAAATGCTTAGATAAGAGCCTAGAAATAGTAAGCATTCAACAGACTTCAGCTGCTATAATAGTTATTATTCATTTTTCTATTATGTAGAGATTGAAAACATTCTGTACATATACTTGATGCATTGTTATAGCAAATAAATACTATTTAATTTAAATTTAAGATCTGTTTTCCATGCCCACATATTAACAAGGGATTAATTAATTAAATTAATGCAGAGGATGTTTATTGAATTTGTGCCACGGAATATATATTAGGCACTTTGGAGAGTACAAGATTGTTTCCCTCAAAAAACTTACTTAAAATGCTTAATGTAAGATAGTAGGAGAGATGGCATCTGAGTAAGTGGCTAAAATACGCATAGCTGTGATATAGGACATTGGTTTATTTGGGCTCAGGGAATCTTAACCCTTTGTACCAAATTGTACTACGAGCACGTGTTTTTTTGTTCTTGAACAGGTTTCTGCATGTTTGTACTCAGTTTGGTGAAGAAACATTATCGTCTGCAGTTTTATATGGTGTGTATTAACTATTATTCCTTAGTCATTATCTGTGATAAAAACCCTTAACTTTTTTTTTCTGTAGTGAGAAGATACAGTCTAATCTACTAGCTGTTGTTTTGCATGAATGTGAGGGATATTTGGATTTCAGATGATCATTAAATGTAAACTATTAAAGTTGAGAAGTTTGTGAGGATTTTAAAATTTTAACTGTTTTCAAAGTTTACTGAGAACTTTTTCTTTGAATATTTTCAAATGGTGTAAAATTAAAGTTTTTGGGTTCCTTAAATATGTAGAAATTTGAAGAATTTCTTACTCCTGGACAGTTACTAAGTCTGGGAAGCATCTGTCATATTGTTCTATGAAAGTAACTATGTTTACTTGCACTTGGCGTGAGCATAAAGCAGCAGAGCATGTATGATCTTGGTGGTCATGGTTAGTCATAGAATTGTGTAATTCTTTCTGGCATAAGATGTTTTGTTCAATGTACCAAAGCCTGTCTTAAGAAATGTATCACTTTACATATGAACTTTTCTTATTTTCTTAAACTGTAGCTAGTAAGACTGTGCAATGCAATGTAGTATTAAGATCTGTAAATTCATGTAATAGTGAGGCTTATTTTGGACTTGGAATATTGTTTCTGTTCTTTATGCTTAGCTTTTCTCCATTAAGACATTCTGCTGAACATAATTGCTGGGAAATCGTGTTTCTTATAGTTCTTATTTCAGGGGATCTGAGCATGAAGAGTAAAATTCTGAGTGAATTTTATGTAGAAACAAGACACGTAAAAGTAATAGAATATCCAGTGAAAATATAAATGGCATCTGTTGGAAAAAAATTAATTATGCATTTTTAAACAATCAGGGTAAAAGAGAATTGGATCTTTTAAGCAGATAAAAATCGAATAAAATAAAGCAACCATTATCATATGGTTGCTTAAATGGGAAACAGGTTTATTAAGAATAAATCAAAAGGCCAAGCACCGATGGCTCATGCCTGTGATCCCAACACTTTGGGAGGCCAAGGCAGGCAGATGCCTTGAGCCCAGGAGTTTGAGACCAGTCTGGGCAACATGGCAAAACCCCATTTCTACAAAAAATAGGAAAATCAGACGGGCATGGTGGCACGCACCTGTAGTCCCAGCTACTGGGGAGGCTGAGGCAGAAGGATCACTTGAACCTGGGAGGTCAAGGCTGCAGTGAGCTGTGATCACACCACTGCACGCCAGCCTGGGTGACAGAGTGAGACCCTGTCTCAAGGGCAGGGGTCCGGGGAGAATAAATCAAACTCTTTAAGAATTTTTAAAAGTAATTTTATGAATTTCAATCAAAATTATAAGACTAGTACATGGAAACCTTGGCTTCTTTTGTTTATATTCTACCCATATTGTTGATTGTGTTAAAAGTGGCCATCTTTCAGGCTAGCTAGAATTGGTAAAACACAAAGGTCTTTAAAAATTTGGAATTGAATACTGTCATTGAACAGACCTGTCGCGATCACCCTTCAAGTATGAAAGATAGAGTTTAAGGGCAGTTGAACCCTGCTGGTTTGAATAATTTAAAGTTGGAAATAACTCTTTATGGGAAAAAGTTACCATAATAAACTCTGAAAGAAAAGGAATTTTTAGCATTTTTTAATAACCGCAGAATGCAGCCAGAGTAAAATGCTCCCCTTTAAATGCTAAAACAACAGAAATCTCTCATTATCACTTAAATCTAATGATTCAAGATAATGGTTTATGTTTTATAAGTTTTAAAATTTAGTACTATATCTATTATTAGAATTCTATTTGTATGTAAATTAAGGTTACTTTGTTAAGTGTTTTCATTATTTTAAGGTTCCAGTAGGCAACAAAAGGAACATAATTTACTAACGGTGTTTATTTTATATGACTCTAACGTATGCATTTTGACCAAAAGTCATGGTAGAAATTTGCGTTTCAAAATCGCTGTTGCTTCTTCAGCTGCACTGATCAGTTATGTTCACTAATTTTTGTATTGTTGGGCTATTAACAGTTCGCATGGACTCATGTCACTTTATTGATAACTGTCACTCAGTCACACCTTGTCATCCAAAATCTGTTTGAAGGCATGATATGGTAAGGCAACAGAAATATGCTGCTTAATAAATATGTCTTAGCACTTTTATAGCTCTTTAACATTGGACAATGTCTTGCAGATTTCTACTAAAATATGCTGTTTGTTGTTCCTATTCCATTAAACTATCTTACTGAGTTTTGCTTACTATTTGACATCTAAAGACAAAATGCTTCATTAACAACTGGATACCATTCTTATTCAGGTTCCAAATATAGGAAGTTTCCATAAAAGACCCAAACAATTAATTACATTTTCAGGTGTTAATAAATCCTAATGTGACTTGTCACAAAAGATAGACTTTAAATACAATATTTATTAAGATATTATTTACATAGAATGCCAAAAAATATAAAGCTTTGCCTGTTAGTAACTACTGGGAAGAAATGCATGTTTTTCTAGGTGAAAGGCAGGTAGGCTTTTTCCTTTGCTCCTGTGTAGGAGTGGGTTTCCAGATTGTAGAAGTTAATTGCTCTATGGCAGTGGCTTGCATATTCAGAATGCATTTTTGTTAGGTAAAAATCATAAAACTTATTACTTAAAAATTAGTTGGAATGGAGAAAAAGCTTAAGATTTAGAAAAAGGGACCATATTTTTCCTACATTCATTTTAAACTCATTAATTAAAATCTTTTACAGTTGATGGGGTTTGTCAAGATAAATTGTATTCCCTTGACAGCTTTATGCCTTTTTAGCAAGGGTGTGGGTGTGTCTGTATGTCTGTGTGTCTCTGTGTGTATGTGTGTGTGTAAGTAATTGGAATCATTTTAAGATTGTCTTTAATGTATTATGCAGACTTTTCATTGATGGGGCAGTTACTGAAGTAAGTAGGTTCTGCACATTCAGTAGGGTTTACTGAAATCATAAGCTAAGATATAATTAAAAATAATTGAGAATACGTATTAAGAACTCGATATAAATTTATCAGGTTATGCTCTGTCTAAAGAAATGACTCATTTTCGTATTAAAAGGCTGGTTTTCTTAAGATTAGCTTTCAGCCTGCCTTTTATTTTTTATTATAACATGTTCCTCATAAAGCTAAAATGAAAACATCCCTAACTGTAGAAATCAATAATTTAATATTTTCCTTAGCAGTATTTTCCTAGCGTGTTAGTTTATTTTTAGATTTTGCTCTGTTTAAATTGGTAAGTGGGCAAATTTGGTTGATATTTATCATTTCTACTGTTTTGGCAAGTGTTACGTTCTGGCTAGGCTGCAGTGCAATCCAAAGGGTTATTCTGATAGCTCATTATGAATCGTAATCTGTGCGAATATTTGCCACTTACTCACGTGAACTTTTTCCTGCTGACTTTTTTTTTTTTTTTAAAACAGGTTCCTTGTTCCAATATCAAGTGTTATCTGCAATGACATAACTGCTTACCTTTTTGGATTTTTTTTTGGGAGAACTCCATTAATTAAGGTAATGGAAAAATTTTATAAGCAAGCCACTATATAACCTTAAAGATTAGCCACTGGAGGACATTTCCAACAACTTGTGCTGTTGTGCATCTTTTATTTCCGAGGTGCTTTGATTTTCCTTAGCTGCACGGTACAGAAGCAGCAAGTCATATTTCTCAGTACTTCCTTCTGGGTTCTTCATCGGTTCTTCTGTTGGCTCCTCAGTAAGGGCCTGACTCCATCAGTTGTCCTTCCTTCCTTCTTTCCTTCCTTCCCTCCTTCCCTCCTTTTTGTCTTTCTTTTCTTTCTTCATGTGGCTTCTTTTCTTTTCAGGAGATGGGGCCTTGCTTTGCCACCCAGGCTGGAGTACAGTGGTGTTATCATGGTTCACTGAACCTTCCACCTCCGAGGCTCTAGCAATCCCCCCACCTCAGCCTCCCGGGTAGCTGGGGCTTCAGGTTCATGCCACCACACCCAGCTAATTTTTGTATTTTTTGTAGAGATAGAGTCTTGCCATGTTGTTCGGGCTTGTCTCAAACTCCTGGGCTCAAGCTGTCTGCCCATTCCAGCCTCCCAAAGTACTGGGATGAAAGGCCTGAGCCACCGCCCCTCGGCTCTGTGGCTTCTTTTTCTTGGCCATTGGTGCAGTTCTTCTTTATCTTCCTTTCCAGCAGGCCTATACACAAGCCTTTTCCTTGACTCTCCTCTCCCTTCAACCTGTAGCCTCACCTGTCCCCTTCTTTGCCAAACTTTCTAAAAGAGATTATACAATACCACCTTCACATCCTCATATCCATTTGTGGGACTTTTTATATCCAAACTCATATCAAAAGATTTTGGGGCCCTACAATAAAATACTAATAAAATACAAATAATAATGAAAGGGAAAGGAAAATACACCTGAGTAGGCCATGTTGTTTTGCTATGGAATTGGTTCTATTTATGGGCAATGGAGGTAAAGAAGGAAATGAACTAAATTATATAGTTCTCATTCGGGAGAAGAAATAAACTAATTCCTCATGGAAATCAAATCATTTTCTAGAACTGATTTCTTCTAAAAGAGCTCTTATTTATTTTTATTTTTTGTTTTTATTTGTTTTTGGAGACAGCGTCTCGCCCTGTCACCCAGGCTGGAGTACAGTGGTGCAATCTGGGTTCACTGCAACCTCCGCCTCCTGGCTTCAAGTGATTCTCCTGCCTCAGCCTCTCAAGTATCTGGGATTACTGGCGTCTGCCACTATGCCTAATTTTAGTATTTTTAGTAGAGACAGGGTTTCACCATGTTGGCGAGGCTGGTCTAGAACTCCTGACCTCGAGTGATCTGCCCACCTTGACCTCCCAAAGTGCTGGGATTACAGGCATGAGCCACCGCACCTGGCCTAAAAGAGCATTTCATGTTGGAGTTTCAGATAAGATTCACACAATTCACATTATTGGTCAAAGTTTTTAATAATGTTCTGACAGACATATTATTACTTGGCTGTTTTGATATTATTATATGAAGGCAGTTTTGGAAGGACTGAGACAATTGTTCAGATATAAAGCCTTCTGTTGGTTCAGAGTGGTATGAGGGTAGTTTTGCATTACCAGAGGAATTTGTGGACTGCCTGTTCTTCCAAAAACCTCTGTAAACTCTACCCTTCTTGGGGAGGAGCTCACAGAGAGCATCTGCTAAGAGCATCAGCACACAGAGAGCGTTGGGCTGAGCTGTATAAGGATACTGGTAAGCAAGCTGTATATTTTTAAAACGTTTCTAAAGCTACTCCAGAGCACATGATTTATGTATTCAAGAGTTATACCCAGACTGAGAATTTTTCGGCTTGGGAAGCTGTATTAGTTCATTCTCACACTGCTATAAAGAAATGCCTGAGCTTTAAGTCGCTCATGGTTCTGCAGGCTGTACAGGAAGCATGGCTGGGGAGGCCTCAGGAAACTTACAATCTTGGTGGAAGGGGAAGCAGGCACATCTTACATGGTCAGAGCAGGAGAAAGAGGGAGAGTGAGGAGGTGCCACAAACTTTTCGACAACCAGATATCATGAGAACTCATGGGACAGCAGTAGGAGAATGATGCTTAACCATTAGAAACCGCTTCCCTGATCCAGTCACCTCCCACCAGGCCCCACCTCTGACACTGAGGATTACAAGTTGACATGACATTTGGGTGGAGACACAGATCCAAACCATATCAGAAGCCTTCAAAAAGGCTGTTATAGCTGTGGAAGAATCTTAGCAACTGATTTTGAACACAGCCTTCTAGTGAATTTATCAGGCTGGGTTAGTCGTATAATATACTTAGATAATTGAACAATTAACCCCTAAATCTATATGATAGGCATCAATTTAATTTGATAAGCTATCTTTACAGTAATCAGCACTTTTGAATTTGAGTCTGCTCCTCCTGCATGGCAGTGATAGTGAATTACCCTAGGAGAAGGTATGTCTGTCCCTTCTCTGTGGCAGAATTGTTATCAGATTTGTCAGGAAACGATTTCTGCCAACTGTTTTGCTTTGGGGCTCTATGAATATCAGGACAAGAAGTCTGTGAAGAGCTCCTATAGGTTAACCCATAACCCATTTTAATTTCCAGAGACTTCATTCTGATATTTGGTTTCTGTCCCTCATTAATGACCTGATAACCAAATCCCCCCACACATCTCTTTATCTCCCCTGGGCAACAACTTTCACCTTCTATTCCTGAATCTTTTCCTTCTGCCCCGACACCACTAACTTCTAGATTTTTTTCCGGATTTCTCTCCATGAATGGTCCATTGACTGGGCCGCAATAGCCTGAATCCAACACAAACAATATCTCTTCTTTGAAGTACATGTTCCTATCTTCTTGGAGATGGACATAGGTTGTGAAAAAAGAGAGAAGGATATGTGAATACTTGAGCAAATACAGTATCTGGGGTTCTGGAGTATTTTGCCATATCAGAAGGAAGTCTGTGTTTATATAGCATATTAGGAATATGTGAAAATTATATGTGCTAAAATGTCCATGTTTCGTTGTACTTATTCTATTTTTGGCCAATAGCGGGTCAATATTGACTGTGTGTACTTGGAACGAATATATCTCATTCTTATTCAAAGAACTTACACCAACTATTATCGGGTTTTATATTAGCATAAAAGTCATGGGACAGTTATTTTAGTATAGAGTTTATAGTCTTTTAAGAGACAAAACAAATTTAGGTCATTTAACATGAACAAACATATTCACAGCGTCAAATATTTGAGGGTCTACTATGTGTTTAAATATTATTAGAGAGATTTTCAGTAGTAAATCAAGATCAGAGAAAAGGAAAAAGGGTTTTAAACTATTCTAATAAGAGAAAAAGTAAGAAGAGATGTACAGGTTATTGAGGAAACTCCTTGAACAGCGTTTGTATGTATATATAATGTGAGTTTTGTGAGTGCAGTAATGCTTTTTAATTTTATTTGCCCTTTTTTAGTTGTCTCCTAAAAAGACGTGGGAAGGATTCATTGGTGGTTTCTTTTCCACAGTTGTGTTTGGATTCATTGTGAGTATTACTAAGATTTTTATTTTATATACATTTTGAAATATGATACCAGGCTTATGAGTCTACTTTAAACCTAGAAAAATTAAACCACAAAATGCTGATAATGTATTTATTGAAACCTACTAAAAAGAACCAGTACTGTACCTCAGTAGCCCTTATCCTGGCTACATATAGAATCACCTGAGAAGCTTAAACAAAATCTGTGTCTCAACCTTATCCCAGGCCAATTAACACCCCCAGGTAATTCTAATGGCCATCCATGCTGTTGTGCTGTTGTGTTTGGTAGTTTCTAACAGCTATTCTGCCTTAGGTGGGGCACAAGTACTGGGACAGGTGGTGGCCTTGAGTAATAGCAGAGTATACAAATACTGTTGAAAAGCTCTGCCTTCTTAAACACATGGTGGCCACTTGGCTCAGTGGGTGGTTACTGTTGTGGGCCCAACATGCAAAAACAGTCTGTTAACTATAAATTATTAATGTTCGCTTTTAGCATGTTAAATAGCTATTGTTTATGTTTTACAAATTAGTTTACAGTTATAGGATTTAGATTTTTATTAAAAGGTGTCCAGTGAGAATGAGAGTGTAGTACCATAGCTGGATATAAGATAAATATACAAAAAAGTACTGTCAGGAAGCTTAATTTTTCCTTGTTTCTGACAGCTGTAGTTACATTCTGTATCCAAATCTAGAGTACTTAGTAACAACATGAAGCATGGAGAGAGTGAATATACAAATAAATGGAAGTGTGCCATGATCCTGGATAGGGGAACCACCAGAATTCCTCCATTTAATTTATAAATTTAGTTCATTTACAATGAAAATTTTAATAAAATGTGATAAAATTGTTCCAATGTTTTTGTGGTAGAATATTGATGAGATAATAATTGACAGATAGAAGAATGCAAAAGGATCCAATCTCATCCAATGTGTTTACATTACAAAGTGAGAATAATTAAACATTATGAAGTTAAATAGTGTAAGAATTTGTTATTATCAAAGACTATCTTGAAAATACCACAGGAATAGCCATATCATTGGAAGAAAAGTAGGAGCTACCCCATAAGCATGTAAAGCATGACAAAATAATGGGGAAGGAAATTTCACATCTATAAGAAATTGTATATACATAATATATATAATATGTAATATAATATATATTTTATATATATAATAAACTGGTTGTTTGGAAGCAAAATCAGTTTATATTCATTCCTAGTGTCTTGAATTTCTATTAATCATTCTCGAGCAGAATAACAGGGTGAATGGCTGCAAGAAAAAGAGAATAAGCTGTTGTCTAGCAATTTAAATTTATAACAGGATATTTTATTTTATGTATCTTACTTCCAAGGCTGAGGACATCTAGTTTTAAAAATTGCAGTGGTGTGGCCAGGGAAAGAATAATTTGGTCAAAGTTTTCTGGGCTGGCTAAGAACAGCGGTGTTTTTCACCTGTACTATTGTGTACTATTTTCAATGTAATGTTGAATTACTGGTTAATTATTAACTGATTAAATTAATATAAACTTTTCTGCAGTATACTTCAGTTCTTTATTCTCCTGTACCATATAATTGTGATTATGCAGAGATTACAATCTTATTGATTTCAAAAAAACTTTTTTTCTAATGGTCTTTTAAGTCTTTTACTAGGATAATTATGATCATTTAACTTTGAAAATACATAGCAAAATATTAAGACAGAAATTCTGGCATTCTATCTCTGGCCCTTCTGATGTATACCTTAAAAGATATATATTTAGTCAGTGTGTCATGAACTTTTGCTTTGTTTTTTGTTTTGTTTTGTTTTGAACACCAGGCTGCCTATGTGTTATCCAAATACCAGTACTTTGTCTGCCCAGTGGAATACCGAAGTGATGTAAACTCCTTCGTGACGGAATGTGAGCCCTCAGAACTTTTCCAGCTTCAGACTTATTCCCTTCCACCCTTTCTAAAGGCAGTGTTGAGACAGGTAGAGTAAAAGTTCAAGATAAACATAGTTAGAGATCTTTCACTCTGAAGATTAAGCTTCTTTTATTATTTATTTATTTATTTAATTTGTTTCTTTTTTTGACACAGAATTTCCCTCTGTTGCCCAGGCTGGAGTATAGTGGCATAATCTCAGTTTACCGCAACCTTTGCCTACCAGGCTCAGGCGATTCTTATGCCTCAGCCTCCTGAGTAGCTGGGATTACAGGCACTCACCACCACACCTGGTTAACTTTTGTATTTTAAGTAGAGACGGGTGTCGCCATGTTGGCCAATCTGGTCTCAAACTCCTGGCCTCAAGTGATCCACCTGCTTAGCCTCCCAAGGTGCTGGGATTACAAGCGTGAGCCATTTGTGCCTGGCCTGAAGATTAAGCTTTCTTTAAAAGTGGGATTCAGATTTGTACAAGAAACTGACTTCTGTAGAATTTTTAATTCCTTGATATAGCAGTGGTTTTAGTGTTAACTTAAATCAAATGGATGAGAACAACTTACAAATCAAATGGATCCAATGGTTTTGAATGTGTTTCTCATATCACTGACATCAATTGACTCAATTTAAAACTTAAAATTCACCAGTTTACCGAGTCCATGATTTTTAGAGGATATTTATTATGGATAGAAAGTTGCTGCTTCTACAAATCAGTTTTCCTTCCAAACACACAGTGCCTTCATTTAAAGGTATCTTGGAGGCCTTGCACTGGAGGATGTCGACATGCTCTCTAGTAGAACCCTCCTGATCTGTGTCATCAGGTCTGGTGAGTGGCTGGTTAAAGTGAAGAATCAAATAATAGCATGTGTGTCTGTATCTTTGTGTGCACACATGTACACGTTTATAAAGTAAAATCCATAATTTTTGAGAAGCAACTTAACAAATTATTTCTCTCTCTGAGTGCTCAGTACATGGTTTCCAAGAACTTTTTGAATGTCCAAGCCATCTGTTACTTGTTATAAAACTTTTTATACTGCTGGTGTTTGATTAGGAGCAAGGCTATTGCTTTGAGAACAGGTCAAAAAATTGATGTCTCCGCCGGGCACAGTGGCTTACACCTGCAATACCAGCACTTTGGGAGGCCAAGGCAGGTGGATCTCCTGAGATCAGGAGTTCCAGACCAGCCTGACCAAAAGGTGAAACCCCATCTCTACTAAACATAAAAAATTAGGCAGACGTGGTGGCATACACCTGTAATTCCAGCTACTTGGGAAGCTGAGGCAGGAGAATCACTTGAACCTGGGAGGTAGATGTTGCAGTGAGCTGAGATTGCACCATTGCACTCTAGCCTGGGCAATAAGAGCGAAACTCCACTTCAAAAAAAAAAAAAAAATTTGGTGTCTCAAAATCTTTCTTCAACCACACCCATTTTGCACTGTCTATAAGTTGTAGTTTCAGATTATTTAAAAAGGAGCAAGAACTACAAATTTGCAAGATAATTTGACTACAAAATTCTTTTTATGATTGTCTCCGCAAATCTTTAGTGATTGTCTCACTGATGCTCATTTTGATAATCTTCTTTAAGCAACTTATTTTTGTGTTTTTCCACAGCATTCTTCATAGTTTTAGAGAAAAGTCCAACTTTTCCCTTATTTTATCATATAAAATTAAAGTGAAATAAAATACAATGTTAAATTATATAATTACAGAAACAAAACATTACTCATTTAAAAAAATTTGGAAAATAACACAGCTGATTCTTGGTAAGAAGTAAAGTTCCTAGACAACCTGGAAGGTAGACTACCAAGCTGCAAGATTTCAGTGTGCCAGTTGCCTGTCCTTATGCTTACAGAGAGAAGGGAAAGTGCTGGCTAAGTAGAGGATGGTACAGAAGGCTTACAATAGACTTTTCTTCTATGATCCTTAAAGTTTGAAAAATTAACAAAAATGTGTTACATGCTTTGACTTACTATTTTTACAATGGTTCTTAGATCAGGTGGCATGTTCAAATACAATTTCAATGAAATTAGCCCCTCTCCTCCCCTTCTTTTCTCTCTTTAGGAAAGAGTGAGCTTGTACCCTTTCCAGATCCACAGCATTGCTCTGTCAACCTTTGCATCTTTAATTGGCCCATTTGGAGGCTTCTTTGCCAGTGGATTCAAAAGAGCCTTCAAAATCAAGGTGTGTGTTTAGATTCTGTGTTATATTATTAGAGAATCTAATTAGAGAATGTAACCTAGTTGAAATTTGGTTAGCTCATGATCTACATTAAGCCCCTAGGCAACAACTTTTGTATCCTGTTTGTTTCGACCTCACAGAAATGCTGCCACGCTGATCTGGATGTATTCTTTCTTGTTAGGTTTGTGATACTATGTTAATACATTTTAAGTGTCATGTCAGTTTCCTTTATAGAAATGGCATGTGTCCTTTAGTGTTGGAATAGACCTAGAATCTTGGTCTTTCAAGTGCTCACCCAAGAATCCAGCCATGAATCATCTGAAGTTTAGTGTTTTACTACAGTCTCACTTGAAGGGACACACAGAAGAACCTTTGGCTATGTAACCGTCCATTCTGCTAAGTCAGGTGTCATCACACTCTTTCTGTAAAGGGCAAACAATAAGTTTATTAGGATGTGCAGACCATATATTCTATCACAGCGTCTCAACCCTGAACCCTGCTGTTGCAGTCAGAAAGCCCCCCATGGACAATATGTCAATGAATGGGCATGGCTGCATTTAATGCAACTTTATTTATAAAAATAGGTCGTGGCCTGGATCTGATCTATGGGACATACTTTTCTGACCCCTGTTCCAGATACCTAAAATTATCCCTGTGTATTAGGTTAGATCATCATAAAGTGACATGTTATCTCAGCAATTTTATCTCAGCCTCCCTCACATGGCTGAAGCACCATCTGGGGTTAGAGAGTGGCTATGGAAAGTGGGGTGGTCAGGGAAAGCCTTTCTGAGGAGGTGAGATTTGAGAAAAGAAGTCCTGCAGAGAAAACTAAGAAGAGAGTTCCAGAGCGTACAGAGGAGTGGAGGAGGTTAGCCTGTTTGAAGGTGAGCAAGAACAGTGTGGCTGTGGTTGAGAGTAGGAGATGAGACTACAGAGTTTGGTGGGGCCAGATCACACGTGGCCTACAGGTCAGGGAATGAGTGAACTCAGCGAGCGTTTGCCAGTGGGAAGCTACTATGTAAGATGCAATGCCGTATACAAAAACATACAAGATGTTGTTCCTGTTCTAAAGATGTTCACCTCCTACTAGGGAAGATAATACACATCCCCAGAGAACTACAGCAACAGCTGTGCAGGATGAGTATCTTGCAAAGGCTGTAACAGCAAAGTGGCATTGGGTTACTGTGGCTCTCTTATGCTTTGACTAGTAAGGAAGAGAAGGAGGGAAATGGGTTGGCAAAAATTAACCAAAGACTTTTTCAGTAATTGGTTTAAAAAGAAAAATATTATATTAAGAATGGTATTTTCTTTAATGGTCTCCAATCCAAGGTTTTTTGTTAAATGGTGAGATTTTTTTTTGCATGTTGGAAACCAAGCAGCTATTGCTGTTGTAGTTTAAATATTTTTAGGGTGCCCGAGTGAACTAGAAGAGCAGTTAGTCGTGTCTGTTTCCCAGGCACCCAGATATGGGAACCTACCTGTACAGGGACAATTTGCAGAGGCTTACTACCCATTCCCTCAGGGTGGCCATTTAACGGACTAATGCGTCCCAGATGGGCTCACTGTAATTTTATTTTTTACTCTAACACTTAAAAAAAGAAGAGGAAATATTTATCATAGTAGTAAAATGTTTATTTCAGAGTAAGAACTATTGGGATAAACAAGTTAGAACCAGTTGTACATCTTTTAACAACACTAAAATAGCTCCCCAAACAGCTTATGGTTAAAAAGAAAGCTAGGCTATAACAAAATTAGATTAGTAATAGCTAATAGAATTTTTATTTAGAAGTTTTATTAACAAAAGTAAGTGCTAGATTTAATTAATGTTTAATGAATGAATGCTGTGGGTCAATTCAGAAATCATTCTAAAAGAAGCATGTATTTGGAAGTCGTGGTTTTAATCTGCTGGATGTGTTCTAATAAGTTTTTATTTAGGGAAAAAAATCCAATAGTAATGTATTTTCGTTAGAGTGAGTCCATGATGCCAAAGAAACACAGATAGGAATTTTGTAGCAGGTGATTTTTTGAAAATTTGCTAATATATTTGTTTGTTTCTAAAGGATTTTGCAAATACCATTCCTGGACATGGTGGGATAATGGACAGATTTGATTGTCAGTATTTGATGGCAACTTTTGTACATGTGTACATCACAAGTTTTATAAGGTACTTTTACATTTAACACATTTTTTAGATGATTTCTTTGAGTTCTCATTTCCATCAACATTAGTTTCAGTAAGTTAATAACTTTTTCCATCAGTGGTAATCTACAATATTAAAGCAAGTGGTGGCTACTGGAATTAGAGTCTTGAGCAGGATGGTTAACTTGTAATCATTTTACCTACACTTGAACAACTTAAAAAAAGATAGTATTTGTTATGGTCCTGGACCATGTTAAAGACCCAATTAATGTGGATGGTATAGGATTTGAAACTTGAGGAGATTTAATTTCTCAACTGTGGGCATTGCAATGATCATGAATACTAAAAATTACAAAGGAAGACAATGAAATGCATCCAGTCTACCAATTATTACTTGAGTGCCTGCCATGTTGTAGAATGTTCTAGGGACAAATATGGCAGAGGACAAAACAAACCAAATCTCTGCCCCCATAGCTTCTTGTTTGGAGGTTGAAAGAAGAATGATGAGAAAGAGACAATAAACAAATAAATATAGTTTGTTAGATGGTGTTAAGTGTCACACAGAAAAATAAAGCAGGCCGAGGGGATCATGCTTGTGTGTGTAGGGGCTGGCTGCTGGGTGAGTGGATGAATATTGCCATTTTATAAAGGGTGGTTTATTCTTGTTATTAAACCTTAATGTTTTGGATCTGCCTTGAAATACCAACTTGGGTGTGAAGGCTTAACATCGACTGCATGTTAACTTTATTTTCTGTGGTCTCTACTGGGGGCCCAGAAGGCGGAACACTTATTAATAATAGTGCCTGAGCCATAGAAAACATGGATTTCCTTCATAGTACTTGGAAGGAAATTCATATTTAGCGAACCCTAAATACACATTTTAAATATGTACCACAGTAGTGTGAGAATTTTCATATTAACTATTTTTGAGAGACAGTCTTGATAGGAGTTTATCAGTTTCATTAATCTTTTCAAAAATATCAACTCCTGGCTTTGTTAATTTTCTCTACTGTAAATTTTTTACTTCATTGATTTCTCCTCTCATCTCATTCCTTTGCCTTTTTAAAATGTTCAATTTGCTGTTCTTTTTTTAATTCTGGAGATGAACTTAGATTATTGATTTTTAGCCTTCTTGTCTAATTTATCCATTGAAGACTATTAAGTATTGCTTTATCCTCTTCCTACAAGTTGTGATATTTGTGTTTTCATTATTTAGTTACATATGTTTTCTGATTTCCAGTATTATATCTTCTTTAACACATGGGTTATTTAGAAGCATATTCATTAGTTTTCAAACAAATGGAGATTTTCTCACTTTCCTCCCTTAATTCCACTGTGGTCGGAAAACATACTCTGTGGTTTGAGTATTTTATAATTTTTGCAATCTACTTTGTGGTGCAGCGTGTTATCTATTTTCTGGTACATGCTCCATGTGCAAAGGTGTATTCTGTAGTTTTGGGTTGTAGTTTTGTCCGTGTCAGTTAGGTGAGGTTTAATTAAATCTTCGGTACTGATTTTTGTTTATTTGTTTTTCTGTTTGTTTGGTCTGCTTGTTGTATCACTTACTAACAGAGCTTTGTTAAAGTCACTCATTGTGATTGTAAATGTATCTATTTTTATTTGTAGTTCTACAAATATTTGCTTTATATATTTTGTGGTTGCATTAGGTATATACAAATTTAGGATTATCATATCTCTCCGTTGAATTGATCCTTTTGTCATTATATAATGTCTGTCTTTACTGCTTGCCTTAAAGTCTATTTTGTTGAATATTAGAATAGCAATATCAGCTTTCTTTTGGTCAGTGTTTGCATGGTATTTCTTTGTCTCTCCTTTTATTTTTAACATTCCCTTTTCCTCATATTTAATGTGTGTTTCTTTTTTCTAGTAAGCATATAGATGATTTTTTCCCTGTTTTACTTATAAGACAGTTGACAGTCTTTATCCTTTTAATGGGACTATTTAACTTATTTGCATATTATTTATTGATCTATTTGGGTATTGGTAATTAGTGGTTAAATCCTTAGAACTTAGTTTTCAGAATATGGCAGCTTTTTAGGGCATTAACTCATATGCTTTCTTTTTTTAAAAAAAAAAAAATGCTGTTCTCTCAGTAGGGAGATGTCATGCTGAGCCATGTTGTCCACCATTTGAAAGCAGCTATTTAGACTGTTAGAAGACAGTGAGAGTGCCAGGATGCAACTCGCTGGGAGCACCTGCTGACACAATTTTGCATTTAGCTGAACTTGCTAAAGCAACCTTCCTTTTCTCTGTGGGTCACTTCTCGGGGTTTATGCTGTGAAGTTGCTGACTCTTTTAAAGAAATGAAATAAGACGAACAGTGTCCTGATCTGAGTGTGAAAGGCATATGGCCGCAGTTTTTTGACAGATGAGTTGAGCCACATGCGTGAAGATGACCCATGGTGGGATGGCTCATCTGGGCTCTTGTGCAATTTGTTAAGTCGAAGATTTTCAGAGTAAATAGTTCCTCTGCTCATCCTCATTGTGGTAACACTAAATAGACATTTCTTTGTTGCTGGAATTTCTACTTCCTATAATTCTATGTGAACAATCTTTATTGTAAGTCATACATTTACCCACATAAATGTCTTTCTTAGAATTCTGTGCCATCCGTGTACATTACTTGTATGTTGCTTTTTCCCATTGGATTTTAAAGCAGATCTTTTATTTTGTTTGTTTTTTTTATTGGAGTTTACCTAGGACTGTCTTTGAACAAAGACTATGGCACCTATATCACTGGTAAGGGGCTTCAGTGCTAGGCTCAGAACTTTTGTGTTCTGACTCTTTGAACATTCATAGCTCCTTGGAGATATTTTTCAACAGAGTACCTTTCATCATCTGAAGTTTCTTTGAAGTTAAAAATTTCAATTATATTTTCATGCCCTCTTTTTGGTTTGTCCTGTGTTCACCAGGCTCCTTTCCTTAGAGAATAGTTTTTGTGTCTCATTCAATCTCAAGATTTGCCATTTATCCCCACCTTTAACTTTGGTTGCCCTTTCAAGAACTTTTGTAGAACTTAGATCTGCACACCTTCAGTTGCCTTATATTGCTTTTGTGTTTTGTGTTTGTGCATTCTTTCTCCCTCTCTGCTGTATGCTTCTCAAAGCAGAATAGTTCTGGCTGTTTATCCCCTTGACACTAACACTGCACATTAAAGTGAGCTGTTATCACTTTAATAACAGCTACTCTACACTGAAAGGAATGGTTTGTTTTAAATTGGGGGTATACGCTTCACTTATCCCTATTAAAATAACACAAACCTGTCTTCTTTGCCTTATAATTAGGGGCCCAAATCCCAGCAAAGTGCTACAGCAGTTGTTGGTGCTTCAACCAGAACAGCAGTTAAATATATATAAAACCCTGAAGACTCATCTCATTGAGAAAGGAATCCTGCAACCCGCCTTGAAGGTATAATTTGATCCAGAGAGGGAAGGACTGACAAGAAGGAATTCTTCAGAAAAACACTGACAGATGTTTTGTGAATTGTACAGAAAAATAGTTAAAAATGCAATAGATTGAAGTTTTGGAGATATGTTTCTCTCTGAAATTACTGTGAATATTTAACAAACACTTACTTGATCTATGTTATGAAATAAGTAGCAAATTGCCAGCAAAATGTCTTGTACCTTTTCTAAAGTGTATTTTCTGATGTGAACTTCCTTCCCCTTACTTGCTAGGTTTCATAATTTAAAGACTGGTATTTAAAAGAGTCAAACACTATAAAATGAGTAAGTTGAGGATGTTTTAAGATTGCACCTGGCACTGTGCCTTTTTGCACAAATATTTACTTCTGCACTTGGAGCTGCTCTTAATTTTAGCAAAATGTTTTATGCAAGGCACAATAGGAAGTCAGTTCTCCTGCACTTCCTCCTCATGTAGTCTGGAGTACTTTCTAAAGGGCTTAGTTGGATTAAAAAAAAAAAAAAAGTTTGTCTGCTTTTCAAAGAAGTAACCATTTGCCAGGGGAAAACATTCTGCTTTTAGGTAGTTTCAAAATTCAGGGGAGGGAGCCTGAAATTTTTGCCATGATTGGTTGGTTAGAGCAGGCATCAAACTACTTCTGATAAAATTGATTGGAAGATCACGACCTCGCAAAAACTTTTCAAGAGCAACAAGCAAGAATCCTGCTGTGTAGAACACAGTGTACAGATCCTCCGCAGATTATCTCAACAGAGGACAGTAGCTCAGGAGGCCACGCCAAACAGTGACCTGTGGCCTGGGCCATCTCTTGGTCATGTGTTTCACTTTTCCTTGTTGCCCTGTGAACTGGCTTCCATGGTTCTGTAGGGTAGTGAGTCGGGGTTGTGGCTGCAGCAGAGCAGAAGATGCTCGCCCGAGTGGGAGTGACCCACCCCCGTGTCCCTGCTGCCTCACTCCTGGCTTCTACTGCAGCCCTTTGTAGACTCACCTCGCAAGAAGGAAGATCTGCCTGGAGACCTGATCCCAGTCCAGCTTTTTGGTCGTAGGTCATCTTTGTCCCATTGCTCTTTTGCATCATGTCATAAAATTTGAGGATATCAGCTGATTATTTTTTCTTCCAAGAATGAAAATCAAGCAGAATTGATTCCTACAAGGAAAAAAAAGCACACGAATGCCAAACCTTTCCTTTGGTGGACTGGACACTAACCAGATGAGAGTAAATTTCTTATCCGTGGACGTATGTAAGCTACTGCTGCTGTGTGCTCTCCACAGCCATATTTATTGTATTAAACAATCAGCACTAAACCTTCAAAACTTGCCCAGTGCTCCTAGTTAAATGTTCAGAGGGGAGAAATAGATATATTTTAAATAATGTTTTGCTAATGAAAAGAGTAAATATTTTTGTTTAAATCAGCAAAAACTTTCCATTATTTTATATTTCCGTCTGACTACTATACCTAAAACAAAAGATTGCCGCTATACCCGGGTTCCACTGATGCAGTCAGCTAGCAGCCTCATCACATGCACACGTGATTAGACATAGGTGCACTCAGTACCAAGAGTGCATTTTATGGTCCAGCATACACTCCATTGATTCATCATCACTGCATGCGTTCAGCCAGTGTATCTCACACTATCTGTGTAAATCTAAAACTGGTACTGGCAATGTTAGTAGAGGAGGCAGTGATCACATTTAAAATCAGGCCACTTACAAGTTTAATTTTCAACATCTCATGTTTTTATTTGTCCCATTACAGCTTCAAATGTTGGTCATAAAAAAAATTTAAGCTACTAAAGTTTAAAGAATAAAATGAAAATTTTGTGATAAGAACGTACATTAAAAACTCAGTAGTTTGCATGAGTAAGAACTCCTTGAGATACACAGATTCCCCCCACATTTGTATTTAAAATAATTGGTGAGGCATTGAGATACAGAATTATAAGAAAGCATTACTGAATATGTGTGTTCTAAAGTCAATATTATAAACAAAATATGGAGCTAGAAATATTTGGGATCACAGTAATAGCTTTTCACAAATATACTTTTCGAGTTGAATGTACGTTATCCTATATGTAAAAAAGCAAATTCTTAATTTTAACGGAGCTCTCGATTGACCTTTTCAGCATACTTTTATAGCATGTATATTGAAATAGAATATATTTTAGCAAAAGGTTGCCATAAAACTCTTGACTTGGCTCATTTTGGTATTTGCACTGTGAAGAGGGCTTAAATTCCAATGTAGCAATATGCTGGTAGAAAAATGAAAAACTGGGAAGTTCTTTCACAGTAATGCCTAATTGTTCCAAATTTGCTATATTTGGAGGTGCTCTACTGGTACTTCCTGCTTGACTCTCTGACCTGTGGGATGCACATTCTTCCTCAACGCTTTTTCCTTTTGGTGGTGACATATGTTCACTATCTGAGAGTAAAAGACCATACACGCCCCTCTTTTTAAAATTAATAGTATCTCTTCCTTTTCACTTTGGTTTGAACAAAGATAGTGTCACCTTGTTCCATGAAAAAGAAAAAGCATAAACAGTGTATATTTAGGGTATATGGGTGATAGCTTATGATATGTGTCAATCAGTTCTCTGAATCTTTTACTGAAACTGAGATAGGAAAATAAAACTGAAACAAATCATATTCGACTTTGTTGTGCCATTTTCTCATTGGAGAAGAAATATGCAACCAGTATTTACAGAATAATGACAGATATATGTGAGTATTGTATCGTGTCTATTCCATCACCAGCACCTACAGTGACATCTTCAGGGCTGGGATAAAATAAGTTCTGGTGATTACCAAACATCTGTATTTGTTGAGAGGCAATGTCCTCTTAATACAAAGAGTACTGAACTTTTATGGTATTAGCACAGTTTGTAATTACACGTGTATTTTTGTGAATGTCTGAATAATGTGTGTCCCTTACTAGAGCTTTAAGCCAAACAGAGGCCAGATGAAGTCGGTTTGGGTTGGCCACTGCATACCCAGTGTCTGGCATGATGCCTGCTCTCTGTAGGCTCTCCAGCTTCTGAAATGCACAAGCTTGGAGCTTGGTCTAAAGACCCAGCTATACACATTCCCTCTTGTCTCTAGGACACCTCCTATCCCCTTCCCCAGACCTTTTATTTTGCAGAGTTCTAAGGTGGGCCTCATTATTCCTAGCTAATAGGGTTGTTTTAAGGATTCAGTGAAAACTCATATTGTCCAGCATTGAATAGCTGATTAGCAATTCTTAGTTTCCTTCCCTCCTTCCTGTCTGCTCCTCTTCCATTGCCTGTCTGCAGTGGGAAACGACAGGTTATAGGACTGAGCGGAAAAGTAACCACCGCTTTGGCCACGTCTGCTTCAGCTGGTGGGTAACGGAAGTGTTCCATGACTGATAGAAAAACCATTGATCCACTTCAGCAAACCCGAAATGACTACCTGACCCAGCACTATGCTTTGTTCTCACATGACGAAAAACCTTAGAACTAGTAGTTTTCTGCCTAGTCACAGAAACAGACAGGTACAGAAGTGAATGTCATTTGAAGTGGATATTGATCAGAGTGATGACAGATATATAAACCAGGTGTGTGGGAACACAGGTGACCACCATCTGACCTCCATAAGACCTGTCTTTCCTGACCATAGTCTATAGCCAGATCTTTCTGCCCCCCTCTTGAAGCTTATAAAGTTTAAAATTCACTCCTTGAAGAGGGGCTGTGGAGATTTGGGAATCTTTAGTAGCTGCAAAGAAAAATCAGGTCTAGATAATTTAGCCAAAATCAGAAGCCATTCCTACCTTAATCTCATCGTTTTCCTGTAGAGAAACGGAGAACCTTCTTAAATCATCAGATACGCATCAGTCATCATTTAGTAAAAGTTGGTGAGCATTTCCTGATGATGGCAAAGTGAGTTTCCAGAAGGAATGGAGAGAATCCAGCCTGTTCTCTACTGTGTACAAAAGATAAGGCTGGTGAAGCAAGAGCCTTGTCACTCAAGAGAGCCGAAGAATTATTGAGGGAGAGTGCACCTTAAGGATCGCATTGTCCTCTAGTGAAAGTGAAATTTAAAACTGCTGTCTCTCAACTTGTAACATGAACAGGGTATAGGACTTGGAGTTTAACTCTCAGACTTTCTGCTGTGCATCTGACTTGAGTTTAATGTGTCCAGATGATTTTCTTTTTTCTTTTCTTCTTCTTTCTTTTCTTTCTTTCTTGAGACAGGGTCTTGCTCTGTTGCCCCAGGCTGGTGTGCAGTGGCGTGATGACTGCTCATTGCAGTCTCAACCTCCCAGGCTCAAGCGATCATCATCTTTTAGCCTCCTGAGTAGCTGGGAGGAACTACAGGCACATGCCACCATGCTTGGCTAATTTTTTTTTTTTTTGGTAGAGATGGGGTTTCACCATATTGCCCAGGCTGGTCTCCAATTTTTGACCTCAAAAGAGCCGCCTGCCTCTGCCTCCCAAAGTACTGGGATTACAAGCATGAGCCGCTGCACCTGGTCTGGGTGATTTTCTGTTCAACAATTCAAGCTTCAGATGAGGCCTAGGCAAGTGATGAGTTTGGGGAATATTCTTGAGTAATCTATTAAATATATTTTTCATTGGTTTTAGTAAATCTCAAAAAGTTGTGAAGAAAAGGAAACAGAGGCTTCAGCTAGTCCAGGTAAGACATACACATTTGAATTGTCAGAAATTCCATTTGTTTTTTCCCCCAACAGTTTTACTGAGATATAATTTACATACCATAACATTGTGCCGCCACCACCAAATCCAGTTTGAGAGCACTTTCATGATCTTCCAAAAAGTTTCCTGGTGCCCATTTGCAGTTAATCCTCACTCCACGTCTCAGCCTTTGGCAACCACTGATCTGCTTTCTGTCTGTGTGATATTTCACATAAATTGAATTATATAGTATGCTTTGCACCTGGCATGTTTTTGCATGTATTAGCACTTCTCTCCTTTTATTAATATGTTTTGCTAACTCATCAGTTGATGAACATTTGGGTTATTTCCAGCTTGGGGCCCTTATGAAGAATGTTACTATGAATGTGAGTAGACATACATGTCTTTGTGCAGAAATTTCTTCATTTCTCTCGGGTAGATGGCTAGGGGAGGAATTGCTTAATTGTATGGTAAGTTTCTTTTAAAGAAATAACTTGCCGGACACAGTGGCTCAGGCCTGCTGGGAGGCCTAGGCAGGTGGATCACCTGGGGTCAGGAGTTCAAGACCAGCCTGGCTAACATGGCGAGATCGCGTCTCTACTAAAAATACAAAAATCATCTGGGCATGGTGGCGTGCTCCTGTAATCCCGGCTGTTTGGGAGGCTGAGGCAGAAGAATCGCTTGGGAGGCAGAAGTTGCAGTGAGCCAAGATTGTGCCATTTCACCCCAGCCTGGGTGACAGAGCAAGACTCTGGCTCAAAAAAGAAAAAGAAAACAAACTGTTTTCTAAAGTAGCTGTACAATCTTACATTCTTACTTGTGATCTGCAATGGTTGTAGTTTATCTGCATCTTTACCCAAACCTGCCATCACCTGTCTTTTAAATTATAGACATTCTAGCTGATGCATAAAGGTATTTCATTGTGATTTTCATTTGCATTTCTCTAATGGCTAGTGGTGGTGTGTCTTTTCATGTGCTTTATTTCCCTTCTATATATCTTATTTGACAAAAATATTCGTATCTTTTTGCCCATTTTTTATTTTTTAAAATTTTTATTATTTATTTATTTATTTTTTGAGACGGAGTCTCGCTCTGTCACCCAGGCTGGAGTGCAGTGGTGCAACTTCTGCCTCCCAGGCTCAAGAGATCCTCTTCAGCCTCCTGAGTAGCTGGGATTACAGGTGCCCACCACCATGCCCATTTAATTTTCGTATTTTTTGTAGAGATGGGATTTGCCATGTTGGCCAGGGTGGTCTCAAACTCCTGGGCTCAAGTGATCCACCTGCTTTGACCTCCCAAACTGCTGGGATTATAGGCATGAGCCACTGCATCCATCCTCTTTTGCCCATTTTTAAATGGCATTATTTTCCTTATTATTGAGTTTAAGAAATCTTTATATATTCTGGATAGAAGTACCTTATCAGATATATAATTTGCAAATATTTTCTCTCAGGCTTTGTCTTGTCTTTTATTTTCTTAACGGTGTCTTTTGAAGTTTAACATCTTTTAAATTTAATGATGTCCAATTAGTCATCTTTGCCTCTTGAGGCTCCTGTGTTCAGGGGCAGCCAGTGGTGGAAGTGTTGCCCAGACCCTCTCCAGGTACCCTCTGCACCCGTGTGCAGCCTCATCTAGGAAAGCGCTTGGCCCAACCACACAATTCCCAGTCTGTGGTACCATTAGCCCTCCCTTCTCATCCTCTGAGATTGTCACTTCCACTGACTTCTCTGGGTATGGGTATTGTCCACTGTTGCAAATTGAGCAAGTCCCACTGGACTGTCGGAGTCCTCAGAGTCTCTCCTGCCCTGACTAAAGCTGTAACCCAGCTGAGCTGGTGGGGGCATGCATGCAGCCCTCGGGAAGGATTCCACAAGCACCCACTGTGCCCCAGTTTTCAAGCATAAACGTTTTTCGTAGTGTATACCTTTGTTCAATTTCTAGAGTGTGGAAATATAAATTTTCTCCAGCTTTTAATAGATGCTTTTTTGGGGAGAGGATTTGCCACCCCCTAACTCAGACATAGCTGGAAGTCCCACCTTGACAATTCTACTTGATAGCAGGAAGAGAAGGAACAGATCTTAATCCAAATCCAAGTATGACGACACTACTTCTCCTCTGCTGAGGAGTAGTGACCAAGTGTATACACTAATATTAAGAGTGATGCCAAAATAACTTATGGAAGTTCTAAGTGAGAGCCCTCACTGAAGGAAGGGGCAGTTTGCTCCCGTGCCCCATTGAGCTCTGGCCCCCAGGAAGGCAAAGGCAAGAAGAGGCCTTCCTACTAATCATGGCCCCCCTCCATCTTTTTCACAATTGTCGGCACCCTGAAGGGCGACTCAGTTCTAAGATCCAGCTTTCAAGAATTTCAAGAGGGTACCTTTTCTTTGAATGTAATATATACTGCTAAGAGTATTTATTACCACCACCCCCAGAACCTCAGTCATTCACTAAATGATGGATATCATATATCCACTAAACATGGATATAGAACCATATTTGAATGAGACATCATTTTAGTATTTGAAATAACTAAATATGTCCAATTCCCTCAAAAGAATGTGCAGATTAGCTGGAGAAACATTGTAGAAGGTGCTGTGATTGTGGTCACCTCAGGAAGGGTTGGAGCTCTGACTTGGGCTGGAGCTAGCAGGGAGTGAGGCAAGGTGGTAGGAAAAGCCCAGGCGGGATCAGAGACCCCAGCGCATTCTGAGGCTGCTAGAAGAGGCTGTCACTGTCACTACTTTCTCACCAGATACCTTCTTGAAAGTATATTGGAAAGTGACCTGTCCCCAAATCAGAGTGACTTACATTTTAATGAGCACTTGAAGGGGGCACAGAGGGAGACAGGTTGGTTGGTGCTGTTCCCTGAGAATAAAAACTGATTGGATACATTGCTAGTGTGAATGTAAAATGGTGCAATAGCTTTGGAAAACAGTCTGAGAGCTGCTCGAAATGTAAAACATGGAGTTACCATATGAGCCAACAATTCCATTTCTTGGTATATACCTAACAGAAATGTAAGCATTCATCCATACAAAAACCTGAACATGAATGTTTACAGCAGCATGATTCACAATAGTAAAAAAGTGGAAACAAGCTAAACACCATGTGCTGAATGGATAAATAAGATGTAGTCTATCCATACAATGGGCTACTACTTGGAAGTCAAAAGGCATGAAACACTGATACATGCTGTGATATAGATGAAGCTCAAAAATGTTAAGTGAAATAAACCATTCCCAAAAGACCACATATTGCATCATTCCATTAGATAAAATGTTCAGATTGGGCAAATAGACAAAGTAGATTAGTGTGTTGGCAGAGGCTGGGGGCAGGAGGAGGAGAATAGGGAGTAACTGCTAATGGTAAGGGGTTTCTTTTTGGGTGATGAAAATATTCTGAAATTAGATTGTGACAATGGTGGTGTATTAATTAGTCTGTTTTCATGCTGCTGATAAACCAGAGACTGTGACGAAAAAGAGGTATAATTGGACTTACAGTTCCACCTGACTGGGGAGGCCTCAGAATCATGGCAGGAGGTGAAAGTCACTTCTTACATAGTGGTGGCAAGAGAAAATGAGAGAGAAATGAAAGTGGAAACCCCAGATAAACCCATCAGATCTCGTGAGACTTACGAGAATAGCATGGGAAAGACTGGCCCCCATGATTCACTTACCTCCCCCCAGGGCCCTCCCACAACACATGAGAATTCTGGGAGATACAATTCAAGTTGAGATTTGGGTGAAGACATAGCCAAACCATATCATTCCACCCCGACCCCTCCAAATCTCATGTCCTCACATTACAAAACCAATCATGCCTTCCCAACAGTCCCCCAAAGTCTTATTTCACCGTTAACCCAAAAGTCAACAGTCCAAAGTCTGATTTGAGACAAGGCAAATTCCTTCTGCCTATGAGCTTGTAAAATCAATAGCAAGCTAGTTACTTCCTAGATACAATGGGGGTACAGGCATTGAGTAAATAACAGCCATTCCAAATGGAAGAAATTGGCCAAAAAAAGGGGTTACAGAGCCCATGCAAGTCTGAAATCCAGTGGGGCAGTCAAGTTTGTTTTTTTGTGTTTTAGTTTTTGTTTGTTTTTGAGACAGAGTTTCACTCTTGTTGCCCAAGCTGGAATGCAATGGCACGATCTCGGCTCACTGCAACCTCTACCTCCCAGACTCAAGCAATTCTCTTGCCTCAGCCCCCTGAGTAGCTGGGATTACAGCCGTCCACCACCATGTCCAGCTAATTTTTTGTATTTTTAGTAGAAATGAAGTTTCACCCTGTTGACCAGGCTGGTCTCAAACACCCGACCTCAGGTGATCCATCTGCCTCGGCCTCCCAAAGTGCTGGGATCACAGGCGTGAGCCACCACACCTGTCTGGCAGTCAAGTTTTAAAGCTCCAAGATGATCTCCTTTGACTCCGTGTCTCACATCCAGGTCATGCTGATTCAAGAGGTGGGTTCCCATGGTCTTGGGCAGCCCTGCCCTTGTGGCTTTGCAGGATACAGCCTCCCTCCTGGCTGCTTTCACAGGCTGGTGTTGAGTGTCTGTGGCTTTTTCAGGTGCATGGTGCAAACTGTAGGTTAGTGGATCTACCATTCTGAGGTCTGGAGGATGGTGGCCCTCTTCTCACAGCTCCACTAGGCAGGGCCCCAGTAGGGAGTCTGTGTGGGGGCTCTGATCCCACATTTTCCTTCTGCACTGCCCTAGCAGAGGTTCTCCATGAGGGTCCCACCCCTGCAGCAAACTTTTGCTGGGGCATCCAGGTGTTTCCATACGTCTTCTGAAATCTGGGCATAAGTTCCCAAATTCAATTCTTGACTTCTGTGCACCCACAGGCTCAACATCACGTGGAAGCTGCCAAGGCTTGGAGCATCCACCCTCTGAAGCCACAGCCCGAGGTGTACATTGGCCCCTTTCAGCCACAACTGGAGCAAAGTTGGACACAGGGCACCAAGTCCCTGGGCTGCATACAGCATGGGGACCCTGGGTCTGGCCCATGAAACCACTTTTTCCTCCTAGGCCTCCAGGCCTGTGATGGGAGGGGTTGCTGTGAAGGTCTCTGATATGGCCTGGAGCCATTTTCCCCATTGTCTTGGGGATTAACATTAGGCTTCTGCTACTTATACAAATTTCTGTAGCTAGCTTGAATTTCTCCCCAGAAAATGGGTTTTTCTTTTCTATTACATAGTTGGGTTGCATTTTTTCCAAACTTTTATCCTCTGCTTCCCTTATAAAACTGAATGCCTTTAACAGTACCCAAGTCATGTTTTGAATGCTTTGCTGCCTAGAAATTTCTGCCAGATAACCTAAATCATCTTTCTTAAGTTCAAAGTTTCACAAATCTCTAGGGCAGGGGCAGAATGCCGCCATTCTCTTTGCTAAAATGTAACAAGAGTCACCTTTACTCCAGTTCCCAACACTTTCCTCATCTCTGAGAACACCTCAGCCTGGACTTTATTGTCCATATTGCTATCAGCATTTTGGGCTAAGCCATTGAACAAGTCTCCAGGAAATTCCAAACTTTCCCACATTCTCCTGCTCCTTCTGAGCCCTCCAAACTGTTCCAGCCTCTGCCTCTTGCCCAGTTCCAAAATAGTTTCCACATTTTTTGTGTATCTTTTCAGCAACGCCCCACTCTACTGGTACCAATTTACTATATTAGTCTGTTTTCATGCTGCTGATAAAGACATACTGGAAACTGAAAAGAGAAAGAGGTCTAATTGGACTTACAGTTCCACATGGCTGGGGAGTCCTCAGAATCATGGCAGGAGGTGAAAGGCACTTCTTACATGGCGGCAGCAAGAGAAAATGAGAGAGAAGCAAAAGCGGAAACCCCTGATAAACCCATCAGATCTTGTGGGACTTATTCACACATGAGAATAGCATGGGAAAGACTGGCCTGCATGATTGAATTACTCCCCCTGGGTCCCTCCCACAACACGTGGGAATTTTGGGAGATACAATTCAAGTTGAGATTTGGGTGGGAACACAGCCAAACCGTATCAGGTGGCAAAACTCTGAATATACCAAAACATACTGAATTGTAGACTTGATGATTTTTACAGTATGTTAATTATGTATTGAAGTTGTTAAAATAGCTGATTGGAGAATCTGAATGATGGGATATGGTGAAAAGGCAGGGGTGGGATGGGGGAGTATTCTAGGACTGGGTATGGGACAGGGAAGGGCTGCCAGCTGACCCCAAATGGGAACCCCACAATGGGTCCAGTAGCCCCTCCTGGATCCATCTGCTGGGCAGGGTTGAGGGGTGGGGGCTGCCCTGGAATATATCGTCCTCCCCAGTTAGGCTGGACTAGGAAAAGGAGGGGAAGAGGCTTTCTTCTCTGGCACTGCTACAAAGACCCTGTGGCTTCTATCCTGGGGTGCTGGGTGGGTGATTCTCGTAGGCAGAGGGTGCCTTGCTCAAGGTATCTTCAAAGAATGAGAAACTTTGAATGTTTAAGACCAAACCCTAGGCTGGGTGTGGTGGCTCATACCGGTAATTCCAGCACTTTGGGAGGCCAAGGTGGGAGGATCACTTGAGCCCAGGAGTTTCAGACCAGCCTGGGCAATATAATGAGACCTCATCTATTAAAAAAAAAATTAGCTGGGCGGCCTGAACCTGTGGTTCCAGCTACTCAGGAGGATGAGGCAGGAGGATGGCTTAAGCCTGAGAGGTCAAGGCTGCAGTGAGCTATGATAGCGCCACTGCACTCCAGCCTGGGTGAGAGAGACCCTGTCTGAAAAAATAAAGAATAATAAAAACCAAACCCTAGTGAGCATTTCAAGCACATGTGTTCAGGCATGTGGTATTCGAAAGCTCAAATTCAACACAAGAAAGATGATGTAAGATATTTACAAAAACAGATTGCATTACCATTGAGGGCAAATCGAGGGCTGCCTCTAATTCCTTCATTCAACACATTTATTGAGTAGCCATTCTGTCAGATACAGTTTTAGAACTCCCTGCAGCAGTGAGTGAAACAGACAAAAGTGTCTGTGGTCATGTAGCTTACCCTTTGCTAGAGAGACAGAAAGAACTAGTAGTATAGCACCTTATAGAGGGTCTCAGAGAAGGGTGATTATGAGGAAGTCAGAGGGAGGGAAATTGCAATTGTAAATACTGTAGGTTGGTCAGGGGAGGCCTCACTTAGAAGGTGACATTTGAGGAAAGACTTGGAGGTGAGGGAGGAAGAGGAGCACACCTGGAGTAGGATCCTTGCAGGCAGAGGGCAGTCAGGGCATGGCCCTGTGGCAGAGGAGGCCCTAGCCCAGGACATAGAAGAGGGTGTGAGGGGTAAGAAGGTGAGGAGCCCTGCAGGGCTTGACACGGAATGGGCAATTGCAGCACACACACGGTGACTGCTGTGTCACAAAACCCAATCACAACACCCAATCCTCAAACTAAGGGGGGAACCATGTTAAGGAGAATTCACTCACAGTATATCACAGCAAACATAAAGGCTGGACAGGAGTCCACGTTTAAAAGAGGAAGAGGAAAATCAATGGCATGACACCTATGTAAAAGGCAGGCAGGCAAGAAGGCAGGACAAAAGTTTGCAAAAGACCAGGAATGCAGTGGCGGGTCACGGGGTGGGGGCAGTGGAGTGAACAAGGGGGAATAGGGAAGGACCTCCCAGGAAGGCCTGGTGTCATACAATAATTCAAAAAAGGACAAAGATCAGATAACAATGATATGAAAATGGGGAGTGCAGAGCAAAGAAAACATATTGTGGAAGAGAGTATTACTGAATTAGAAACAGTAAGGAATGGAATACACTTACTGAAAATCTACAGATAACCTGCATGAAGGCAAGCCTCTCATTTATAGGCCAAAAAGTTCTTGGAGAGGGTACTTACATCATTGTAAAAAATCATCTTCAAGGCCCAGCTAAGTATGTATTAGCACAAACACAGATTTGCTACCTTAGAAGGAAAAAGACATCAACATTCGCAGATTGGAGCTTGAACCACAGCACACTTGATAACATTGCTTTAGGAGAACTTGGTTTCTTTTTTCCTCTTGGCAGAATCGGCCAGCAGCAGACTCAAAGGATCCTCAAGTTTATAACCAAAGACTGCTTAGTTCACCTTTGCTCCATGGTGAATTTCTTGAGTCAGTTTGCAAAGGAGTGGCTTCCTTTTATGAAGGGAAACTTTATGCCGGGAAATAACATTTTTAGGATATAGCTTTTGTTTGAAGTTTGTAGTAGGGCCTGAGGGCAAGACCCTAAACAAGTTGTTTTTCTTTAACTCTGTCCTCTGTACTGGAATGCAGCTTGCAACTCTTCTTTGCCTTTGTTGAGCAGGAAGCATGATAGCTGAAGGCCAAGGTTGAAGTTCGGATGCTCTATCTTCTTGATAAAGAAGGGCATAATTATGCACGGATAATATTGAAATAACATCCAAAGTACACTTGCACTGTAATCACCTAAAAGAAAATTGGGAAATACTAACTGGGAGCTGTTTGTAAAGAGCCTTGGCCTGGGTGTCAGATGCTTAGGAGCAGAGCTGGGAATTCTACCTAAAAAGCAGCCTGGCTTTGGGAACACTAAACACCTGTATGAACCCCTTCCCTCTCGTGCTAAATGAGGGCTTGGACTTGATGACTTTGAAGAGCCCTTCCCATTCTAGCATTCTGCCTCCTGTATATCTGACTGAAGGTTAACTCGCTGCCATTGGCGTTCATTTGGCATTCAGATGTTTCAGTGCATCATCCCTTTTATGTTCGTATTTCCGAGTTAACACTGGAATGTACTGACAACATATTTGTCAGGCACTACCCTTCCTATATATATTACCACATCGAATCCTTATAACAATTCTCTGGGGGCAGGTATCCTAATACAAATTTTCCATATAAGGAAACTCAGACCTAGAGTGGTTAAGTCACTCACCTGAGGTCACACAGTAAGTGGTACAATGGGAGCTTAGCCCCCAGACTGACTCTCCTGATAGTTTATTATACTAGTTAGAACTGTATCTAATATTAAAAGATTAGTATTAGCAGTTTCTTTTACATTATCAAAATTTTAGTGCCTTGAATAATGTGATTTCAAAAGTCCTTATTTGAAACCCCAGCTGCTTTTGGGCTGTAGAGGTTGTATCCCAGTAGCTGGGGGTGGCCGCCAAAACACTTCAATGTGATAGGGCCTTGTCTTGCTCTTGGGAGGTTTCAATGGGAGCCCAGTTGAAGCACTGGATTAGTAATTAGGAATATCATTACTGAATGAGATTGCATGCATGCTACTTTACAATTTAGGTAGCCTCATCTCATGTCTTCTTGGACCAGTGGTTCTCAAGGGGTTTCCAGGCCCCCAGGAAACCTGACACCCTTTCAGAGGGTCTGCAAGATTTTCACAGTACTACTAAAACACTATTTACCCTTTCGCTGCATTGATATTTTTATTGAGGTACAAAAGCAGTGGTGGGTAGAACTGCTGGAACCTTAGTATGGTGGCGCCAAACCACTAGTAGTAATGATCATATTCTTCATAATCAAACACTTGCAGTAAAAACACAAGTGCCTCTTTGACTTAAGAATGACCTTGGAGAAGCAATAAAAATTATTACTTTTATTAAATCTTGGCCCTTAAGTAGAGTGACACAAGATGAGAAGTACCCATAAAGAACCTGCATACTGAAGTACAACATTTGTCTCAAAGAGAAGCACTTGTGTGACTGAATTGTGAGCTGAACTCTCTTCCTTTCTCATGGAATACTATTTTTATTGAAAGAACAGTTGACAAGCTACAGTTCTATGGATGGTATGTTCTCAAATATTAACAAAGTGAGCCTGTCCCTTCAAAGAAAACAGCAGACAGTATTTATTGCCAATGATAACAATTTAGGTTTTAAGCAAAAATAATAATTTTTTGTAGAATTTGTGTCTGTCACTATGACTTAAAATTTTCTGATACAGCTGGTGGTATTTTAATGTATATGATAATGTGATTTTTTGGTATTATCTAATGATATACGTCAACATTTAGAAGTTCTACATATACTGTTTCTGTCTCTGGTGCTTGAATCAAGATTTAAAAATAATTTTCTAAATGATCAATGCATGATGCTGTAAAATTATGGATGGGTAAAAAAATAAATTCAAAGTGCAAGACAGATCCATGGATTTTAATGTCATAATAATATGAGAAGTTCATTGGCATCATTTCAGAGTCCACGTAGTAATTAATCTTTAAGAAACTTAAACTATTAAAAAACTTAAAACTACGACTTAAGAAGCAATGATCTGAAAAAGCAATTATAATATTCTAGCTCGAAAAACTGAAAGCCTTTCCTTTAAGATCTGGAATAAGACAAGGATGCCCATTTTCACTGTTACTCAACATAGTGTCCTAGCTGGAGCAATCAGAAAAGAGAAAGAAAAGGCATCTAATTGGAACAGAAGTAGTCAAATTATTCTTGTTTGAAGATGGTATGATCTTATATTTGGGAAAACCTAAAATTAGAACTGATAAATTCAGTAAAATTGCAGCATACAAAATCAACATACAAAAATCAGGAGCATTTCTACATGCCAACAGTGAACAATATGAAAAAGAAATCAAGAAAGTAATCCCATTTACAATGGCTACAAATAAAGTAATATACCTAGGAATAAATTTAACCAAAGGAATGAAAGATCTCTATAATGAAAACTGTAAAAGACTGATGAAAGAAGCTAAAGAGAACACACAAAAAATGGAAATATATTCCATGTTCATGGATTGGAAGAATCAATGTTGTTAAAATGTCCATACTACCCAAAGCAATCTACAGATTAAATGCAATTCCTATCAAAATATCAATGACATTCTTCACAGAAATAGAAAAAATAATCCTAAAATTTATGTGGAATCACAAAGTACCCAGAATGGCCAAAGCCACTGTGAACAAAACGAACAAAACTGGAGGAATCATATTACCTGACTTCAAATTACACTACAGAGCTATAGTAACCAAAACAGCCTGGTACTGGTGTAAAAACAATAGTCTAAATAGCCATAGACCAATGGAACAGAATAAAGAATCCAGAAATAAAACCATATATCTACAGTGAACTCATTTTTGACAAAAGTGCCAAGAACATACATTGAGGAAAGGACAATCCATTCAATAAATCCTGTCATGGAAACTAGATATCCATATGCGGAAGAATGAAGCTAGACTCCCTATCTCTCACCATATACAAACATCAAATCAAAATGGATTAAATATTTAATTCTAAGACCTAAAACTATGAAACTGCTAGAAGAAACCATTGGGGAAACTCTCCAGGACTTTGGTCAGGGCAAAGATTTTTTGGCTAAGACCTCAAAAGCACGGATAACCAAAGCAAAAATGGACAGTGGGATCACATCAAGTTAAAAAGCTTCTGTACAGCAAAGGAAATGATCAACAAGTGAAGAGGCAACCCACAGAATAGAAGAAAATATTTGCAAACCACCCATCTGACAAGGGTGGTTAATAACCAGAATATATAAGGAGCTCAAACAACTCGACAGGAAAAAAAAAATCTAATAATCCTATTAAAAAATGGGCAAATGATCTGAATAGGCATTTCTCAAAAGCAGACATACAAATGTCAAACAGGTATATAAAAAAATGCTCAACATCACAAATCATCAGAGAAATGCAAACCAACACCACAAGGAGATATCCTCTCACCCAAGTTAGAATGGCTGTTATCCAAGAGACAGGCAAGAACAAATGCTGGTGAGGATAGAGAAAGGGGAACCCTCCTACACTGTTGGTGGGAATGTAAATTAGTACAACCATATTCTCCATACTATGGAGTATAATATATAGTATGGATTCTCCATATAAATTCTCCATACTATGGAGAACAGTATGGAGGTTCCTAAAAAAACTAAAAATAGAACTGCCATATGACCCAGCAATCCCACTAGGCATACACACAAAAGAGAGGAAGTCAGTATATCAAAGAGATACCTGCCCTCCCATGTTTACTGCAGTACTATTCGCAATAACCAAGATTTGAACTCAACCTGAGTCTATCAGCAGATGAATGGGTACAGAAAATGTGGCACATATACACAATGGAATACTATTCAGCCATAAAAAAAATGAAATACTGTCATTTACAACAACATGGATGGAATTAGAGGACATTATGTTAAGTGAAACAAGCCAGGCAAATACAAAAAAAAGACATTTTGCATGTGCTCACTCATTTGTGGGAGTCAAAGATTAAAACAAGTGAACTCATGGAGACAGAGAGTAGAATGATGGTTATGAGAGGCTAGAAAGAGTAGTAGGGAGGAGGGTGGAAAGTGGAGATGTTTAGTGGGTACGAAAATATAGTCACATAGAATGAATAAGATCTAGTATTTGATAGCACAACAGGGTGACTCTAATCAACAATTTACTGCGTATTTTAAAATAGCCAAGAGAGTGGAACTGGAATGTTCCTAACACAAAGGGATGATAAATGCTTGAGGTGGTAAATACTCTATTAACTTCGATGTGACTATTATACATTGTATGCCTGTATTAAAACATAACATGTACCTCATAAATATATACTTATGAGCCCATAAAAATTAAAAATATTCACCCCCTTTTCAACCAATACATGTGTGAGGTTGGATTTTCTTCATGCTTCAACCAAAACAAAGTATATTCCTGATGTGACTATAGTAGGGGTGCGATAGACACACTTTTCACAATATGATAGCTGGAGAATAAAGCTCAGGAAACGAGCCAAAGCCATGCAGATGTGTCTTTTCCCAAAAATCCAGTCAAAACAAAGTATCACAACAGATGGAATGCGGAAGCAGACTTGAGAATCCACCTGTCTTCTATTGAGCCAGACATTAAAGAGATTTGCAAAAAATTTGGTTTGGAAAAGATTTTTTTTTTTTTTTTTTTTTGGAGACGGAGTCTCACTCTGTCACCCAGGCTGGAGTACAGTGGTGAGATCTCAGCTCACTGCAACCTCCACCTCCCGGGTTCAAGTCCTTCTCCTGCCTCTGCCTCCCAGGTAGCTGGGATTACAGGCGCGCACCACCACGCCTGGCTAATTTTTGTATGTTTGTAGTAGAGACGGGGTTTTGCCATGTTGGCCAGGCTAGTCTTGAACTCCTGACCTCAGGTGATCCGCCCACCTCGGCCTCCCAAAGTGCTGGGATTACAGGTGTGAGCCACTGCACTCGGCTAGGAAAGACTTTTTATAGAAATATATAATTTATGTTAATACATCATGCTCTTATCATTGTTATTTTTAAATGAGTTGACATATATATTTTAAATCTCAGTTTTAATTTCTAATACAATGACTACTGATAGATATAAACCAAATAAGCAAAAGCTGTTCGGGGTCCTTGAAAATTTTTAAGGATCAAAGAATTCTCAGACCAAAAAGTTTAAAGAAGCACCATCTTAGACCATTCCCATCCTCACAGGCAGCTACTGATAAAGGAAAACCCTTTGGAGAGAGCGAGCGCTAAAACAAGAGGCTTTCTACATTCCCAAGCTGGTTAGAACTGAAGCCTCCGTGGTAATTCCTATTCAGGGATCTCCAAAACACCATGCTATTGTGGTAGCTTGGCTTGATGCTGTCTCTAGCAAAAGTAAAAGAAAATAAAAGAGCTTTATAATAGGTGGGAGGAAATGAGAATATTCATAAAGCAAAAAACTAACCAAGTGCTGGGCCAATTCCATCAAATGGTCAAAAGTGAGGTGTGTAGGGAAAATTTTGTTGAAGATGAGAAGCAAATGGCAGACAAGGGACTCACTGAAAATCATTTACATGGTTGTTCTTTTAAATTCTGAATTTCTGCATCTGAGAATTCTGCAGTGCCCATCCTTGACTGCAACCCATCACTAGAACTGTAAGTAATAAAGCATTAATAATATGGGAACTGCTCTAAGCTTTCTCTTTTACCATTTGTAAAAAAAATTTTAAAGAAATTGGTATTGTTTTAGTTCTTCACATTCCTTCATCTTCTGCCACTCAAGTGGAGTTGCACTAAGGTAAAATTTGTAATAAGCAAAATATATTCAAATTTGGGGCTCTGCTATTCAAGCTTAAAATGAATTTAGCATCTTTAGAAAAAGTACAATCATCAAAACAGCCTAAATAAACTTAAAAACTCTTCTTTACGGAAAGGGTATTTTAAAACCAAACAAGCTGATAACAAGAACAATGGATTGTGAGTTCTAACACTCTCAGATTGAAGGCTGAACTGGAAAGACTAGCTGCTAACAGCGGCTGCTGTAGTTCCAGGTGAGGGGGGACACCGGAATACTCCTTTTGTGACTATAGTATGGGTGCAAGAGACACACACACACACACACACATATATATATATATACACACACTATTGCTTACTTTTCACAATATTTTGGCTAGAGAATAAAGCTCAGGAAAAAAGAGCAAAAACCATGCAGACCTGTCTTTTTCTACAGGTCCAGTCAAATTTGAGGATCACATCTCCCAGAAGGGGCTTGCTTCTCCTTACTGCCACCCACATACACTCATTAGCCCTGGGAATCCAGCACAATTGAGAAGCTCAGACTGCAGAAAGCCTGATTTTTAGGGATGGGTCAAACTAGAACTGGAACTGGAACCTTAACAGCCAATACTTCTGCAATCTTATGCAGGTGCTTCTGAAGTATTTACAACTAGAAAAGAACTACATAAAGTTTAGGGAGTTATTAGATCTCTGTTTTGTTTTCCTTCCCTGAATAACTGACTTAACAACTTTTCTTTTTCTTTCTTTTGGTGGTAAATAGTGGGTATTTATTTGAAATGAAAAAAAATTACTTAAGTACCTGGACTATTGCATTTAATCATGTATTGTAATTGTGTTACTCTACCTTTTTGCATCAGAGACAAGTATACAATGAACATTCAGATATCACAGATTGCACACTAGATAGTAATTCTTCAGGTCTTTTACATAACCAAGAAACATATTGGTTTCTGCAATATAGTATAAAAGTCCACAATCAATCCAGTCTTAGCCAGTATCTTCAATTTACTTCTGTTGCTGTACAAATAATTGGCCATTACTAGGGCTTACAAGTTAATAACAGGACAAAAAATATACATTGCACTGACACAAAAAGTCAGCTGTGTTAATAGTCATGCAACAAGTAACCAAACTTGCTGAAATTAAAAATACTTTCTAAAAACAGTTTTAACGGCATAAATATTTTATACACAGTTCATTTACCAAAACAAAATGTATTTAAATGATACAAAGCAAAAATAAGTTTCTACCAACTTTATACATAAGAAAGTGCAAAATAACTTATCTATAGAGTGTTTTGCTATTATCCAGACGGATGGCTGCTATGGGCAGCTATTCTCTTCTTCAAAAGCATGACATTACAGTTGCACACTACACACAAATGTTAGAATACATGGATGAACAAATGAACAGGTAGATGGATGAATGAACAAACTACGAAGATCAGGCAGGAGCCCTGTGAGGTACTCTCAGAGAAAGAATGCAGACCACACTAAGGTAGATGTACATGTTGACAATAGATGTTGGTAAATAAATTTACATGGAACACAGAACGATATCCAGAGAAATAATTAGTTTATGTGAGTGTACTTGTATGTGTGAGTGATTCTATTGATTTCTGCATTAGAGGCAAAAAGAAAAGAAACCCGATTGAACAAAACAGTTGCCCACAGCACCAGCTGCCAGAGGAAATACTACCATGAGGGTTTTGGTTTCCACCTTCTAGTTATGGAAGTCGTGTCAGAAGGTTAGTAATGAAAGTTGTGTTGGAAAGTTTAAAAGTGTTCATCTCATATAGTTTCCTATTACAAAGAGGAATAACCTTTAAGTAACAACACACACACATTCATATATTCAAGTCTTTAAAGAACACCTCTGCCACTGGGTATGGGGTAAACATGATTCATGGGCAAAAGGAGGACGCTTCTTTTAAAAAGTGTAGAATAACACTGCTACAACTCATCTAGAGGGCCACACAGGGGCAAGGCCCACAGTTACGTGATAGCACAATTTCTGCAAGTGTTGAACATCAGCATTATTTATTAGAATTGAAGATGGTGATGGGGGAGGGACAGTGTGGGGGGAGTAAGACACAGAAAGGAAAACAGAACACAACTTTTCTTTAAGTTAAAGTATTAATGCCGATAATCCTTTTATTAACAAGTATATTTGAACTTTTAGAAATGGAAGTGTTTTAATCAATTTTGATATGTAATCATAAATAGTCTGTAGGCTCAAACCCAGGTAAATAAAGATTTAAATTTAGTAAGCGTAAGGCACTAAAGCAGCCTTTATATTTTCTCTTGGAGACCTAGTTATCGTATCAGGAAGAACAAATTTGTTCTTAAGCTGGTTTCAGCCCATCAGGTACAAGATCACCATTGTACCAAATGCCTATTTTTGAATGCATGTGCATATATGTGCATTTTAGTGCATAAGTGTGCCTCTCACCAGGGCCTAAAGACGGAAAGTTGGAAAAGCCAAAGCCGCTGTCCTTTGCATGACACCTCTGTGAGGATGTGAAGGCCTTTCCTTTCGCACCTGTGAGGGTGTGAAGGCCTATCTTGGGCCATTAATGATTCTACATTTTTCAAATCACAGGGCTTTTAGAATTGTTCATAATATTATCACTAAGTTTCTGAAAATGTTAAAATCTAGATTAACTTTCATTTTTTAATATTTATATATATATGTACATAACACACATTTAAAAAAATCCCACCACCAAGCCTTTTCTCTGTAAACTAATCTCTTAGCCCCTTCCAGCTTTAATCCCCCTGGATTTGTGTGTTCTGTATCCAACTAGTAGAACAAATTAAATAACTAAATATTAAAATACTGTAATTATATTCATAGCAAAAACAAAAAAATAGACATTGATACAGTATAAATCTCACTGTTTTCAGGTAGATGACATTAAATGGTAAGGGTTAATTTTAAGCAGTTCTGACATGATTCAGTTTCACAACAAAGTTTATATGTTAATTCTGTACACTTTTTTCTTTCCTTTTTTTACCCCTTTTTTGAAAATAAGCTATAGTAGAACATCCGTGTCACGAAAGACACATACTTATTATGTTCTATGCAAGATAAGCTAATTTTGGGTTACATGCAAATATATTTCCATTAGTTGAGACAGGGCTGTTTCCTGTACTGCATTGGTCATCTGACCACCTTTCTGCAATGCTAACAAGGTATTCTTTGACCAAACAGCAGTCCACATACAAGTTTAAAAGGGGCCTTGTTTATGTAGGAACAACACTGAGGTGGTGCATAGCCAGGTACAAGACACCCAAATATTTCCAGTTTATCTTACGGCTGGACTCCTATTCTCCCACGCTGTTTCCTAAAGAAGGTCCACATTATTTTGGTTACTAGCCTAGTTTAAATGGAGATACTGTGGGCAACTTGAAAGAAATGACATCAGGCACACAGGCTGAGCTTGAAAGGAAAAAAAGACCACAGATAATGTCTTTGGGGATTTAAAAAAACATATTTATAATTAATTGGTAAGTGAGGGATGTCAGACAAACCATAAGTAGTTCATTGAGTTAGTGGTTTAGTTTGAAGTTTCATGTTACAGGCAGTTAAGTCCTTATTTAGAAAAAAGGCCTTTTATACCTATTTACAATATACAGTTACTTGCAAAGAAGTCAGATTTACAACCATTTTCTAAAAGCCTTTTTTGTTGTTGGTTTTTCCAAATAAGGATGAGTAGCTCTATAAAAATGAGATGCAAGAAAAGAGAGTTAATAAGTGAGGATATTTCTCTTGGAGACAGCTACTGTCATCAGGGAGAATTGGAGATGGAAAGTGTTGCTTCTAGGAACCACCTCATATTCTTCTTGTGCTGTTCACCTGAATCACGTCTGCCCCATTCCTGTACTCTACACCCGTTTTATTCAATGATCCCTTTGAATTTTAACACTTCAAACACGTGGTATGAAGAGATGTGTAAACGGAGACTGTTTTCAATGCCTTCCAAGCTGGGACAGGAGAATCGGGAAGGGGTCTACAGACCGTGGTCTCCACTCAGCTTGTTGAATCTTCAACAATTTCGAGGCCCATCTTCTGAACCTCTCTCATGCTGTAAGTTATAATAACAGTTCTGACAAACACGCACCGGGGATGAGATTTTCAAGCGTTTGATTTCAGATTGAAATCGACTGCACCTAAAGGAAAGGAAAAGTCAATTAATTATTGGTCTCCTCCATGCTTGATCATGGGCTCTGGAATATTAATAATCGAATGGAAAGCTTGCAGTAAAATGCCAAAGGCCATACTGGTTTGTGTTGTGTGGCTGAACAAGGACTAAAAGGAAAGCTGTATTATTTGTTTCAGTCTATGAAGAAATGCAGTATTAAACCAGGGAAGCTATTTCTTTGACTGATGAGAATTTAAAAAAATGAAAACAAAAAAACAGAGTTAAGATTTTCCTACACAATGAGGCCAAGGTGTCTGAACATCGATGTGAGGCCATTCTACCTGTGCAGACTAATTCTCATGGCCTATAAGCTTGGGAATACGGTATGTCAGTGTCTTTACTTGGAGCTTGACATATTTCTCCTGGAAATTAGAAAAACTCACTAGTGGAAATTAGAAGACTCACTAATGAATATCTACTTCCAAGAGAATTACTAATAACTCATTAGTGAGTCTTCTAATTTCCAAGAGAAATATGAGTTTGATCACTATCAAGTTCCATTGTGCTTTTAAACATTTTGATTGATCCACTCTTCAATCATTTCTTAAACAGTTAGACTGGCTTTCCTTTTCCAGTCCCAACACCCTCATTTCCTATTTATCTTGCTGGAACTCTTTGAAGCAGACTACTCTTAAGAGATGTTCAAATTCTTTAAGAAGTATTCAGAGTTCCTATTCCTGGAATAAAGCTGGGTGTGACTCAGGATGTGGTATTAAATCACTTTAGGCTTGGATTTTCACAAGATTAAAATGGAAATGGAAAAAAAAAATTTTTTTTTTTTAAGAGATGGGGTCTCAGTACATTCCAGGCTGTCCTCAAATTCCTGGCCTCAAGTGATCTTCCTGCCTTGACCTCCCAAAGTGCTGAGACTACAGATGTGAGCCACTGTACCTGTCCCTGAAATGGAGATTTATGTTTAGTCCATTAATCTACCAGTAAAAGTGTCTAGAGAGTAAATTAAGTACTATAAGCTTATGGGTTTAAAGGACTGTCCCTGGACCTCTGAGAACCCTGAGGAGTGTCAACAGCTCTCAGCCATAGAGACCACAGGCTGTGTGTTCTGGACAGCACTTCCTTCTGTGCCTGCTTCATCGGAACTTATCACTCTTTGGTCAGTTTCCAATAAAGCTTCCATCCAACATTTAATAGCAATGGATAATTTAAAGAATTACCTATAATTAAACAATATTTTGAAAATTAAACATGACAAAGAACAGATGTGTGCCAGCAGACATACGGAAGTGCTAGCACAAATCACTAGATTAATATGATGGGTGTGGAGGTTGAAAACTATAATCCCAGAACTTTGGGAGGCTGAGGTGGGGGTACTGCTTGAGCCCACAGCTTTGAGATCAGCCTGGGGAACATAGTGAGACTCTGTCTCTACAAAAAATACAAAAATTAGCCAGGTGTGGTGGCTCTTGCCTATAGTCTTAGCTACTTGGAAGGCTGAGGTGGGAGGACTGCTTGAGCCTGGGAGATCAAAGCTGCAGTGAGCTGTGATCATGCCACTGCACTCCAGCCTGGGTGATAGAGGAAGACCCCATCTCAAGAAATCTATATCTATATCTAGATATATATAGATATGGGCCGGGTGCAGAGGCTCATGACTGTAATCCCAGCACTTTGGGAGGCTGAGGTGGGCAGACCATGAGGTCAGGAGTTCGAGACCAGTCTGGCCAATATGGTGAAACCCTGTCTCTACTAAAAATACAAAAATTAGCCGGGCAGGTGGTGCATGCCTTAGTCCCAGCTACTCAGGAAGCTGAGGTAGGAGAATCGCTTGAACCCAGGAGGCAGAGGTTGCAGTGAGCCAAGATCGCGCCACTGCACTCCAGCCTGGGTGACACAGTGAGATTCCGTCTCAAAAAAAAAGAAAGAAAGAAAGAAAGAAAGACTATATGGCTCTGTGCTTTGAAAGGCCTGCTCTATAAAACCCATTATGGGTTTTAAAATGTATTATTTATTTTTTTGAGATGGAGTCTCGCTCTGTTGCCCAGGCTGGATGGAGGGAAGTGGCATGATCTCGGGTCACTGCAACCCCTGTCTCCTGGGTTCATGTGATTCTCTCACTTAACCTCTTGAGTAGCTGGGATTACAGGCACACACCACCACACCTGGCTAATTTCTGTATTTTTAGTACAGACAGGGTTTTGCCATGTTGGCCAGGCTGGTCTCTAACTCCTTACCTCAGGTGATTAGACCACCTCAGCCTCCCAAAGTGCTGGCATTACAGATGTGAGCCACCATGCCCAGCCCCATTATAGGTTTTATACAGCAGGCCTTTAAAAGCACAGAGCCACTAGACAGAATCCTCTGCCAGCCCCACAGAAATTCCCATAGGAAATGGCTGGCTGCAACATTTTGGGTCCCTCATCTTGAACCAGACTGCCCAGCAGAAAAGGTTTAAGGAATCAAATTATGGAACATCTGTTTTGCCAGACTCTGAACTTGGTGCCTTAAAACACTCATACATGTGATCTCATTTAATTCTCTCAGTAGCTCTAAGAGGACTGGTCTTCTTACCCACATTTACAGATGAAGAAACCAAAGCTCAGAGAGGCTTGGTAACTTGCTGGCATTATGGCAACAGAAAGCAGCACAATGAGCATTTGGTCAGTGTAAACCCAAAGACTATGCCCACACCAGTAAGCCAATGCTGCTTACAAAACCTCAGAAACTGCCTCATAATTACACAAGTTAAGAATAATATGCTTTCTCTGAAGGCATCTCTGGAGTAAGGCAATACAAGCCTTAGAGTATACTGTCCATGGAATCCTTCCTGTGGTCTGGCAGAAAAGTAATGACTGTGGATATGTATCTGGGACCCGGGTGTAGGACAGAGTTATCAACCAAATCCACAGCCATGGGACCGCTGACCTTTCATATGGGGGAAAAACAGATCCTTGCCTCATGTCATACCCCAAAATGAATTACAAATGAATTAAAGATCTAAATGTGAAAAATAAAACTTTGAAACCTTTAAAAGAAAATAAATAAGATTATCTTCGTGATCTTAGGACAGGGAAAGAATTCTTAAGGCACAAAAAAGCAAAAATCATAAAGAGTAATAAATGTGACTACAACCAGTTTAAAAACTTGTCTGACAGAAAAAACATATACAAAGTTGAAACGCAAGCCACAGACTGGCAGAACATACCTGTAAGATATATAAAAGACAAATGTGTACAGCACAGAATATATAAAAGAACTCCTCAAGGAAAAAAAAAGAAAAAGGCAAAGTACCCAAGAGGAAACCCAAATAGCCAACAAACATGAAAAGATGTTGTCTCACTAGCATTGCAAGTTAAAACAACAAAGCACTATTTTTTAGCTATCAGATTGGCAAAAGTGGAAAAAGTCTGGCAGTCCCAAGCATGACTAAGAATTTGGAGAACTTTCATGTCCTGTTGGAGGTAGTATTAACTAGCACTCCTGTTTTGAAGAGTAATTTGGCAATATCTAATTAAGAACAAGAACAAATCTGTATTCTATCAATTTCATTCCATCTCTAGAGGAATTCCAGCTTGTGTATTAGAAGGGCATTTATAGGGATATGCATTGTAGCATTATTTATAGTACTAATAGAAAAAAAAAAAAACCCTGAGAAGGCATCAAAAGAGAAATAAATGGTGATAAATTCATATAATTAAAACAACCGACAATAGTTAAAATAAATATATTAGAATAAATTATCTATATAAATGGATTTCAAAGACAATGTTGAGTAAGAAAGTTACAGAAGGGTAAAAACAGTATACTATATATAAAGCTGAAAAGTGAAGCTGAAAACACCAAAACAATATGATGTAATGTTTACAGAGGCAACACATGCTCCTGAAAGTATAACAACATGGAGAATGGGTGTGATTGGTGAAGGGTGCAAAGAAGATACTTAAAATGTATCTATAGTGTTTACAGAAACATTTCACACACAGGTCTCCAAATTAAATATGATGAAATATTAGCATACGTGCATTCTGTGTCATGGATGACAAGGTGTTTGTGACTTGTATGATAGAAAAATTTCCTAATTGTAGTAATAAAGAAGAACAGAAAAAGTGAAGACTGGTTCATACTAACAAGGCATACTGTAGTGGGGATGCCAGGGCAATCAGAACCTGTGTGTAGGACATAATTAACATCCTTAGAGCTTACTCAATGTAAATTCAAAAAGCAGATATCTTATCTTACTTCTGGCAGAAGAGCTGACCACAGTTCCTGCAATGGTGTCGTCTTTCTGTGAGTGAAAACCTCACCGAGCAGCCCGAGCAGCTGTCACCGCCTTCATCCTTCACCCAGTGATCAGCAGCAGAACGGCCTGGCTGGTCACTCACAGACCAGCTGAAAACTCGGCCTCGACTGTCACCAACGAGGATCCTACTGTGATCCCTGCAGGAGACATGACAGAGGAGGTCATTGTATAGAAGGCTTCTGTTGTCTGTGATCTCCTTCTCGAGGCTCTCTGGTTTTTGGTGGATGTGTGTTTTGGGGTCAGGGCTGGTAAGGGTCCCGGAGAGACTCCTTGATTCACTCAGGGATGTATGTGTAAACAGACAAAAACTGAATTGAGCCCAAATTTACACTTCCATTTCAATTTTCTTTGGATCACCCTTGCTATATCTTTGAAGAACAGAAAAAGCAGTTTTTCACTTTTTTAAAAAATTCAGAATTAAAATCCAGTGTATGGGCACGGTGGCTCACACCTGTAATCCCAGCACTTTGGGAGGCCGAGGTGGGCAGATCACTTGAGCCCAGGAATTTGAGACTAGCCTGGGCAACACGGTGAAATCCCATCCTACAAAAAATACAAAAATTAGCCAGGTATGATGGTACGCGCCTATAGTCCCAGTTATTTGAGGGGCAGAGGTGGGAGGACTGCTCGAGCCTGGGAGGTTGAGGCTGCAGTGAGCTGTGATTGTGCCCCTGCACTCTAGCCTAAGCAACAGAGCAAGACCCTGTCTCAAACAAACAAAAAAAAAAAGAAGAAGAAAAAGAAAAGAAAAATATCTACACACTGACAGGGTTCTTCTTCAAATTTATCTCTTTGAGCTATGTATGATAATACAAATAAAATCTGTTTTCCCCAAAGACAAGGCTGGAGTATATGGCCCTTGGCTAACCAAATGACTCAGATGGGAAGTGGAGCTGGAAAAAGCCTGACACTTACTTGGAGATGCCCAAGGCAGTGACCTCAGCTGGGTGTGCATTGTCCTTCCGATCAAAGGCTGTGTGCATAGTCAGCTTACTCCTGAACACCAGCTGCCGTTCCCATCGGTACCCTGGAGTGGAGAAGTGGAGGACACAACATACTCAACTGAGGGAAGCCAGTACTGGGGAGAAATACTCTACGACGGTGGCCTTAAACTTAGGGTACCTCAACATACAGCTACAGCAGCTTTTCCAGTTCTCAGCAGTTGCCGCCTTGGTTGAAAGTAAAGCTATCTAGCTTGATATTAACATGGGTCAGGCTGAAGAAATATCTCACTGAAGGAGACAAACTAATGAGAAGGGGAAATTTTCAGTGCAAGCAGATGCATCCAATTTCTCCAACTGAGGACCTTGCTTCTAACTCTATTCTGGGCAAAGTTACCTGTGAATGCAGTTTTATTTATTCATTTTAAATTAGCTTGCGTGATTTAATGAGTTGTGAATAAATGCAGTTTTTGTTTGAGGTATTTTTCTTTAGAAGATGCCCAGCATATTGCAAACACCCTTGTAGGATAGAATTTTTAAGTCCACTTTACACTAGAAGAAACTGAAGAGGCCTTCTGTGTAAAGAGGCCTTTTGTGTGAGTGGCCCAGGTCACAGGGCACATCCAGGGTGGGGCCCAGGGAGAGCTAGACCCCACTGCCTCAATCCACCGACCCTCACAAAACATATAAGGAGTGAGAAATAGATACCAGACTTCAAGTTACCAGGTTTCAATCTGCTGTAATTCCGCACCTCGATGGGATTGGGGTGGGGGTGGCTAAGGGGGCCCTGCAGATGGGCTCTGGTCTGGCCCTCTGAATAGTTCACAAATATGAAGCCGTCTTTCTCATCTAGACTGAGCTGGTCCGACCAGCGTCTGGAGTCATCAGAGCCACTGTCAGTACACCAGGCAGCTGCTGCGCGGCAGGAGGCTGTTCGGGGTCTGTGGCTGGTGCTGCTGGGTTGGCTTGGAGTGTCCTTAGGATCCTGGCTGACGCTCTGCTCATCTGCTTCTGAATCACTGCTGTCCTCGTCTTGGCCTTCCTGCCCTGGGTGAAGCATTGAGATAATTGGAACATACAGAACCACCAAAGTTACACCCAGCTTTGTTCTACTAGCATTTTTTTCTCCCAGTTATAAGCCTTTATAGACATAATATTTTAAGCTAAGTGTAACAAAAAAGAAAGTAAGTGCCACGATTTTTGGCTAGAGTACAGAGCAAAGAAATAAAAAAGCAGGATTTCTGAAAGAGTTTATTAAAAACTTTGGCCAAAATCCTTAACTTGGAATTCAGTCTCCCACAATCTGGCCAGAACCTGCCTTTGCCGCACACTCCCTGCCATGCTGCAGCTAGACGGTGTCACTCCAGCTCTCTCCCTGCAGACCTGCTCCTCCTCCAAGGGTGAGCTTCCTCACATGCTGCTGGTGCCACCTAGACCCAGCTTCCCAATCTGTGTGTTCCGACGTCACCTAGCTTTCAAGGCACAGCTTAAACATTCCTGTCTCTAAATCACCTAATTCCTTCAGCTCAAAGTATTCTCCCCCTTTTCTGGACTCCTTTAACAGTTCTGTGCCTCCCAAGTTCTTGAAATTGTCATTCTAAAAGATTACTTTTGGATATTCTCTCTCTCTCTCTCTATATATATATATATTTATTTATTTTTCGAGAAAGAATCTTGCTGTGTTGCCCAGGCTGGAGTGCAGTGGCATGATCTCGGCTCACTGCAACCTCTGCCTCCTGGGTTCAAGCAATTCTCCTGCCTCAGCCTCACAAGTAACTGGGACTACAGGTACCCGCCACCACACCTGGCTAATTTTTGTATTTTTAGTAGAGACAGGGTTTCACTATGTTGGCCAGGCTGGTCTTGAACTCCTGACCTCATGATCCACCCGCCCCGGCCTCCGAAAGTGCTGGGATTACAGGTGTGAGCCACCGCGCCCGGCTACTTTTGGATATTCTTTCTACAAGATGGTAGAGAGAAGGACCATTGCAGACAGTGGTTAATGGCTGAAAGGTTAGTGAATTATCTTATTTTTAATTTTTATTTATGTACTTATTTTTACAGACATGTATCTTGCTCTGTCACCCAAGCTGGAGTGCAGTGGACCAATCATAGCTCACTGTAGCCTCAACCTCCTGAGCCCAGGGAATCTGCCCGCCTCAGCCTTCTGAGTAGCTGGGACCACAGGTGCATGCCACAACACTTGGCTAAAGATTAGTGAATTATTGATGAAAGCCTTACTTTGGAATTTAGTTCTTCTTCCTCTTTTCACTGTTATTTTGCGCATTTCTTCACATCAACTCTCTACTCTGTTGCAATAAAGTCTACTGGAGGGAAAATATATAAGAAACAAGTACACCTGGCCCTCCATTTCTGTGGGTTCTACATCCATGGATTCAATTAACCTCAGATGGAAAGTACTGGGGAAAATAAACTGTGTCTGTTACTGAACATGTGCAGAATTTTTTTTTCCTTGTCATTAGTCCCTAAACAATACAATATCACAACTATTTACACAGCATTTACATTGTATTGCAAGTAATCTGGAGATGATTTAAGGTATTCAGGAGGGTGTTAGTAGGTTTTATACAAATACTACTTACACCGTTTTATATCAGGGACTTGAGCATTCTCAGATTTTGGTATCCAAAGGAGGTCTTAGAACCAACTCCTGAGGATACTGGGCCCACCACAGTTATTTTCTTAGCAAGACAAATACTTTGTCTGCTTCCTACTCAGTAGGGGTCTACTGGACTAATGTGAATGAAGTTTTCACCCCAACGGCTTATGATCATGAGCTCTGAGGTCCGCAAACAAGCAGCTTTGGAAGCGGCTTTAATTTCCAGTGAACCTCTAGCTTGTTTACATTTCGCCCCAGCAAGTGCCCACAAATCTCACCACTTCCACATTGTCCAGTTCTTCTGTGGGCTGCTCTCCCTCTCTGCCACTTCTGCCAGACTGCCCACAATAAAGACATACAAATATCTTACCACCCTGAATTTGACCCCTTCTATCTCACTCATGCATATCATCTTCCACTGTTATTTACTTAAAAGCTTTTTAAGGGAAAGGAAAATGACCCACTTCTCACTCGTTCCCTTAATTCACTATCTGACATATAACAGGTAACCCCCAAACACTTACTGAATTAAACTGAATTCTTATGTCTCTAAACACCCAAATGACCTTTTCGGTGGGGCTGTAATTAGAAATTTACATGTACTAATATAACACCAGCATTAAAATGTCCTGCCCAAGGTATCTTTTTTCTTCTCTGGCATGGAAAGTAAAAGCTACTTTCAGCTTATATAGAGAAGTGACTTGTGTCCTTCAGCTAAGTTTCCTTTATTAACTCTCTGACATCATCAAAGTCACAATGAATTCTCAGTGTACAAAAGCCAATCATGAAGAAACAATCTGAAGGTCAAACTTAAAACCTTGTTCCTTTCCAGGAAGTTCCTTGTACCCACTGTTCTACATCAAAGGGGGTGGCTTCTTCGGAGACTGCAATGCAAAGCAGATCTCACCCTGGCATTATGGCATTGCTTTCAGTTATTCTGGGTAGAAATCAATTATCTCTATATTTCACTGGAAAATTGTAAATTGCTTTACAAATAATGTACTACAAGTAACCAGGCTTCAGTGTGAATTAATGCCCTAATGTAAGCAAGTCTGATGGTGGACTCTGGTCTGCCTCTGTTAATTGTTTACAAACACGATTGTATCTGTGATGCACACTGAGCCAGCCCCATGGTGGGCAGAACAAATGTGGGGCTGGGGTGCAGCAGAGCTTGTCTGACTTATACAACAGCATGCCCTCTAGGTCTGTTGTGTTTTCAGAAGTGAAAGCCCAAGCCTTCGGTACTCCAGGAATTAAGTGCTATATTTAGTATGGAATGTGGAAGTTAACCGCAAGACACCACCACACCGAATGTTGCCCAGTGAAGTAGAGAAAACCTGGCATGTCTGCTCAAAGGAATCACACAACAGGCAGCAACCACGCTTCTCCAAGCAGTGCCCAACCTTGGGCTCCTCTTTATGTTGTTTGGTATAAGTTTATCCACAGTGACAGAAAAGAAATGTGAAAACGACTGAGTCATTTTTAGAAAGTATTAAATACCTATTTGTGCTTCTGGACAGTCTTCCTGCATTTCTAGGTGTTCAGCAGGCTCAGGAGCTGGTGTTTCAGGAACTTGCAAAAATTCCATCCTCCAAAACTAAATTTAAATAAGTACAAAAGTTAAAACGTTACAAAACAGATTAAGGAACCAATTTACATTACTCAGTGAAGATAGACTCTCAGGGTTAACAGATAGCTTAATTTCCATCATGTTATACAGTTAGATTTCCCGTATCTTGGAAGATGTGGCAGGGGACTGCCTACACACAATGGCTGTTTCAAAGTAGAGGGAAAAGATTATAGTCATATCAGTTTAAAAACATGGTTCAGGCCAGGCACAGGGTCTCGTGCCTATAATCCCAGCATTGTGGGAAGCCAAGGTGGGCGGATGATTTGAGGTCAGGCATTTGAGACCAGCCAGGTCAGCATGGTGAAACCCTGTCTCTACTAGAAGTACAAAAATTAGCCGGGCATAGCAGTCCATGATTGCAATTCCAGCTACTTGGGAGGCTGAGGCAGGAGAATTGCTTGAACCCCGGAGGCAGAGGTTTCAGTAAGCTGAGACTGTACTACACTCCAGCCTGGGCGACAGAGCAACTCACTCTGTCTCAAAAACAAAACAAAAACATAGTTCAACTAAGTAAACTTTTTTGTTTCCTACAAAAACCTCTCAGAGTCTTGCATATGCTAATATACATTATAGATCCCCAAGAAGGCACACAGTCAACAGAATCCCCAGGTGCCCAGCTAGGGAGCTATTTTATGCTGCTTCACAGATTGAGCATGTGAAACACCACCGTCGAGGAAGTGGACTCCAGGGTGTGTGTGTATGTGAGTTTTTGTGTGTGTGTAGATGTGTATTGTGTGAGGTACAGGGTATGGTAGTGGAGTGGCCTGATGGCCTCACTGTCTCTCCACATGTGACTCTGACTAAAGAGGGTGGTAATCAGCTGCTCTCTGCTTTTACAAAGAGCACAATTAAAGAAAAACAAGCACAAAGAAACATCTCCTGACACAGAAACACTCAAATACTGCAACAGACTACAAAAGTGAATACTCCATTGCCTCTATTTTCTGTAGAGGCCAAGCACATAGCAACCTGAGAAAAGGATAAAGTACATCTAGGCTTCAGGTGCAGTCATCTGGGATCGTAGCTGGGGACGCTGGAAGTATTTTCCAGTACTGTGATTCTTTGTAGGGAAGAGACTTATCCCTGCTCACTATGTTTTCTCTACGAAGCCATTTGACAGGCTGAAAACCCAGTACCTCTGCAGTTTGCATTTTGAGCAATCCCAGTGTGACATGGGAATCACGTTTAAGTGACCTAATTGTGTCAAGCTGTCAAATGGCCAGTGGCACTACCAGATCTACTTAATACGAAGAAAAGAGGCCAAGACACTGGTGTTCCTCATGTCTGATAATGCAGAGGCCAAGGCTTGTCTGAACTGGAGCAAGAGTTCACTAAACATTACAACCTGTTCAGGTGTTCTTAACCTGTAGTTAGCTACAAGTTTCAGGTAAACTGGGACGACAAATATCCTAATGAGTTTTTCTCTCAGCTCACTTACCCGAACCACTCCATCTGAGTGTCCTGTCACTATGACGTTCTGTGTGTCCCATTCGTTCATCTCTGACACGCAGCAGCAGATGATCTGCTGGCTCCTACCTGTGAATGTGTTGACACTCACGATAGGGTTCCCATTGATGCTCCACACATGGATGTATGTGCCAGCGCAGGACACAATGTCCCCCTGAGAAGAGAGAGAAAAATGTCATTCTCTTTGCTCCCTTCCAATTACCTTCTGGTTTCTGAAGCAAACTGAATCCCTGGCCTAGTTCTCAGAAAGCTTTTCAGTCCCAAGACTAGCGGCTAATTTCTTAGGTAATCTGAAATTCAGTGCTTGCTGACTTATAAAAAATACCCTGAACAAAGGCTTAAGAATTCACAGTTGAGTGGATGCAGTGGCCAAAGGGACCACAGATGGAGACAAAGGGTAGGTTCACGTCCCTGGCACACTGCTGAGCAAGGTCTGGCGACACAAGAAAGCTCCCTGTCATCTGAGGAGATGATGAACTACTCTTCTTCCTCCCATTGTTAACAAAATCTATTACGCCTTTCATCTAGAGGCAGGAATCCACCTCCACTTTTACAAAATGAATCCAACCACTAAAACCACAGGGTAGAAGAGGCATATTTCAGTTCAGATATAGTTGTGTTTCTTCAATAAATCAAAAGGCACAATGTTGGTAATGCTGTAATATCCTATTTTAAAATCTGTATTCAAAATAGGGGTGGGGGAATGTGGGGGGAGAAAAGGAGTGGTACATGGGTCACTTCTTGGCAAACTTAGTAAAAACCAAGATCCCTGAGCTGATAACTTATGTTTTCATGAGTTCCAAAGATAGAAAAGAACAACCTATTTTCTCAAATTCTACCAGGCTGGGCTCTACCTAACCTGGTGAGAACACAACCCACTATAGTTAAAGAAAGGAGGATGCTTTCTGAAGCATCTCCTGTATGCCAGTCACTGGGGTGGAGACTTCAGATGTTCTGGTTAACACAGAAACCTTGTGAGACTATCATTAGCCTTGCTTTAAAGGATGAAAGTGAGGGGCAAAGAACTTAAGTAACTTATTTATCATCAGAGATTTGAAGCCAGCTTTCTATAGCCCCAAAACTTACATACCGTACCGTGCTGCCTCTCTCATTCCTAAGATAGTCTGGATATCACGATGCTAGGTATTAGCTTTAGAAAAGACCTGGTAAAGTTCAGTACCCTCAGGAGATACATAAGAACCTACATAAGTCTGAAGATGGTCAGCAAAAACAGAGGAGAACTAGAAGCTGCAAAGCAGCATCAACACATAAGAAGGTAAGGTGGAGGAGGCTGGGGTAGGGTGAGGAGGAGGACTAGGCCTGTTCCATCCAGTCTGTGCTGCACCGTCTGTGCTGGTCTTGCTACTGCTCCTCCTTATTCCTCCCATCCCCCAGCTCTTCTTCTACCAAAATGGCAAGAAATAAACCAAAACCCAAACTGAAACAATACTTAGCAAAGCATTGTTGTGTCTGCTTCTATTTCAGTTACTGAACCATCTCTGACTATGAGTGTCAGCAGTTGAGTTTTAATTAGTGGCTTCAGTCTCTGCAAGAGACAATTGCTCCATTCTGCACTGGGCAAGACCTTCTTCAGTTACTCTGGGGACTTAATTAGAGTTTATTAGAGTAAATCCTGTTGTTATGAAGGCAGAGACATAAGAAGAATTAAAGGCAAAGAGGCGTTGGCCTAAAATGTAAACTGAAATAAAGCAGACTTGATATTGGTTGGAGAAACACAACAGAAATAGAAATCTTTTCATGAGTTATTAAGATATTACAAGAGCATCTTAAAAAGAAAAGACTGCTTTTGTAGTATTTGCAGCAAATATTGCAATCCAGTAGTGTACACTGGCTCAAACAACTGGCTATAATAAAATTATCAGTATTTAGGTTAAGAACAACCCCAAAACAAAGTGCTCCAAATAATGGATTAAGCATCTGATTCAACACTGCTGCATCAGAGTGGTTCTACAGCACCCACATTTTTGTAAAGCTCTTTAGGTTCAAATGTTTGCAGGACCAACCCAAGGTGTTGTTCTGAAAACCTCTTAAAGCTTTCAGACACAAACAAATTTGGCTCTTCTACCCTTGCATGTCCCCTACTCATTCTCAACCTGAGTACACCTGCCATTATTAATCAGACACTCTAAATGACTGACAACTATAAATGAATTTCTTTCTTTTTCCTTTTTAAATAAGATGACTACAAGATAGTTGACTAAAAGTGTTAACACTGAGTAACTTCTGGTAGAAATCAAAGATGCAGCATCCTTGATGAGGAAAGCTGTCTGTGTAGGTGACAGTGTGAACGTCACTCAATGACATGTGCATGAAGGATGGCCCTGCGGTAGGGGTGAAGGTAAGATGGCAATGGATATGTACAGCTAAGAAGCGATGAGGCTTGGGTGGATTCCTGCCGACTCCCAAGACTGCTTTGTATATGGGGCATCACCTACATGCTGACATACATCATCTACTTACTAATGCGATAAGCTTGTGGGGCCTCAGTCTCTGTAAACCTGCCCTTAAGCTTCCCCTGCTTCAAGACCATCTTAGCAATGAATCTCCTCTTGTCTGCTTCAGGTGGGCTTGGTTTGTGTACAGTGCTCCTAGACAAGGGCATTTATTTTATTTGACTTCTTTCATTTATTTGTATATGAACTATTTATTTCTGAAAAGAGATAGCATCTTTTGATAACTTTTGGATCTGTTTTGAAAATAGCTATATAAGAATTTTTCTCTTGTTTGGGTACCCAAATGTCATCCTTTTTACTTTCCATACTCTGACTATATTTTATTAAAAATTTCAACACATTTCTAATGTTCTTCTTTTTCTATTGTCCAGGCTGGAGTGCAGTGGAGCAATCTCGGCTCACTGCCATCTCCACATCCCAGGTTCAAGTGATTCTCCTGCCTCATCCTCCCAAATAGCTAGGATTAAAGGCACCCACCACTGGCCCGGCTAATTTTTGTATTTTTAGTAGAGACAGAGTTTCACTATGTGGCTAGGCTGGTCTGGAACTCCTGACCTCAAATGATCCACCTGCAGTGGCCTCCCAAAGTGCTGGGATTATAGGCATGAGCCACCAAGCCCGGCCAATTTCTAACATTCTTAACAAATCCTACAAATTTCTTGTTTTAAGAAAAAAATTCTAGAAAGCTTTGTTTTATTTTAATCGAATCTTGTTCTCTCTAATGTATGCAGCAGTGAATGGATTTTAAGACAAAACTGCTCTCTGGATTACAAACTTTAACATCTACTTGCTTTTCAAACAACACTAAGTCAAAGAAAATGTAGTAACTTTTATAAAATGAGTGCCTATAACTTCAAAAACGACGAGTCATTTTTTAGAAGAAAAATTTATTATTTTTTTAAGAGACAGTGTTTTGTTGTGTTTCCCAGGCCGGAGTACAACGGCTATCACAGGCACAGCCCACTACTGATCAGCATGGGAATTCTGATCTGCTCCATCTCCAACCTGGGCTGGTTCACCCCTCCTTAGGCAACCTGCTGGTGTCTGGCTTTCAGGAGGTCGTCATATCAATGCTGACCTTAGTGCAGACATCTGATGGCTATAGTGCCTACAGCCCAGAAGTCCTGGGCTCAAGTCATCCTCCCACCTTAGCCTCCTGAGTAGCTGCAACTACAGACACGTTCCCCCGAGCCCCATCATTGTTAATGTATTTTGGCCAAGACTACTTGTTTACCTAAACGTAAGTGAAGTCGGCAATTTACTACTTACTGTTAATTCATTGATACAAAGAGCAGAAACTGGAGCTCGATGCCCGCGAAGCTGGGTTAGAAATGACAGTTTGTTCAAATCCCAAATGATACAGGTTCGATCCCGGGACCCACTGACAATTATGTGATAGGCTAATGATGCTGTGGCGCAGGTGACGGTATCAGTGTGGCCCAGTAAGGCCTACAAATGAGAACAAACAAACAAAATCAGGTTGATCTCAGTGACAGGGTTCCACGGCGACTCCAGAAGCTCCTGGATGCATCAGGAAGCAGTGGCATGCATGCTGGGTAGCAGGTGACTCGAGCAGTGGTGTCTGGAGAGTCTGGAAGGCAGACCTCCTTTCTCCTCCTGCTGACTGCCCTTGCCTCAGTCCATGGGGGTAGAGAGAAGTCTGGAGCATTCTGGAGGCTCTTCTCTCTGTTTTCGCATTACTTCTTTCGTGGAGGTGGGCCAGGATCTTAGAAGGAAGAGGGAATGACAACCACAACCCAGCTTGGGTTTCTTTATACTATTTTTATGTAGAGATGTATTGATTATGGGCACCAAAAATACAGAATTTCAACTCTGTATCTATTCTTTTATGCCACAAACTCCTGTTCAGATCATTCTAAGGAATTACAATTGAATGAATTTTTTAAAAAAATGCATAAACTGTGAGAACCACATGGTTATAGCATGTGGTCTACAATGGACAAAGGGAGAATGTAGTCCTGCGGCATCAACATGCCGAAGTCCTGCTGCCAATGGGAGATATCTGAATATCTGTGCCTGAGAGGAATTCTTTCTTTAAACTTCCCTCTTTTGCTGGAATATGAAGAGAAACAGGACCCAGGGAAATGGCAATGTGTGAAAATAAGTAAATATTCTGAAGAAAAAGATTTAGATTACTGTTAGTAGTTCCTAAGTACTTAGAATGGGCCATCTGTCCCGGCAGAAAAATATATCCACTTAATAATGAGTTGGCTTCATCTGTTGCCTTCCACACTAGGATGTAAGAAGTCGCCTTCTATTGTACATTTGGGGAGAGCCTTGGGTGTAAATCAGTGCAAACTTGGAGGAGAGATTTTTCTATCATGTATAGTAGGTATTTTTAGAGATTGAAGGTTGATCAATTTTTTAATACTTTCGAGAGAGAAAACTATCTGTGTATACACATGAAATATATGTGTGTGTGTGTGTGTGTGTGTGTGTGTGTGTGCATAATATAAAAAAATGAGGTGGCTTAAAATTTTGGTCATATAGACATCTTTATTGCATGCTTAGCAAACTCCAGGAAACCATTTTAAGTAGGAAGTCCTTTTTACTGGCACATTACTTTCAAAGTGCATTTTCTAAATGGAAAATATTTTTAAGCAATATAATTTGGATCAGCAAAATGTACTATTAACCTTGTAATCTGTTCATTTCAAGACTTTCTCCCTCTTTATATGGCTTGCCTCAGGACCCAGCAACTTTGTGAAGTTTCTGGCCTATACAGATGATTCAGTTTTATACTGAACAGGGGTTCAATTTTTTTCTATAGGTATTTTTGACACAACTGTTTGAGTTTGGCTTTTAAAATAGCTTTGAAGTCAGACAGAACTTAAATTATAGCTTTACTGCTACATGTGACTTTAGACTTGTGTCTTGACCACTCTAACCTGTGTCTTTTTCAGGGGTAAGATGGGGCTAATAACTACCTTGTAGAATTGTGTGGGCTAGAGTTTTGTATTTGTAGAATACTCAACACAGTCCCCTGAAATAGAGGTGCTCAAGAAATGACAAGTGGTATTGTTACATTATTTTTCAAATTTGTATCATTAAAAATACTTAGATATATGCTCCTTATTTAAAAAAAGTTCTCTCCCAAATAAAATATTACGAAATGGCTTAATTATAAAAGGACTCTTGCTTTAAGTAAAAATTAATAATAGAATCATGTATGTAACAGGCAATCAGAAATACTTGTTAATTAAATCATCAAGGGCTCTATTGAATATATTCATGAGTTTGGCATATCCTTAAGTATATGACAAATGAGAAAAGAGAAAAACAAAGAATAAAGAATTTAGTGGCAGATAAATGGAAATCACCCTGGAAGGAAATTAATGAGTCAATAGCAAACATAATTCAGTTTGCAAAAATTCAATTTGGACTTTTGCATTTATATTACTTAAATACACTGAAATATATGTTACCTAAAGACAACTATCTTCAGATTTTAACAAAGGGACAGGCTTAGATCATTGTTAGAAACAGCTTATTCTGATTTCCTTTATTTTTTGAAAAAGTATTTCTAGCAACAGAACGTAACTTTGGTTTTGTCCATTATATCTGAAGTACCTCAGAATTATGGAAGCTTTTTACTTTCTAAAGGGTGTAGGCACAGGAGATGGACTATGTCCCTCTTGGCATTTTCTATGTTCTCTCTTACCTGTTTGAGGGTGAGGGTCTTGGCCTTTTCTTTGGAGGTGCCCATCTCCCACACACACACAACTGTGCTTGTTCCACCCGTGATGACCAGCTTGGGGTTGGGGCAGATTGCACAGAGAATCTGGCCCCACTCAGACAAACATTCATAAACAGTCACAGCCTGTAAAGTAAAATGGATGTGAGACACACATGCGGTTAAGTACTACAAACTTCTGAAACTCAAGGAGCAGAGCTGAGTGGAGGTGCAGGCACCTTACTGGCAAATAGCAGCTCATGTTCTGAGCTAGCTTTAGTTCAGAAGCATATCCACTGAATCTCTACCCTGAACTACTCCTACCACCTCCAACTATTGCTGCTGCTGAAAGCCATAACCAAAAAGGACTTTGTTCATAATGGGGGTCTCTGGTTTCTCCAGACTGGGAAAATGATGCTGAAATTGTGTGACCTATGGAAGGTGCAGGGGACAATGTGGCAAAAGGCTGCATTTGCTGTAGATAGAATGTGAAAAGAGAGCGTGACTGCTGCTGTTTAAGGAGAACAACAAAATGGAATCGTGTTACAAAACAACATAACAGACTGTGCAGATTGTTTTTGTCTTGCATTTGGGAGGGGACTGTTGGAGGGCAAACACAGGGCACTAAAGGATCACTACAGATTGTCTCTCCAAGAGGTACTTACGGGACCCAAAACAGTTGCTGTTGCTTCTTGTGGGATAGAGCAACAGGTTTTCTGCCAGCTTGTTTGGAGCACTAAAATGAAAAGTGGGCCAGATGGTGACTCATCAAAAGGAGGCTATTCTGGTTGACAGAAAGAGCACCTTGCTGGCTGGGATCTCTCGGAGGAATTCTTTGAGTGAGAAGAAAACTGCTAGCCCCTATTACACAACTTTGCAAAAGAGGCTTGTTCTGCAGGAAACATGACGTCTCTATGAACTCCTTTATCCTGCTCTCATTCAGTGAAGCACTCCTTTCCCCAAATAGGAAAGCTCACTTTTCCTTTGGGGTTTGGAGGAACAGCTGACAAGTCCTTGGACTGGGTACTCCCCAACGCTATTACTCATATAGGATAGCCAGACGACAAAAGAGCAATATTAAATGAGTAGGCAGGAAATAATGCAAACCTTGTCTGACTCATAGGTTCCCAGTCTGCAACTGAGGTCTGCATATCCCCAAGCAAAACTTTTATTCCAGGTTGGTGGGATAAGAACCTTATTCTGTTCCACGGCAAGAATACCTTTATCTGTACATACGATTTGTCCCACAGGTTCTTTGAGTTCTATAAAATAGAAATCATGGTATTAGGACAGGAACAGGAAAAACTAACGTCATCATCTCATAGAGGATGATAATTTCAAATATTCATATAAATCAAGCATCCTGACACCTACATTGAGACAAAATAATCTCAGAAATAGAGCTGGGCTTTTGAATCTCCCACAAGACCTGCTGGGTGGAATGTTGAACCTAACAGGTCCTCTGCAGGACTTCCCTCCAGTTTTCCTATTTCTGGGCACTCTCTGGTTAGGTTACTTACTGTTCAGGTCTGCCTCTCTAGGGTTGTACAGAGTAATCTGGGATGCTCCCCAGAATGTCATAGGGGCACAGATGATCAACAAATCTATGTCCTTAGTACTTCCCAAGTCATAGCCAGCCCTTAGACTTCCTCAAGGAAGGTCATGTCATTCCCTAGAGGCATGCACTCCTTGCTCCACACCAGCACTCTGATGACCACATTACTACTCCAGAAAAATCGCCAGGAGTGACTGACGCTGGCACAGAGCAGAGTCTGTGTAATGAGGCCAAATGGCATAGAATGGCACACAAGTTAACCAGACTTTGTTCCAATTCTTGGATATTTTTAAGCGACAACTTAAAGATTTTGCAGAACTTTTTTTTTTTCATTCTAAGGGAAAAAAACTTACTTGAAAAAATATTTTTACATATCCCATTATACCATTAGATAAAAGACAGATGTCTTTTCACTGGCATACTAAAAATACGTTCTTTTACTAATATATCAGATAGGCAGAACATATTTAAATGAGAATGAAATTATGAAGCCAATTTTTTTTTTTTTTTTTTTTTTTACCTATAAAGTTGAAGTTACAAGATTTTGGTATTTTAGAGCTCTGATTATCTTAAAGAGGAGAGAGAAGACTGTTTGGTTCCGATATGAAGTCCAACAAGCCAAAAAAAGAAAACAGAGAAAATATAAATACTAGTAGGTACTTAGTAATTTAACACAAAATCTATGGCACTTATTAAACAAATTATGCTATTGTCAAAAAGCAAATTTGTTATTGTTAAACTGGGATTATTAAATAATCCCATTAAATCACAAATCAAACGTTTATTTCTCATTATTTTACCTTTTACAGGTGTTAGAGAAGGCCTCAAGTTGTCTAGATGATGAAAAAAGATCTTGTCACTTGTAGATCCTGGTAGGACAGAGATTCCTGCATTGTCTCCATTGAGTCGACTTCTCACTCGCTTTGGTGGATGAGGTTTTTTAAATAACTGGTATGAAAGAAGATGACACACTTTATAATGAAAGATCACACTTATAAGCCCTTTTATATGCCAAGCATTGTGTTCTTATTTCAATTAAGGTTCACAAGAACCAGTAGGTACTATATTATCCTCATTTCACACCTGAGAAAAAGATTCAAAGAGGCTACGAAGGTGGCCAGAGAACTCACACCTGAATAAGCAGGGGCAGGACTATGATACTAAAGCATCGGCTATTGTCTTGTTCTACGCTAAGCTGAATTCACAATAACTTTCTAAAAGAAAGTTAACCTACAGTTGATTGACAATTATTTTCCAATGATATTCGAAATTTAACTCTTAGTAGCCTAATACCATTCTGTGCCACTGAAGGCAGGCAGACATTCTATCTAACTGGATTATTTCTGGTTTCAACGTGGCCTTTATGTGATTTAGAAACATCATTTTGGTGTCCTAAAAAGGTGTTACTGATTTGCTGAAAGTGTGAACATTATCATCTTCTTTGTACTCTGCTATGCTGTAAAGGGAAAAAAGAAAATAAAAATGTGCTACATCATCATTCAGTATTTCTATAGGATTAAAAATATTAATGGCTGGGTGAGGTGGCTCATGCCTGTAATCCCAGCACTTTGGGAGACCGAGGTGGGCAGATCATGAGGTCAGGAGTTCGAGACCAGCCTGGCCAATATGGCGAAACCCGTCTCTACTAAAAATACAAAAATTAGCTGGGTGTGGTGGCACATGCCTGTAGTTCCAGCTACTTGGGATGCTGAGGCAGGAGAACTGCTTGAACGCAGGAGGCAGAGGTTGCAGTGAGCAAAGATTGCGCCACTGCATTCCAGCGTGGGCAACAAAGCGAGACTCCATCTCAAAAAAAAAAAAAAAAAAGTACATTTAAGATTACTATTTTTCAATTATTGTAAATCTTTGAGACAGGCATAGTTTCTGTTGGAAAACTAGTATTTGAGGAGGAGATCTGAAAAACTTTAAAGGAAATGAGATTTAAGATGAATACAACACCATCACACTTTATAAATTAGATATTTGGGGTTTCCAAGAGAAAAAAAACAGAAAAAATTCTTTGTGCAGAGGAAGATACACATTCCAGGCTCTCAAACCTTTAAATGTTTTGTTCCTACTTTATCTACATAATGGACCAAAAGATCAGGCTTCTATAAAGATACATAGTTTTAAAGCACATTCATGAATGTGCATTTACTGAAGCACTTTTATGTGAGGACCTAAGGACAGAGCACTGCGCCAGGCTGCGGGTATATAATGATGTATGGAGATGATGACCATAAAACCTACATTCCTGAGGATGGCCTTACTTGAAAGTACCCTCTATTACTCAATGTATGTCCCAGAAATATGCTGGCATCCAAACGATACTTCCCAGACTTCTGGCCTCTTCTACTTCAAAGTAGCACAAAAATCCTGCAACAGTGCAAGTGTCTTGATTTTTACGTTCAGAATATGTATTTCCCCTAGGGTATGAAAAATGGCTCCAGCCCTTGTAACTCTCAGGAAAAAGAACAAAGTTAACTAAATAAAGGTATAGCTAATATTCGTCAACTGTGAATAGTTTATCAGCAAGTATTTTGCTTTAAAAAACACGGCCAGGTGCCATAGCTTATGCCTGTAATCCCAGCACTTTGGTAGCTGAGGTGTGAGGACTGCTTGAGTCTAGGAGTTCGAGGCCAGCCTGGGCAACACAGTGAGACTCTATCTCTATAAAATAAAAATAAATAAAAACAAAAGTAAACATGTTTCTTTTATGAGGGGATCAGATTGCTAGGTGATCAGACTGCATTGTGAATGGTACAGTTATAGCATGTCCTGCTATCTATTATGACTTTTCTATATAAAGAGATGTGTCATTGTTTTGTGTGTTCTCAAGTGTCAACCCTGGAAACCTCAAGGTCAGTTAACCTACAAAGAGGGAGTCCACAGAGACGTCTAAAGCAGGAACAGAGAAGGCAGCCAGGATCAAAGTAGGAGCCACCGGTACTTAGTAAAGGTGGGTGGTCTGACCAGCTCGTCAAAGTGTGCCTTCACACTGTGGGGAAGTGCTGCAGTTACTACTGGTGCACCCAGCCCTCCTGCCATACCTCGGACAATGGCGATGAGAGAAGGGATGAGGTCTCTTCAGGGAAGTCTGCTCATCGCTGAACAGGAAATAGGCCTACAGTATCTGGGTGCTGAAAGGCTTAGATCTTGGTCTTCCTCTCCAAGTTTCAGAAGGTGGTGAGGGCAGCTATTGCATGTCCTAGGCATTCCTGTGGCACGTGCTCTCACAGCACAGCACTTATGCCTATGTCAACAATCTAACCCAATCCAACATCATCTGTTCCCTGAACTACTACAATAGCTTTCTTAATGGTCTTCTGTTTCTTAATGGTCTTCTGCTCCCCATTTGGGTCCCCAGCAGAGAGAGAGAGAGAGAGAGAGAGAGAGAGAGAGAGAGAGAGAGAGAGAGAGTGTGTGTGTGTGTGTGTCAGACACACAGAAAAAGAGAGAGAGACAGAGAGAGAGAGAGTGAGAGAGTGTGTGTGTGAGAGAGAGAGAGAGAGAGAGAGAGAGAGGTGTGCATAGAGTAGTTTATTCTGACTGAGACCAGAATGAACTTCTAAAGTTTAAATATGACCATGTCATTTCTCTGCCTAAAATCAGCACTGGTTTCCCACTGGCCTCCAGACAAAACCTCATTTCTGTGTATGTGGCCTATAAGGCCCCTCCTGTTATGTCTTATGGAGGTTTAAGAAAGCACACCCTGCATTAGTCTGTAAGGGATAATTCTCTTTAAACAAAATTTTTATTTATTTGGAGTGTGAGAGTGAGAAAAAAAGCAACAATGTAGGAATCTATTGAAATACTAGGTGATATTTATGGCTGTTTATTAAGTTAATCTAAACTTAATTATTTTGTGGTCATCCACAGTCTAGAGAAATGTTACAAAATTTACAAAATGAAACAGAGTACATCAATCATAAAAAAAGAACATCCATACCTGTTTAGGGATCTGACCGAAGTTATTAATGAACCCAATTGTGGCTGTCTCCTTTAGTGGGTCATTGATGTTGTAGATATCCACTTGACCCTCATAAAAAAGATGATGGAAGACATTTACAGCTTCTACTGCAGCAGGGCCTTGCTGTTTATACCCGAAGATTAAGTCAATCCACTCATGTAGATGGGCACTCACATAATCACACTCCAAAGCCTATAATTTCAAACACAGATTTAGTCACTGGCTGACTTCTATTACTTGCTCAGAGACTAGAAAAACCTTGGTAAGTGGTTAATAGGAACAAAAATAACTAAAAATCATAAAAACAACATAGTAGTTCCCTCTTATTTGTGGTTTCGCTTTCTGAGATTTCGGTTACCTGCAGTAAACCATGGCTTGAAATTATTATATTTATGAGAGTGAGAGAGAGAGATCACATTCACATAGCTCTTAGTATGCTGTTATGATTGTTCTATTTTATTGTTATTATTCTTAATCTCTTACTATGCCTAATACAAAAATTAACCTTTATCAGATGTATAGGAAAATACATAGTTTATATATACATAGGGTTTGGTACTATTCCTGGTTTCAGGCATCCACTGGGGTTCTTGGGATGTGTCCCCTGTTGATAAGGGGGCCTGGCTGTGTTAGTAACAAACAGGTGATACTCTGCTAGAGGCCCTGTCTTTGTATTATGTTCAATGACCAAATGAAATCCAACTTCAATTGCAAAGTGTCCTTCCATTACCTCACGATGGACTCTGATGAATTCTCGTGGGTCCCCTTTTGCCCAGGGTGGAAGGATAACATCTCCAAGCTTGGTGCCATTTTGTTTACAGCCTATGCAATTATATACATTAAAAAATAAAAAATAAAAAAAAAAGAAAGAATGGGATAAATGGTTAACTTTATATTCTTCTGACAGACAAATGGTGGGTTAGATTCATTACCAGAACACTGAAATTGTACACCAGAAAGGACTTCAGAGATTATCAATCTAGCATCCCTCAAGGTTGCTCCTCAGATCACTCCAGCAGAAACAGGTACTAAGTCAGCAAAACTGAGGCCCTCACTGCCAATGTCTTCAGGAAATGCTGAGTTATACAAAGTGAAACATGCTTCTTTCTGCAGAGTCTTGAGGGCAAGACTCCTCAGAGGTTTCATATGCTAACATGCACTGCCCTTCTTTTTTTTTTTTTTTTTTTTTTGAGACGGAGTCTCACGCTGTTGCCCAGGCTGGAGTGCAGTGGCGCGATCTCGGCTCACTGCAAGCTCCACCTCCCAGGTTCCCGCCATTCTCCTGCCTCAGCCTCCTGAGTAGCTGGGACTACAGGCGCCCGCCACCGCGCCCGGCTAATTTTTTGTATTTTTAGTAGAGACGGGGTTTCACTGTGGTCTCGATCTCCTGACCTTGTGATCCGCCCGCCTCGGCCTCCCAAAGTGCTGGGATTACAGGCTTGAGCCACCGCGCCCGGCCCTGCACTGCCCTTCTCTAAGAGGGATATCGAATACAAAATGTCTGAAATTTAATTGACCACGGGACTCCTTTTCAGTGAAACATTGGGTTACTGTTTTGAATCTCCTGGAAACAGTCTCCTAGAGATATCTGCAATACAAGAGGTTTATCATATCGCTGACTCTTAGGTTCTCAAAAGAGCTCTGTAGAACTGGCATGTACTTTGCAGTAAGCATTCTCATTTAAAAAGTGAAATCTGAAATGACATAACTTTTTGCTGTTATTGCATCATTTAACAGAAAAAATATTTGGAAAAACTACAGGGCTACCAAAAACAAAAAATAACATGTTGTGATAAAGCACATAAATAACATTTATTCCATATAAACTTATTTTAAGTGATAGCCAGATAATTTCTAAAATACAAAAGAAACCATTCGCTATGAAATCTATCCACATCAAAATATATTAAATTTGGCTGCATCTAAGCAAAAAGGTTGTTTTTCTTTTTTTGAAATATACCAAAAAAGTCACTTTAGCTTACAGAGTTTTTATAGGTACAAATCAGATTATCCTTGTAAAAATGACTTTACAAACAACAATGTTGACTCACTAGTTTAATAGCAGTTGGTTAGATAAATACTCGTGTTGGAAATTTTCATACAGAAATGCAGTTGTTCAAATTTTAGAACACAAAGCCAATTCCAAGTGAAAGCAAATAAAATATTTCCCTTAGATACAATCTTGCCTTTAGCATTGCTAGTTGATGGTTTATTGACAACGTGATATTAAGTGAGTGGTGCAAATATCAGTTTACTCTTTAAAGGAATGTCTTGACTTGGTTGGAAAGGTTACCATATGATTTAAGACAAAGATAAATCAAGTTATTACAACCCTTCCTCCTCAACCATACACACTGCACACTCTGTGCTGAATCCCCCTGAAATGCCCAATAGGCCTAATTTTTTGGTAATAATAAACAGGTAAAAAGGCTACTTGAGAAAGAAATTACTTTTCAAAATTTTGCTATAATCCTTGAACACTTATTTGATAGAATTTTATTTTATGAACACTATATGCAATTTTAAAATGACATATAAAGGTAACACAGTCTGTAGGAAAGCCTTTGTCTAATTCTTTTACTTTTTTTTTTTTTTAGATAGGGTCTTGCTCTGCTGCCCAGGCTGGACTGCAGTGGTATAATCATGGCTCACTTCAGCCTTGAGCTCCTGGCCTCACGTGATCCTCCCACCTCAGTCTCCCATGTACAGGCACATGTCACCATGCCTGGCTAATTATTTTATTTTGAAGGGATGAGGTTTTGCTCTGTTGCTCAGGCTAATTTTGAACTCCTGGCTTCAAGTGATGCTCCTACCTTGGCCTCCCAAAGTGCTTGAATTATAGGCAAGAGCCAGCGCCTGGCCCTTAATTTTGCTCTTCTGAAGCTCTCCTCCGTGTGTATCCAAGGATATATGGACAAGAAGACCCCAGGGTGAATATTACTTATCTCATAGCAAGGGGAAAAAAAAATCCAAGTGCTTTTTCTTTCTTTTTTTTCATTTGACACAGAATCTTGCTCTGTTGCCCGGGCTGGAGTGCAGTCGTGTGCTCTTGGCTCACTGCAACGTCTGCCTCCTGGATGAGTCTTGTGCCTCAGCCTTCTGAGTAGCTGGGATTACAGGCACACACCACGATGCCCAGCTAATTTTTGTATTTTTAGTAGAGATGAGTTTTCACCATGTTAGCGAGGCTGGTCTCGAACTCTTGGCCTCAAGCAATCTGCCCACCTCAGTTTCCCAAAGTCCTGAGATTACAGGCGTGAGCCACTGCGACCGGCCCCAGGTGTGTTTTCTTTTACACCATTTACTATCTTTTCTGTGTGAAGAGGCAAACTGTGTTTTTTTTTTTTTTTCTATTGGGGTGAAATTCACATAAAGTCAACCATTTAAAGTGAACAATTCAGTGGCATTTAGTTCAGACACAATGTTATGCAACCATGATTTCTATCTAGTCCCAAAGCATTTTTATCACCCCAAAAGTAATCTTGTACCCGTTAATCAGTAGCTGCCCGTATTACTTTCACTCCAGCCCCAGAACACCAATCTGTGTCCTGTCTCTGTGGACTTACCTATTCTGAGTATTTCCTATAAATGGAAATGTAGAAGATGTGACAGTTTTTGCCCGGCTTCTTTCACTTTGTATAATGTTTCTGAGGTTCAACCACATTGCAGTATTTATTAGTGCCTCATTCACTCTCATGGACGAATAATATTTCATTGTATGTATGTGCTACAACTGGTTTATCCACTCATCACTTGATAGACATTTGAGCTGTTTCTGCCGTTTGGTTATTGTGAATAATGCTACTATGAACACGTTCATACACATACTTAATTGAGTTGCGTTTTCAATTCTATATACCAAGGAGTGGAACTGCTAGGTCATATGGAAATTCTGTTTAACTTTTTGAGGAACTGCCAAACTACTTCCCACAGTGGCTAAACCATTTTATACAACCACCAGCAACGTATGAGGGTTCTAATTTTTCTATACCTTTGCCAGCCTTTGTTATTTTTCAGTTCCCTCCACCCCATTATGGTCATCCTAGTAAATATGAAGTGGTATCTCACTGTGGTTTTCATTTGCATTTCCCTAATGACTAATGATGTTGAGCATCTTTTCATGAGTTCACCAGCCATTTGTATAACTTATTTGGGAAATTGTCTATTCAAGTCCTTTGCCCATTTTCCAACTGGGTTGTTTGTCTTTTTGTTGTTGAGTTATAAGGGTTGTTTATATTCTGGATACTAGATCCTCATTAGATATATTATTTGCAAATATTTTCTTCCATTCTATAGGCATCTATTCATTTTCTTGATAACATTCTTAGATGCAGAAATTTCTAATTTTGATTAAGTCCAATTTATCTTTTGTTGTTGTTGCTTGTACTTTTCATATCATATTTAAGAATCCATTGCCAAATTCAAGATCATGAAGATTTACCCCTATGTTTTCTTTTAAGAGTCGTATGACTTTAGGTTTTATATACAGTGTTTTGAAGTGTTTTGTTTTTGAGACAGGGTGTCAGTTTATCACCCAGGTTGGAGTGTAGTGGCATGAACACAGCTCACTGTATCCTCGACCTCCTGGGGTAAAGTGATCCTCCCACCTCAGTCTCCTGAGTAGCTGGGATTATAGGTGTACATCACCACGCCCAGCTAATTTTTGTATTTTTTGTAGAGATGAGGTTTTGCCATGTTGCCCAGGTCGGTCTTGAACTCCTGAGCTCAAGTGATTCACCTGCCTTGTCCTCCCAAAGTGCTGGGATTTCAGGTGTGAGCCACCATGCCCGGCTCAACCACTGTTTTTTAAAGTATGCTATTTCAAGGAGGGAAGATAATTTGTTATGAGGGTAAACATAACAAAGATACATCCTCCTTTTTTAAATTTACTTATTTTAAAAGTAGATTGGTTGGTTGGATTTGTAAGTGGTCTGTCTGGAACACCTTTGCAACATGGATTATCATAACTGATAGACGTTTCTGGAAGATTATGAGCTATCTCTTTCTTTCTGCACCTCTCCATATTTGTCTCTTTGACAGTGGTATCCCTGGGGGAGAAGGCAATATTCTCCAAAGTTGAATTATAAGTGAACATAAGAAAACACTAATGTGGCTGTCTGTGGTGGCTCACGCCTGTAACCTTTGCACTTTGGGAGGCTGAGGTGGGTGGACCACTTGAGGTCAGAAGTTCAAGACCAGCCTGGCCAACATGGGGAAACCCCGTCTCTACTAAAAATATGAAAAAGAATTAGCCAGGCATGGTGGCGCATATAATCCCAGCTACTTGGGAGGCTGAGGCACGAGAATTGCTTGGACCTGTAAGGTGGAGGCTGCGGTGAGCAGAGATTATGCCACTGCACTCCAGCTTGGGTGACAGAGCAAGACTCTGTCTCAAAAAAAGAAAATGCTAATGTGCATTCATAGTCAAAGGCTATAGCAGGTATTTGTTGATTGTCCTTGTTGACTATCTATTCTATTCTTTTGGGAAAACCCATCACTTTCTCTAATTCTAAGCCCTAAAGTTGTGTCTTTAGCTGCTCAAGGGTAAGCTCTAGGCATAACTGGAGGTAATAAAATCAATTTCAGGACGTTTCCTGGGGCTCTGGAGAGAGCCTTGTTATCTTCCCCATTAGATCCCATTTCACAAAGGTAGAGTTGCTGATGGACAATTAAATATACAAAAATTATCTTTAGCAAACTTCAAATAGAAATATCTTCCATATATATAGGATACAAACACTTCCCTGTATTTTCTGTTCATGAAAATCTGGAGGTAGTACAGTTATAATTTATGTGCTAACTCTTATAAAACAGTAGAAAATACAAAGAATGAAAAAATATAAAACAACAAATATCTGGCAGGAATACTCTAACATGAAAACAATGGAATTCTGATATGCTTTAAAAGAAATACTCAGAAGCACAGATCAGCAAACTGTGTTCCAATAAACTGTAACCAAAGTCAAATCCACTTCCTCTAACAGCCAGATAATATAAAAACAGCACTGATGAAGTTTTTCTTGTTTTTGTAAGTGCTGATTTGGTCCTGTTTTTCTAGAAAATAGAGCCCTTACGGGATAAAGAAAAGGGATTTACTTAAAGTTATTCTGACGTTCTAATTTTAAAACACATTAGCATATAAACCAAGGATATATTAGGCAATAAACGAGATTAAAACAATATGTGAAAAATTCAGATATACCACTCTTAGCTATTAATGGGTTTCAATAGTAATATTTTTCAAATAAATTTTCACTTCACCTTTGTTTTCATCAAAACAATAAAATTCTAAATGTTGGAAGTAATCTGTCTCAATATTTATTTATTTAGAGACGGAGTCTCGCTCTGTTGCCCAGGCTGGAGTGCAGTTCACGATCTCGGCTCACTGCAACCTCCACCTCCCAGGTTCAAGCAATTTTCCTGCCTCAGCCTCCTGAGTAGCTGGGATTACAGGTGCCCACTACCACGTCCAGCTAATTTTTGTAACCTCAAAAATGACATGTAACCACACCCAACTATAGCAAATGACTGCAAGAAACTATAACGAAATTTTTTTCTTGTTAATGTGTGCTGCAGACAATCTTTAGAAAAGTGACTTATTTCTATTGGGCTTTTCCTGGCTGACATTCCTAAGACAGTGCCACAGCTCTACGTACCTAGATCGAAGTTGTTGGAATTGAATAGGAATTCTGGTAAATAAAAGAACTCTGGAATAAGTTCTTTTACATCTGCCATGTTGTGCTTCGATGCTGAATACCAGGCCTCGCGCACACTGTGAAACATCCGGTCAGCCAGGTCAAAGTGGCCACCCTGTGGGCAGAATGAGAAGACACCTCTCTATTACAGAACCATTCCCACCTGACAGCTTCTATCAAGTTCAAGAGCTTGAAAACTCCAACTATATTTGGTGACATTTCAATTTCTCATTATCCTACATTAAATGCACAAAATTTTTTAATAAACATGAAACATCTATTTCTCTTTGGAGTAATCCTTACAGAGGGTTCTCTCCACATTTGTTTTATAATCAAACTGAAAATCAAATGTAAAGATTTTAAAAAGTCATCCAAAAAACAGTAGATTTTAAAGAGAGGACAAGGAAGTAAGAAATATGAGTTCTTCCATAGTTTGATGATGCCATCACAAGAAAAGATTCTAATGTACATCATCTACAGTTGGAAACATTCAAATTACGTTTTGAATGTTTTTTGCATAAATTAACATGATATGCAAGTTCTCATACTAATGAGAATTAAATGGAGAATTAGAAAAGGTGATCAGTTACAGACTGATAAAGCAAATTAAAATAGAAAAGGGATATTTTTGACTACACAGCCTCAGGTACACTACCCATCTTCTTCAGTAAAGCCCCCCATGCTGCTGTGTTTTAAGTGAACACGGTGTACCTGTCTTATGATGCTCACTGTGGGAAAATGCCAAAGTCCATGCCATGGCTGCCAAGGCCTGCCATACAATGTAGCCCCTGTTTCCTTGTTGACCTCTTCCCTTACAACTAACTTTCCTCCTTACTTACTCTATTCTGGACACACTGGCCACTGGGCTGCTCCTCAAACATGTCAGATACAAGCCTGCCTTAGAGCCCTTGCACAAGCTCTTCCCTCTGCCTGGAACATGTATCTCCAGATATCTGCAGAAGCAACACCCTTACCTCCTTTAGACTTTTTTTCACAGGAGACCTACTCTGATCACTCTACTTAAAACTGCATCCCACCCTGACCAACCTCCTGTTCTCTCCACCTCCCATCCCCCTTTCCGGACCTATATCTTTCTGATAGCTTTTATCACATTCTAAAACACCTTACAGTTTTCTTATTTTTGATATTTGGCTGTCTCCTTCAACTGAAATACATAAACTGCACAGGTAAGGCTTTTCTCTTTATTAATTGAAGTCCTCCCAATTACCTGGAACAGTGCCTGGCACACAGTAGGTATTTATTAAATATGTGCTAAATAAATGAAAGAGAATGTCCAGAAAAGCAATCATAATCGAGGAAACAGAGAATGAGCTGGAATATATCACGTTTTTGTAAAATAAAAATTGTTTAATTCAACCAGTTAGGGCTGGTTGAAAAATGTATGCTACTTATGTTTTTGATTAAAGGATGCTGGCACTTATTTGTTCTAAGCAAATTGTAGTTCATTATCAGTTTTGGTCCAACAAAATTCTGCTTAGTTATGTAATTACTTTGTCATTAAAACTTCACAGAGCTTCTTATAATGGAAGATAATGGTATTTTAAAAGGTGACATTTTAGATAGAAGAGGCTAGTATAAAATAGAAAAACCTCCAATTTAAAGTTTTACCTGTAGCCTTAAGAATATCTGTGTGAAAGGCTCCATCCTCACAAGGTATGAGGCCACAATCATTGCAGATGAATAGTGGGTCCCATAGTGGTATGCGGGAGTTTCTCCTGTTTAAGAAAATTAAAGCATAATTGAAACCAAAAGAAGAAATATGAAAAATAAAATCAGTATTACTTTATGTTTGAAAATAATAGCCCATGTGATAACTGTGACACTAAACGCAGTTAGTACTGGCATTTTCAGCAGGAAAACTTCATGATGACACCACTATCCCTCTCTTCTATATTTGACAGTAGTCCAAATTAAGTATAATTCAATGGCCTATTCCCACAAACTTAGTATGTCTACCAATTTCATGTTTTGAGGCTTACTATAATAGTTAACCCTTAATAGTAGACCATCTTCCACAAAAGCAGGATATGCACTTATAGTTACTTTTTTATTAGGTTCTGGCTTTGCAATTACATATTTCTCTAAATCGTTGTTTATGAATATTAAGCACTTTTTATGTATTTTTACTACATATTCTCCTCGGCAGAGAGGGGGAACAAAAAGCTTAGGCTTTCTTTCTCCTTTGTTTGTTTTGTCTTTTTGAGGGAGAAACACAATAAACATTAAACATAATAAATGACAAGTAAACTATATAGTTTTAGAATATAGTCATTTTTTTAAATGCAAAAGGGTTCTAAAAATTGCCTCAATAAAATTAAAGAGAGACAATAAATTAAAGTGTGGTTCCTGGACTAAATATGATTAGAACAGAGGCAGATTATGATGAGAAATTTCTGTCCTATGCAAAGCAGGAATACTTAGTTTTTCACCAGTACTCTAATAAGCTATTTAAAATGCCTTCTAAGCATGGCCACAAGTTGGCATGCAAACCTGATTCCTCTGCTATAATAATCTGCATATATGTGTGGACATATAATGTATATAGATATGATATATAAGAAATTTGAAGGAGGATGTGAGAATGTCAGACCGCTACATAATGACTTACTTTTGAAACTTGGGTAAAAGGTCCAATGACAGAAAAAGTTCCTTACCATTAGGATCCTCCCAGTCTTTATATCGCTTCTTATACTGAGCTAATCGTTCATCTGTTTGTGCTCCCATTGGCTTAGCCAGGTTTCTAAACGTCTTGGGATTAGTAAGATCCACCTCCTAAAATACAAAATGTAACTCAATTTCAAGTTACTATACACTAGCCTCACTAACGTAGATACAGTGGCTACAGTGGACGATGATGATTTATAAACACACTAGTATCTATGGGGTCAAGCTGGCATAACTGGACTCCAAAATAATGTTATGTATGTACTGTTTATCCACACTTTACAGACAGGCACATGGGAGTTGGTTAACCGATACAGTTGGAAGATAAGTGCTTTGGAAATTATGTGTTTCACAGGGGAAGCCGCTAAGGATCTAGGTTTAGGGGATGAAGATTAAGAGGGAAAATGCTTCCAAGTCTTGGCAAGGACCCAGCAGGAGACTGTGGACACAATAGCTCCAATTCATCGTTAACCTCATCACTCACATAATTGGAGGATCAGATCTCCCTTCTGTGTCCTCCCTCCCTCCACCCCCACCCTGTCTCCCTCCAATGTTACTTCTGAGCATTTTCTTCTCAGAGGTGATCTGGAACTGATATAAACTAGAACACTCAGTAATTCTTTCACCTCTAAAAGATAACATTACACCAGATCAAGTAACTTTCCAATGAGATGGATTCTTCTAGTTTACCAGAGATTACTTTACAAGTTGATGAGTTGACCTAATTCATATATTTAAAAGGAAACTAAAATTTACTCCCTGAGGATTTTGAAAGTAGAAATTTGAAATATGTGCCTGTGGCATATTTGTGTCCTTTTTATAGGACATCATGAATAACCAGTTTTGCCAAACTTTTATTTATTTATTTATTTATTTATTTATTTACTTTTTTTTTTTTGAGAGGGAGTCTGGCTCTGTCGCCCAGGCTGGAGTGCAGTGGCCGGATCTCAGCTCACTGCAAGCTCCGCCTCCCGGGTTTACGCCATTTTCCTGCCTCAGCCTCCCCAGTAGCGGGGACTACAGGCGCCCGCCACCTCGCCCGGCTAGTTTTTTTTTTTTGTATTTTTTAGTAGAGATGGGGTTTCACCGTGTTAGCCAGGATGGTCTTGATCTCCTGACCTCGTGATCCGCCCGTCTCGGCCTCCCAAAGTGCTGGGATTACAGGCTTGAGCCACCGTGCCCGGCCCAAACTTTTATTTTTAAAAATCTTGGGCAGGAGAAACTGATCTACATTTCTGAATGTAAGTCAAGTTAGCGTATTTGTTATCTCAAAGTTTATATGTAAAGTACCTCGTTTATATTTTCTGGTTAATTCAACAAATGTTAAAGTATGTACAAAGTGCCAGGCATCATCCTATTGGCTGAGAGTTGAGAGAGACATAAAATGGTCTGTGTGCTCAAGGACCTTGACCCTATGATTACTGCAGGACTATGCTGTAAAAGAAAGCTCCATGATTCAAATGGTGGGAAAAAAACCCAACATAGGTACCATATTATACAACTATAGGGCAGTGTGGGAATAGAAGGCAAAGGAGAAAAAGAACAGAAGGGTCCACATCACAGGGCTGGTACTTGAGTGTTTCCTGAAGGATGAAGTGGAGTTGGTCAGTTGAGTTAGTTGGTGGAGAGAAGAAATGCACGATGGGCACCGGGCAGGTCAGGCTGTGTGTGAAAAGCCACTAAATTACAGAAGAGGGATCTGGGGTGCCCCACGATAGCTGTTCTGGGAGGACATGAGGAATATATACACAGGAGCTACAATGAAAAGGTTGCTATAGTGAGGATTTTCAACTCTCCCAAATTATGACGGTGATTCACTGAATAATTTTATTATTTATTTATTTTTACTTCATTATTTTATTTTATTTTTTTTGAGACAGCTTCTTGCTCTGTTGCCCAGGCCAGAGTACAGAGGCACACTCTCAGCTCACAGCAATCTCCACCTCACCAGCTCAAGTGATCCTCCCCTTTCAGCCTCCTGAGTAGCTGGGACTACAGATACTTGTCACCACGCCTGGCTACTTTTTTGTATTTTTTGTAGAGATGGGGTTTTCCGTGTTGCCCAGGCTGGTCTTGAACTCCTGGACTCAAGCAATCTGCCCTCCCTGGCCTCCCAAAGTTCTGGGGTTACAGGTGTAAGTCACAGCACCTGGTCACTGAATGATTTTAAACAGGGGGATGACTCAATTAGTGTTCCTGAAACTGGCTGCAGTGTAGAAGGCATAGTGAAGGAAGGAGAGACTAGAGCATTAAGCCCAGTTAGGAGGCTGCTGCAACAGTCCAATAGAAGATGCAGAGGGCCTGAAATGAGACACTAGGTACACTGATGGAGACAAAGGTAGAAATGCCTTGGCCACTGAGCAGACATGGACAGTAGGAAAATAATTTCCAGCCTGTAAGACAGCATGGATGATGGTGCCACTTCCTAAGATGGGGAATACACAGTGAGGGTCAGAATTGCATCGGGAGAACGAGGTAGAGAATTGAAGGTTCAGTAATGGGATCTGTCATGTTCATGTAAGATACATATTCAAATATGGGTTGACAAAGTTCTCCACTCCCTTCTCAGGAAACCACATTTCTTTTGGACTTCTGTCTCTTTAAAAATCTACACTTTCTTTCTAACTTTCCTTGATGGACTTAAAGAAAAAATATTTTCACTTATCAATCTTTACTCCTGATCTCTTCTTTTCCTTTTATTATTTATGTATTATGCATTAGGTATGCAAATTAACTATACAAGCAAATATATAGATTCAAACATCAAATACACTAACGTACGTCCATGCATAAAGGGTGGATTTCCTTTCATTCTTTCATTAGACCAAAATTTTCTGAGGATAGAAGCTTTATCCTTTTTAATATATTGATGTATAAAATTTCTGAAAGGATAAGCAGCCATGATTCTAGTGAATAAGAAGGTCTAATGAATTTCTGAATTTTAAAAACAATCTTTTTGGTTGTTTACCTAGGGCTAAGTGTCTTTTGTTTTGCCTGCTACGGTTCATTTCCAAAATAATCAGATGTCTATCAGACAGGAGGTAAAGGAAGAGAGGAATCAAAACATTCATATGCTTCTATCTGCTCTTGATTTTGAGACTTGTCAGGTACATGTTGAATTGTTGGAAATCTTCTCCCAAGGCTTTCTGGAATAGTATAAAAAATTTCTTTTATGTGGCAGTAATGTTTTGTAGAAGGGTTACTTTGTGTTTTCCTAACAAACACTTCAAAGTACACAGATGGATTCTGATATCCACCAATAGATGCAAATTAATCAGCACTTAAAAAAACTGAATAGATATTATGAATTAATGGCCAGTACTCAATAAGTTGGTCAATTATCCAAACTTTGTATATGTCTGTGCTAAATGCTTCTCATCTATTTGAATTAAGTGCCTGTGCCTATTGAGAACATTAAACTACAAACCAAATAAAACATTTAGGCAACTGCAGTTTTTTTTTTTTTTTCTTGTCAGAGACACAGTCTTGCTTGGTAGGTCACCAAGTCTGGAGTGCAGTGGCGCAATCTTGGCTCACTGGAGCCTCCATCTCCTGGGCTAAAGCAATCCTCCCACCTCAGCCTCCTGAGTAGCTGGGACAACTGGGGTTTGGCACCACACCTGGCTTAATTTCTGCAGTTTTAGTGGAGACAGGGTTTTGCCATGTTGCTCTGGCTGGTCTTGAAATCCTGGGCTCAAGTGATTTGCCTGCCTCGGCTTCCCAAAGTACTGGGATTTTAGGGATGAGCCACTGCACCCTGCTTCAATTGTAGCATTTTAAAATTATTTTTGAAAATGTGTTCTACTAAGATTTACCTCTGAGTCGTAATCTGCAAGGATCCAGGGGAAGACAGGATACTGCATGAGATCATTATATGATCTGCCAGCCAAAGTGTTCAAATGCATCAAATATTGGAAGTTGCTGATTTCACCTCTCTGGAAAAAGATGAATATTCATTTTTGAGCAATCAATGATTTCCACTATGTTCAGCTTTTAAAATTTTATATGCAAAATGATGTAAAGGACAAATTCTTTTTAACAGATTTCAGAACAATGAAATACTTTTTTTTCTAAAAAGAATGAAAATAAAATATTTTCTCTATGGTATATATTTTATGGATAATTAAAGTGCTTTTAACTGTATGACTTCTACTCTAACTACAAACTTCTAAGGAAGCTCATATATTCATTAAACTTACCTCCCATCTCTGAGTCACAGACTTCTCTCCAACCAAAGTGCTAAGCAACCCAGATCTAAAAGCAATACATAATACAATAAATTAGAAGCAATAAAATTTTAAATCTGAAAAATTATAAAGTTGAAAAATTTAAGTCATCTGGTCCAGGAATTTTTCAAACTGTGGAGGATCTATTAGTGGGTCATAAAATCAGTTTAGTGGGCTGTGATCAGCGTTTTGAAATATGAAGTAACATAGAACTGAATTGAAGAAAACAGAGGACATCAGAAGGCATCACATACCTTGAGGGAAAGTATTTTTTTGTGAATTTTGTTTGAGTATTTATAACTCCATTTATGTGTCTTGGGATGAATGTAATATATATTTTTTACTCTAGGTCATATTCAAAAGAGTTGGAAGAACACTGATCTAGTTCAACTTTTTTTTTTTTTTGAGATGGAGTCTTGCTCTGTCACCCAGGCTGGATTGCAGTGGCATGGTCTCGGCTCACTGCAGCCTCTGCCTCCTGGGTTCTACTGATTCTCCTGCCTCAGCCTCCTGGGTAGCTGTGATTACATGCACTCACCACCACACCCAGCTAATTTTTGTATTTTTAGTAGAGGCATGGTTTCACCATGTTGCCCAGGCTGGTCTCGAACTCCTGACCTCAGGTGATCCTCTCACCTCAGCCTCCCAAAGTGCTAGGATTACAGGCGTGAGCCACAGTGCCTGGCCTTCTTTTTCTTTTTAAAACTATTTTATAATTTATTTTTTGTAGAGATGGGGTCTTGGTATGTTGCCCAGGTTGGTCTCAAGATCCTGGCCTCAAATGATCCTCCTAACTCGGTCTCCCAAATTATTGGGACTAGAGGCATAAGCCATACTCTAACCATAGTCTTTCTTATTTTTACTATAATCACTAAGCAAACAGATCCAAGGATACTTAATTAGAATAACTGAAATATTATATAATACTCTATACACAGTACATACATAATACATTAAATAAGTGAATGAAAATATGAATATTGTATAACAGGAAAGTCACTGGTGTCCAGGCCATTTGAAATTTAAGCATTACTTTTTTGGGGACAGCAGACTTCCTTAAAATGTTATAAAATCCTATTTAAGGTTTATCAGCTTTATAATATTGATAATTAATAATTGGTCATGGAACCAGGAGAAAGTGTTTATATGTTTTCTTTTCTGAAAGGAAATTAATACATTTGTAAACCTTAGGTCCTAAACACATCCAGCTCGATGGTACTATTTTCCACTTTGAGATAGTCTTTCCATTAGGCAAACTGAATGCACAAGATACTCTCTTTGGAAAAATAGCCATGATCACTCTTCAACATCGTAAGAAAGGGAACAACTGAAATGGAAGACTAAAGTTGGAAAAGAATTTCTGTTTCTTGCCTCTGAGCTCTTAAAAGTTCTTTAACAACTGCCAACTCAGCACAGGAAGTAGCAAGAACAAAGAAATAGCAAGTTTAAGATTATCTAGGAAGCAGTAACAATTTGCTTACAAGTAGAAAAAAGGCTCATTATGTTTTTAAGGAAATTTTTCACTTCCTGTATTTATGTTAACAACAACACAAATGATTAGGAGCAGAACATGTTTCTGGGGTTAACAAAAGCATGTATTTAGCATTGTATTTGCTAAGGCTTGGCTATAAAAAAATAACAACAAAACTTAAAGAGAAATACACAACATATATAGAGGCACACAGATTGGAATCAAATTTTATTTACAAATTACATAATCTCTAGAACTTTCAAAAGTCATTTTCTTGCATGCTCTAATAATTAATTTACAGCCCCAAAGCACTGCTTCTTTCCAGTGGATTATAAAAGGCTACCACTTATTGAGTGATGTAAATGGAGCTGGGTCTATGGATTCTTGAAATGGCTATGTCATCTAGAAGGCATCGCTAACATGAAATGCGGCTATAAAGAGCATAAAGGAATCACTGACAGTTCAGAATACACAAAAACAGAGGTTTAAACGTAAATGTCAAAAAGCAAAATTTAGAGGAAAACTGGGAAATCTGCAACAAATACGACAAGCAAAGGAGTAATAACTTATGGTAGAAAAATCCTACACAAATTAATAAGATCTCAAAGGAAAAATAGGCAAAAGATATGGACAATTTACAAATAATGATTCTAAATGGCTAATAAACATACACAGAGCTCATGCTTACTAATAATCAAAGAAATATACATTTAAAAAATGAGAAAACATTTTATAAAATCAATAAAATAAAAAAATTAATATACAGGCCAGGTGTGGTGGCTCACGCCTGTAATCCCAGCACTTTGGGAGGCCGAGGTGGGTGGATCACAAGGTAGGGAGTTCGAGAGCAGCCTGGCCAATATGGTAAAACCCCATCACTACTAAAAATACAAAAATTAGCCGGGCATGGTGGCGCACACCTGTAGTCCCAGCTACTTGGGAGACTGAGGCAGAAGAATTGCTTGAACCCGGGAGGCGGAGGCTGCAGTGAACTGAGATCATGCCATTACACTTCAGCCTGGGCAACAGAGCAAAACTCCGTCCCAGTAATAATAATAATAATAATAATAATAATAATAATAATAATGATAATACACAAAGTTAGCAAGTATCCATTGAGACAAACTTATCCACTAATAGTACAATATAAACTTGTATAGTTTTTATGAATATCAAGTTGGTTTTGTGTATCAAGAGCCTTAAAATTCCTACTCTTTGTTTTATTAAGGGGACTCTACCACAATAAAATAATGAAGAATCATAGCCGGGCGTGGTGGCTCATGCCTGTAATCCCAGAACTTTGGTGGGCCAAGATGGGTGGATCCCTTAAGGCCAGGAGTTTGAGACCACCCTGGCCAACATGGCAAAACCCCTTCTCTACTAAAAATACAAAAATTAGCCAGGCATGGTAGCACATACTTGTAATCCCAGCTACTCGGGAGGCTGAGAACTGCTCAGCCTGATGCTGAGAATCGCTTGAGCCCAGGAGGCAGAGGTTGCAGTGAGCCAAGATCACCCCATTGCACGCCAGCCTGGGTAACAGAGGGAAACTCTGTCTCAAAATAAAAAAATAAAAAAATAAAAAAAATAATAACGAAGAATCACATTTCCAGTCTTATGATAAGAAAACCTGATAAACACCAGGCGCGGTGGCTCACATCTGTAATCCCAGCACTTTGGGAGGCCGAAGCGGGCAGATCACCTGAGGTCAGGAGTTTGAGACCAGCCTGACCAACGTGGCAAAACCCCGTCTCTACTAAAAATACAAAAATTAGCCAGGTGTGGTGGCAGGCACCTGTAATCCCAGCTACTTGGGAGGCTGAGGCAGGAGAATCTCATGGACACAGGAGGCGGAGGTTGCAGTGAGCCAAGACGTGCCATTGCACTCCAGCCTGGGTGACAGAGTGAGACTTCATCTCAAAATAATAATAATAACAATAATTTAAAAAAAGCAAAAACCTGACAAAGATGAAATATCCAAAAATTACATGATGTTTTATATATGTGATGAATAGGTAGCAAATGATAGTTATGTTTCTGAATAGTTTTTTAAAGACAAGAGGTAATATTTAAATATAACACTGAATAGAAGAAGCAGGATAAAAACTTGTATTTAGAGTATAAACTCAGTTATGTACACAACAATGTACTCATGCTTTAAAGAACAGAAGGTAATTGATCAAAATGTGAGCAGTGATTTGACATAGTGATTATGCATACCTTTTTCTTTTCTTCCTTTAAAAAAGTTTGCAACCACCAGGGGAAAAACACTCATTTAAAATGTTAAATAATACTGTCCAGATATGAATCATCCCAACTTCACTACTAATCTGTAATACTCAAGGAACAAACCACCTACCCCTGCTCCACACTCGTGTTTGGTCGTTGTCCAGATACGGATTCTGAACTGTCCGTTAGAGACGGCACTACAGCCAAAAACCTGAAAAATTTAAAACAGCATAAAATTGAAAATGAAGTCTCAGTCAGGATCTAATGGGAAGCTTTAGAAAGGATGATTTGTTTAGATGTTCATAGTTGCATCTACCCTCCCATAACCCACTGAATGGCAGGCAAAAGGAATATATAATAATTAGAATACTCTTTGGGTTATAAAAAAAATATGATGACATCCAGAGCCAAATATAAATGCCCATAACAAAATCTATTATTTTGGACTTCTCTGAATAGGAAATAATTTCTTAGCACTAAAAACAATAGCACCTTTAGAAATTAAAAAATCAGATAAGTAAAAGTGAATCTCAATCACTTTACTTAGCTCTTCCCATATGTGAAAGGAGTTTTGGGCTACCAATCAATATCCACACGTGCTTTATTTGAACCACCCTCATTTCCCAGCTGCTCACAGGTAATATTACTGTACTGCAATGAGAAGCAATGTTGGATGGTTTAGTTATTCCTCATGGAAATAATTTGAAATATAAAAATTTTCTATAATAGAGGGATTGCCAGGATCTACATCACCCTTCAAAGAGCAAGAGAATGCCTCTCATCTACATGGTTAGTTCAGAATAGCCTTATTATTCACACATTCAAGAGAATGATCTTTAAATACCAGAGATACGTGTTGCTTTTCCTTTTTAAAAAAATTTATAGGCTGAGTGCGGTGGCTCATGCCTGTAATCTCAGCACTTTGGGAGGCCAAGGTGGGCAGATCATGAGGTCAGGAGATTGAGACCATCCTGGCCAACATAGTGAATGAAACTCCATCTCTACTAAAACCACAAAAATTAGCTGGGTGTGGTGGTACATGCTTGAAATCCCAGCTACTTGGGAGGATGAGGCAGGAAAACTGCTTAAACCTGGCGGGCGGAGGCTGCAGTGAGGCAAGATCATGCCACTGCACTCCAGCCTGGTGACAGAGCAAAAATTATTATTTTTTGAAACAGTGCCTTGCTCACTCAGGCTAGAGTGCAGTGGTGTGATCATGGCTTACTGCAACCTTGACCTCCCGGGCTTAAGCAATCCTCCCACCTCAACCTCCAATTACAGGCATGCGCCACAATGCCCGGCTAATTATTTTATTTTTTTATAGAGACAGGGTCTCACTATGTTGCCCAGGCTGGTCTTGAAGTCTAGACCCAAGTGATCCTCCCTCGTTGGCCTCCCAAAGTGCTGAGGATATGAACGTGAGCCATTGCATAGCTTGGCCTGTTTTTCGCTTAAAAGGAAATTTTAAATATAGTTTATTAAAGATAAAAATATGCTTAAATTAGACTATCTGCCTTATTTAGCTATACTACTTTTTCAAGGATGAAGGTATCCAACATCCCTTCCATGGCCAGAGAAAAGTCCCACGTAAATTAAATTTCTAAGGGAACTCAGTCCTTGCTTTCAATAGCAAGAAACTGCATTGGCTTCATTTTGGTAAATACAAAGAAACCTTATTTTGAAAGTAAAGGTTTATTTTTGGCCAGGCACGGTGGCTCATGCCTGTAATCCCAGCACTTTGGGAGGCCGAGGCGGGCGGATCACGAGGTCAGGAGATTGAGACCATCCTGGCTAACATGGTGAAACCCCGTCTCTACTAAAAATACAAAAAAATAAGCCGGGCATGGTAGCGGGAGCCTGTAGTCCCAGCTACTCGGGAGGCTGAGGCAGGAGAATGGCGTAAACCTGGGAGGCGGAGTTTTAAGTGAGCCAAGATCAGGCCACTGCACTCTAGCCTGGGTGACAGAACGAGACTCTGTCTCAAGAAAAAAAAAAAAGAAACTGAAGTTTTATTTTTAAAGCTACAGTTTCATCATCCTTTGTATGTAGAGACACAGGACTTAGTGATAAAAGTAGTTTTTGATGATTTCTACTATAAGTTAGCAGGAGGAAAAATGGTATGTCACAATAGAATTGCATTATTTTAAAAGTTAGAAGAACAATTGTTTCAAGAGGCTGGCAACAATAATACAAATTATTTTCTTCAAAGATGTTGGCTCAATGATCTAAATTCTAGATTTTTAAAAACTAGCATAACTGAGAAAAGATTCCCCCTCCCATCTCTTCCCACAGTAGTAGACAAAGTGTTCCTAACAAACAAGACCTTTGATAGACTTTGTTTCTAATTCCTTTCTGAAAAGCAAGGAGGTAATTCCGTCCATCTCCAGAGAAAACTTCCACAGCAATAGGCTGAAATGATCAGAGAGAAAAACATTAAGAAAAAACAGAAGTTCACAATAAGATTATATATTAACTTTTCCACTATGAATTTCTACAATGTTCAAGAAGTTAATCTGCTAACACTTTTAAAGTCATGAATTCCCTGAAGATTAAGCTACAAAATAAACAGATATTTCTTATTCTGCTCAATTTATTTCTAAAGTCTTTAATAACAGAATAAAAATAATTATTATACAATTATAATTTTATAAAATTATAGTAAGGATGTAATTTTTATATTAGAAGAAAACTAAAATGTTAATTTGGATAGCTACAGGGAAAGATGGATAACAAAGATAATCACTCAAATTTTAGGTTGTGTTTAAACAAGAGAAATGCATTGTACAAAATTATGCATCCACGTGACCTGAGGTGACCTGAGTCTGTCTATAACCAAATCTAAGGATTATTCTAAATGCAGATCCTGGCTGGACACGGTGGCTCATGCCTGTAATCCCAGCACTTTGGGAGGCTGAGGTGGGTGGATCACGATGTCAGGAGATCAAGACCAACCTGGCTAACATGGTGAAACCCCGTCTCTACTAAAAAATACGAAACAATTAGCCGGGTGTGGTGGCGGGCACCTGTAGTCCCAGCTACTCAGGAGGCTGAGACAGAAGAATGGCGTAAACCCGGGAGGTGGAGCTTGCAGTGAGCCTAGATCACGCCACTGCACTCCAGCCTGGGTGACAGAGCAAGACTCCGTCTCAATAAATAAATAAATAAATAAATAAATAAATAAGTGCAGATCCTATTGAGGGTTTCCATGGCACATACCAATTTTTAAATAATACATTTTCAGAATAAAGAAACAGGACAAAACAGTACTACTAAATTGACTCACCTGCAGGAGATATCTCCTTTTATGAACTTCCTTGATATCTTCATATGCAAAAATGCTGCATGTTCTCTTGAGTTGACTAGGACCTTGCCTGGCTCCTCTAGGGATAATTGGCTCATGCATACTACAGGCAGCCAAGAGAAAAAGCAAATAAACAAAAACACAGCAAGAGATAAATTTACTGTTCCACAAAGGGTGAGCTAATTTTAAACACATGAACAGGATGGAGGAATAATATATATCAGAATTTTCAGTTAAAAAATACGTTTAAAAGAAAAATTTGTTAGCTACCTGAGATACAAGGAACCCCCTTTGATGAATGCAATTTTAAAAACTCCCCTATTACTGTCAGGACCAAGTTATTCACCAGACATGGTTAGCACAGTGCTTCAGCTCACATACTTTCTGGGGACCAAGAAAATGTCTTAATTTATTTTAAAAATCAGAAAAAAAAAATCAACTTTTAGGTAGAAAAAGGTAGAAAAAAATGTTTTCATATGTGATTATATTTATACCATTAGTCACAACATATAAGTTTAAATATTTTTGTATGGAAAAAGGACCCATAAAAGTCTTAATGTGACCCTGACTGTTGCTGAAAGTAATTATTTGAAATATCTCCTAGGAATGAACTATAGAAACAATGTCTGTATTCAAGGGTGCTAGGAAAATGTTAAAGAAGAGAAGCAGCCAGCCTGTTGATCTTCTAAGCCCTAAGCTTCTTATCCTTTTTCTAGCTTGGTCTCTCTCCCGAGTTTTCCACTACTCACTATTAGTTTCATCACAGGACAGCAGAAGAAAAGGAAGATGCCTACAACTCAGTCAGTAAATCTCTGCTAATGCTTTAGTCATGCTGTTTCTAGGGTACTCAGTACCTGATGATGCTCTTTCATTTTTAGGAGTATTGTGCAGTTACCTGCATTTTCTCTACAATTGTATATCTGCTATATTTTTTAAAAGGACGATTTATAAATTCAGAATAAATTTATAAATATATAGATTATAATATAAATAACTCAGAATTCACAGAAATAAATGTTATTTAGCTTTCATCTTAATAAAGAAGCCAAACATTTTCATTATTACCTTAAAATAACTGAATATCATCTTTGTGAGTATGTAATGATGAATACACACAAACTGAGAGAGAACATTACCTAGAACACAATTTTTTGATTAAAAAAGAAAACTATGCAAATATACTTTCTGTCTTCTAAAGACAGTCATACATTGTGTCTCTTCATTCATTTACTTACTTTGGAGGTAAGGTTTCAATATCTCTTATTTCCCTGGTTGCTGTCATGGTAAATCCATCAATCACATAAAAATGCTCTTTACCAAAAAGAAGGAGCCCCTCACTGGTATCTAGGCCCTGGACTCGAGCACAACGGTACATGTGTTGGATCTATAAAGAAGCCCATAAACATTCATTAATACAGGTATTTTGTAAAGATCAATTTTTGTTAGACTATTATGGCATCCCTAGAGCTAAGCATATTAAATCAGAGTTTAAACATATTCCGAAGAATAAGCTTAGATTACAGTCTGATTTGCACCTGACTAGAGTAAAACTAAACAATTCCTTCATACCCATCCACTCATCTGCCAATCCCATCTCTCTCAATATTCTGGGTGTACTTTCTGTAGGCCAGGCACATATGCGCTAGCTTCTAAAAGTGAAGAACATTAGATAAGGCTCCTGCCCTCATGAAGGGAGACAGACACAGCAAGCTTGGCAGGAAGGGGAATTGAGGCATACATGTAAGGAGATTAGAATAGGATTGTGTTCTATGTGAGGCAAGATGACACAGAGTGAAAATTGCAGGGCCTGCTAACTCAGGGTAAATTTCCAGTTCTGCCACTTTGTAGACTGGGTCAAGTTTCTTAATTTCTCTGAGTCTCCATGTCTTCATTTGTAAATTTCTAATTGACTTGTGAGAATTAAGTGAGATAATGTACATAATCAGGTTAGGAATTATTGGTTGCTTTCTCTTCCACACAGTTTACCTTCTTTTTCCATCATATCCCCTGGAAATGGAACTGTAGAATTTGTTTCTATTCATTCCCCACCTGGATTCTGCTCCCTGGAGACTATTGTACTGTTGCAAAAAGCCAAGCTTGGCAGAAGTTGTGTTTTCCTCATAGGAAGGAGCATTGCTAAATCTCTCAAAGTAAGTATTGTTTTCTCTCCAAAGGGCAGTATCTAATTCTTTGTAAAAACTCTTTCTTGCTTAAACTTAGTTCAACATGAGTCAAGACAAAAATCAGCAATTAAATCAGAGTTAAACAAATGTCAGTTTGAATACACTTCCCGCACTATTAAAACTTAAAGCAACTACAGCAAAAACTGTACTCATGAGATTATAAGTTTTAAAAATGAAAGCATTGTAGTAAGCTTTCTAAAATATCTAAATATAAGTCAGTTTTCATTGCTACATCTGATCAATCCTGATATACTTTAAAAGTTTCTCTACTGCAGTATATTTATGCATATATACACACATACATACATATATTATATATACACACATACACACACACACACACACACACACACACAAATGCTTATTTCCTAAGTGTATGGCTGGATTAATTTTCAAATGCTAAAAATTTGGTGTGACCAGCATCCAGACCAAGAAACAGAATGCTTCCCAGTCCGTAGAAGCCTCTCTTGTGCTTCCTTCATATCTGGGGTACTTTTATAGTTACATGATCTTTTCTTAATGTATTGTCATTCAGTATTAATTAGGGCACACATTTGAACAGAACTGTTTTGATTATACTCCAATTTCTAGTGACTACTTAGAGCGTAAGACCTCAAAGGTTTTATACCAAGATCTAATGTAACAGACAAAAGAACATCCTTTAAAAAGGTGATATTCATAACACATTCACGTCATTCATTCCCTTGTTTATTCAACCAATCATGCCTTCATTCAAAGGTTTATTGGTTATCTATTATGCAACTGGACCTGTGTAAGGCAATGAGATAGGGATAAGACACAGTTTGCCTATAAGGAGCTCAAAATCTAGGACAAAAGAAAGATATTGGAACAAGTAATTATGACATAATACGGAGTGATATATATAAGGCATCATGAAAGTATAGAGGAAGGGTATCCAACCAAGCCTGAGCTAGCAAAAGAGTCAAAGAAAGCTTCCTATGTTTGACTATTATAAACATCCAGATAAATGGGATAACACACAGGATTTATTAGGATAAAGGTTAAGCAAGTAAAAGGAAGAGGGGCATTTTGGCAGGCAAAAACAATATGAGTGACATGGTTTGCATGTGTGTCCCCTACACAGCTCATGTTGCAATGTGATCCCCATTGTTGGAGGGGCGGCCTTATGGGAGGTGTTTGGGTCATGGAAGTGGGACCCTCATGAATGGCTTGGTGTCGTCCTGGCGGTAATGAGTCCTCACTCTATCAGTTCACACAAGAGCGCCTTTTCTTACCATGTGACAAGCCTGCACCCCTTCATCTTTTGCCACGAGTTAAAGCTTTCTAAGGCCTCATCAGAAGCCAAGCAGATGCTGGTGCCATGCTTGTACAGCTTGTAGAAGTGTTAAGCCAAATAAACATGTTTTCTTTATAAATTATCCAGCCTGAAGTATTCCTTTATAGCAATGCAACATGGACAACACAATGAGTAAAGTGCAGAGTGGAAAAAAAAAACAACATGGTGGGTGTAATGAATTCCAAGGTGTACCAGGCTGCAGGGGATCAGGTTATAAGACAGAGTCAGTGGAATGAGACCAGAGAGGTCAGCAGGGTATTGGAGGTTGAGTGAGAAATAGGAAGGTGATATCTTCTGTGAGTGAAGGACAGTAGGGGCTAAATAATCCAAGGCTGGAGGTGACAGTCCAGATTGGCTGAAGCTGCTGGTAGGTTATTACTGGAATTACGGAGATGTAGAAAAAAATACAAGGCCAGATTGCTGAATAGGCTGTCTACATGGACTTGAAATAGAGAATTATGGCAAGATCTGTGGTATAGAGGAAGACAGAGAATTAGGTGCCAGTTGTTAATACTGTATCTGATGAAACCTTATGCTGTTTAATGTTTCAGGGGAGTGAGAAAACCCTTACAGAAGAGAGAAGTAGAGTACTGAACCCAAAAGGCTGCTTAAAGCTGTATTTTATTACAGAGGCTAAAGCATTTACTTTCCACAGCTACCCTATCAACTCATGTTGTCTTAATAATATGTTACTGAAATATTTACAATCCTTACTTTTCAGAAGCACAATACCTTTTCTCCTTCCTCTAACAGACGCAGTAAGGTAGCATTATCTGTTTTCTCCTCCTCTTCTATGGAGCTGCCCTCGGCAATCTGGTCTTGTAGCTGCTCCTGGTTCTCCTCATCTCCTCCATCAGGTGCAGATCGGGAGCGTTTTAGAGGAGGCTTGACCAAACCTACAGTATAATAACCAAGAGGGCCATGTGGCATTGCAAGGACCTTGTGCGGAAGCAGTTTAGTCTCATGTAGTCCCTTCTACAGATATCCAATTTGAGACAATTCTGGAAGGTATAGGGAGGTAGCACATTCAGTGGTTAAGAACATAGTCCTCTGGAGTTAATGACCTTGGAAAATTATTCAACTTTCTGAACCTTAGTTTCTTATCTAAAAAACTGGGACAAGAGCCGGGTATGGGCAATATAGCAAGACTCTGTCTTAAAACAACAACAACAACAAAAAACCACCTGGTACAAGTACAGTATCTTCTTAGAGGATTGTTGGACTACATTAGGTAATTCATGTGAAGTGCTTAGCATTATGCTTAATACATAATAAATTCTCAGTAAGTGTCAGGTGATGATGATAACAGAACGCTATAATAGTAAGAATGGTGTAGCTTAGGTAGGTGTCATTAAGGGGACACCATGAATAAATAATCAAGTATTGTCACAAAAATAAAGACAGCAAACTATAAACATGATTATGACTGGGTGCAGTAGCTCATGCCTATAATCACAGCACTTTGGGAGGCCAAGGTGAGCCGATCACCTGAGGTCAGGAGTTTGAGACCAGCCTGGGCAACATTGCAAAACCCTGTCTCTACTAAAAATAAAAAAATTAGCCGGGTGTGGTGGTGCATGCCTGTAGTCCCAGCTACTCAGGAGGCTGAGGTAGGAGAATCGCTTGAACCTGGGAGGCAGAGGTTGCAGTGAGCTGAGATCATGCCACTGCACTCCAGCCTGGGTGACACACCAAGACTCTGTCTCAAAAAAAGTAAAAAATAAACATGATTACAAGATATCCCACCTATTTGGAGGACTCTTGAAGACTATTTCATGCCTCATTTCACAAGTGGCAGTACGGTTTTTCATACATGAATTAATTTGATCAAAATACCAGGTCAGAAAGAACAGAATTCTTTATAATACAGGGACATATAATTTAATCTGCAGATTAAGGTAACATTTTACTACCTACATTTTGACAACTTTTTAGTAATCAAAGTAGGATAAATTAAAATCAGTTGATAGTAACCAGTGAGGACCCAACATATGAGAAATCCTTAAAATACATGCTAAATCACATATTTTGATTAAATTAATACTCTTTGTGCCATCCAAAGTAACACTATACCTGCCTGTTACAGTTGCTCTAAGCACTTTGGAAAAGCACAAGTCAGCCTGAGTCTTATCCTTTGAATATTACTTATCAGAGGTTTTGCTTTGCCTTGAGAAGAGCCTTGTTTTCATATTCGAACAAGTGTAGTAAGTAAGCAACAGAGATCAAATCCTCCAGAGAACATCCACAAGGGGAGAAAGCTTACAGCTGCATTATTTTTAGCTTAATGAATCAAAACCTCCATTTCTATGTCTTGCATAATACCCTGTATATTTATGCTTTTAGCTCAATTAGAGATTAGGAAAATCAGGCCAGAGAAGTTAAGAGCCAATGACCCAAACACAATCTATCAAACTCTGTGGATTATACCTTGGCTTGTATCCAGCAATAGCTTTGAACCCAATTCAATAACTGTGCTGGTGCAATGTCAACAAAATTAGAAGGCTTTAATCTCTGTTCAACTACCAAAAGTTTCAGTGATTTTATGAAAATGTTGGAACAATTATAAAATGTTTAGTAAGTCATAGTCATCACATGAGAGAACAGGTATAACAACAGGAGAAACTGATCACAATTTAAATAGTGTTTTTTGTTGACACAGTCCTAAACAGATTGCTTTAAAACAATCCGAAACTAATTTTTAATTTATTAACTCATGAAAACTCATTTTTAATTTCTTAGTTTTTAATTCTAAAACTAACTTTTAATTAAAATCTTAATTTACACTTTAGGGATGTATAGAATACGCAAAGAGTTTTGAATTTGTGTTGAATCAGAGGCTTAAGATTAAAACAACCAATTGATTTACTTACTCGAACTGAATCCTCATTCTGTGCTAGTCATGTGTCAAAATTTATAAAGTAAGAAAAAACAATCTGTCTTTGAGAAAAACTCATAAATTAGAAAATGGAAACATACAGCAGTGGAAAATCACTGAAACTGCTATAACAGACATGCACAAAGTACTATCAGTGAACAGAGGAGTTGGAGAAGACTTTAGAGAAGGATGATTTTATACATGACCAGTGAGTTTAAGACTGAGTAGGATGTGTTAAGGTAAGGATAATGGAGAAGCTGTAGAAAAGAAGAAACCATTTCAAGCTGAGGGCACCAATGTAAAAGTACAGAATCTGAAAGTCTATGGACATTGTAGTCCAATTCATCATCTATTCAGCTCCTAAAGTTTAGATCTGGGATAATCTCTCTCAACTCATAGGAAGAAAAACCATTATTCCTTACTATTGGCTAATATGCACTAATTACAGGTTTAATAGTTATTTTAATTTTATAAATATTTAGTTATTAAGCCCTTAACTTAAAATATCAAGTGCTGAGGCACATGTTCTCAAGACCTTCTGAGGCTGTGTCATGAAAAAATGCATATGCATATTAAAAAAAAACTAAATATCAAGTGCCATTGAGGATTCTGAGAAATACAATTAAAAAACCATTAAGCCAATGGGCACGTGACATTCATTTGTAGGCAATAAACAAAAGCAAGTGTCTTTAGTTCTGACAAAGAAATCAATCGTTAAGAAGGGTGAGATGGTAAAATATGTATAGATATTTTAAAAGTTGGGCCTACTATTTACAGTTGCTCAAATTTTTGTATGAATTCAAATACAAGAATGTTCCAAAATCACTTTTAATCAAAATCAAAAAGGCAGGCTGACCTCTGACTTTAGCAATAGTGTCTTCCCCATGCTCTGGTTCTTGCTGAGCAGCTTCGCCTTCTGAACTCTCCACAATGGTGTCTTGGACAATGGCGGGATTGCCAGAGGCCAGTCGCATGTAGTACTCTTTACTGTCATAACTTACGGCTCTTCTGTATCGAGCAGGTTTCTAAGAAGTGACAAAAGAAAATGACTGAAGATAACTATCATCAAGAATTAAAACATAATATTCTTGAGGAAAGGTATGGTGTCAAGGTGTGTTACCTTTTTAAAGGGGCTTTTCATAGACTGTATGTATATACAGTAAATCCACATTTTTGGGTTAGGTTTCTCTGTTTTAAAATTCCATTGAGTTTTTTAAAGACATACATAAAACAACAATATTAGCAGTTTTGTTCTTCCTGAAATAATCTCTAGCCAAAAAACGTTTCTGTGTTAGTGCAGTGTGTCTTCTTTGGTGTATGAGAAAACCTCCCCATCCAGTAAAGAGAATGCTCACTGTTGAAGAGCATCGAGCTGCAAAGAGCCTGTCTAGTCTGTGAGGAGCCTGGAACTTTGCTTCCACCCCAAGTGAAGTAATTAGGTCAGGCCTAAAGGTCCACACACTCAGAATAATCAGTGTGAGTGTGTAGTTCAAATACTTGGAGGTACAGACTCAATTGCCCTATTCTTTCCTATATTCCCAGGTTTCACTAAGAACGGCCAAAACCTTCTTCAGATCCTTCTGAGAGTCCTGACCCAAAAAGGAATCAAGAAGTTTTATGCCAGCTGACACTCTGGTTAGCTTGCCACTGCAAGCTGCTCTCTCCAGTTTGCTCATTCTCATTGTCTGTTATGTAAAGTAATATGACCCATAACTAACTCAACTAAATGAGTATATTAAGAACATACAGCAGTCCATTTTGAAGAAGAAATTAATTACCTAGAAACATAAGGATTTGATGTCTTAGAACATGATACATGAACATTTCTTTTCCTGATTAGCCTTTATTCTCAAAACAGGTTCTCCAACTGACTTAAATTGTTTTCCCCTTAAAATCATAGAAGATGAGAAACTAAGATCTCAAATATCCTACAAAATATCAGACAGAGGGAAAAGTTGGCATGTATATAGGATCCTCGGATCGGAATTAGACCCACACCATGGATTAATAATTTTAAAAATACGAAATCTGAAACATGCTTTGAAACCTTCCCCTTCTAAATATGACTTTACTTTCCTATAAACAAGAATATGTAATTTAAAAAATTCTACTATCGGTCTACTCTTGAAACTCAAATAGTCAATATGCATCATTTACAACAATGCCCTTTTCAAGCAACATTTTTTTTAAGTGATTTCCAACTAAAGTGGAAAACAAGTGTCCTTTGGGTGAGACATGTAGAATGAGATACTGAACCAAATTTTAGATAAAAAAATAACTAAGTGAAGCCACATTAGCCTTTTTTAACTTCAGGCACAGAGCAAGGAAACAGAGTTGCCAGTGAACTGAGGAATGATATACAGCAAATGGAGACTGAAAATATTACTTGACACAGGAAAGTATTAAAATGATGTAAAATAATATTACAATTTGGAGGATCTGATGGGTAAACAAACAAGAACACTGTACTATTTTTGAAAATGAAAGGAAGGTAGTAGATTTTGTACCATAAAAATTCTTTTGTATGAGGTATCTTCAACTCAAAATTGCTAATATTTAAAAAGATAAAAGCATTGTTAGTGATGGGCAAGACAATGAATTAATAGATGTGGGACAGCATCTGCTTGATTACCGACTTCATGTACAGATTCAAAATTGACCTACAAGAATTTTTCTCTAAATATTTTGAGGTGTACTTCTGTGTCCTAAAAAACTACATTTTTTATTGAATTACGTACTTTCATCTTTCTGGAATATAAAAATGATAATTAACTTTTCTACTAATTAAAATAAATTTGTATTTTAAAAAGTGATCACACACTCTTAGTTTCCATTCATTCTGATTGAAAAAAAATTTTAAAAGAGGAGACATTGCTGCATTCTCAAAATACACACTTTAGTATTTAGAATTGAATGAATAACTGAAAAGTTGAAGACGCCAGGCTGCCCATTACTAACATGCCTCATAATTTGTTAGTTTATGTGTGAAGCAATACATGTTTTTGTAGTGAGAGCAGTGAACACTCAGCCTGTTAGTGAGCAGCATATAAATCCTAAAAAGAGACAATCAGAAAAAGCTGAGAAACAGTAGAACAACGTCTCTCAGCCTGAATGAAATCAACTGTTCAACTCTAAGGAACTTATAGGAAGAACAAATTGAAAGCCAATCTTTTAAGTTAGTCTAATCTAGCATGCACTTAAAAAAAACCCAGAAAACAAAAAACAAAACTAGAAGTAGTTTACATTCTTTTACTGTAATTTGTGTTTTACCTTTTGAGGAATATCATCGGGTGTCTCAGGCTGTTTACTTGGGATCTCAGACTGAAAACAGGGTATTAAGTATAGACATATCAGAAAAAAAAAACATAAAGAGGAACACAAAAATAAAATTTTTCTTGAGGACTGTATGAAATATGAAAGATGTAGTTACTCAAAGAAAATTAACATGATAGCCAAAGCAGCTTAAATAATCACTTAGCATCTTGTGGTTACTTTCTCACAGATCAAAAGTAGTTTTAAGTAAACCTTAAATACGCCAAATGTCTCAGTGCTATTGAACAGGACGAACTCTTACAAATCACACAGGCAAAACTTCAGCACAGGTTGCCATTGACTTGATTTACAGGCAACTCTTTATACTGTTTAAAAAAAAAAAGAAAAAAAAACAACAGAAAACAAACCTGAAATCAGGATAACAGAACCTAATGCTAGCTAATATCTTCCATCTTCTTTTCCCTGGGGTTATCCCTAAATCTGTGTTGTTAACAGGGGCAAATGGCTGATTTAAGCTATCATTTACAATACTCCATACCACAGACATCACTCTCTTTCTTTTAAGAATCCTCCTTTAAAAGCATAAGGACCTACCTACTTCCTTCACTACCTTCACCATCCCAGAAAGGCTGAAAGCAGAGGGTAGACTGGATCATCAGCTTCCAGATCAGAAGTTCTTCTAGAGTACTTTTAAAAGAATTAGGTAATGGCTTTATATTTTATTTTCAGAATAAAATCCTGGTTAATAAGAAGGCAATTCTGTTGAGCTGTAGCATGTGGCTTCATGTAAGCACACAGGTAGCTACAGACAATAATGCAACCAAAAACCACTTCCGAATTTCCTTCCTGTTCATGGTTTATATCTGGTGATGACTTCTAGTACCTTTCCCTATAGTAAACATGAGCAGGCAAAGTGTTTTCACAAATGTTTGCTTCCCAAGGCAAAACCATGGCCCACTAGGCATACTTACAAATACTTCACATGGTTTTAGTGATTCTTTTTAAAAGCAAACTTGTAAAGGTATATCTTATATTGAAAAATAATCTTTAACGTCTAATCAACGTTCTTTATCTTGGTAGGGATTTAGATGATAAAAGTGTAATGTATGTATTTGTTAAAACTCACTGACTAGACCATAATAAAATAAAAGCATTTTAATGGCAAAAACAGATCAGGAAATCCAATATTAAAAAAAGAAAGAAAAAAAAATCACTGAATGGTACACTTAAGATTTGTATATTTCAAGGTATATAAAATTTCCTTCAGGAAAAAAAGAATTGTAAACAAATATTGAACTCATAATATGCACATGAAAGTGAAGAAAACTGATTCTTCAACTCGCTCTGAAATTCATAAAACAAAACAAACGAACAAACAAAAACAAGATAGGACCAGGAGTGGTGGCTCACACCTATAATCCTAGCACTTTGGGAGGCCGAGGTGGGTGGATTGCTGGAGCTCAGGAGTTCAAGATCAGCCTGGGCAACATGGCGAACCCCCCATCTCTACCAAAAAATCCAAAAATAGCCTGGCGTAGTGGTACATGCCTGTAAACCCAGCTGCTTGGGAGACTGAGGCGAGAGGATTACTTGAGCCCAGGTGGTCGAGGCTACAGACAGCCAAGATCGCCACTGCACTCCAGCCTGGGCAACAGAGCGATACCTTGTCTTAAAACAAATGAATAAAAATATAAGACAGACTGTTGGATAGATATGCAACAAATAAATACAACAAAACAGACCAATTACCAATGTCACACCTGTGACATTCACTATATATACTCCCAGCCAGGATGTAGGCAGGGTCTACTAAGTATACTCTTATATTTTTCCTGGCACCATATGGTACATCGCCAATTAAATACATATTTGCTCACTGATTGATTAACCAGTTCTTATTTTACTAAAAGGCCCAGCACTCAATAGTAAATATGTTATCCAATAATTTTAGCATTATTTTGGTTTCCTTTTATTTAAAAAAGCATTAAATTATTACTATAATTGTTTACATAGAAACCTATATTTTTCAAAGTCAGAATTTCTAGAAAATAATTTTATAGTCCTTTTACTTCAAATGTTTCTATAATGCTGGCAATGAAATTTTCTAAATGAGCTGCTTAGTTTCTGTAAGTCTCGTGACATTTACACATTATATAAAAATACGTATTGAGGCAGCCACAAGAAACTCTCCTAGTTAGAAAAGGAACCTAAAAGTTGACTAGCTTCCTGCCCCTGAGTAACCCTAACTTAATAGGCAAAGTCTTCACCCTAATGAACTTTGCAAAGAATAGTAAATGTGTTTGAGATTATTATTCTTTAAAAATAAGGGAATTATATAATTAAAGCCTAGTTAATATTTAAATACAATTTTTTTAAAATGGCAAAATATGCATTATTTTCCTCCCTTAGGATTCAGAGGAACAACCAGATTTTGAATTTTCAGCACATCCCAGGCTTACATCTTACACTATCTATAATATTTGTTTAAAATACAGAATTATAGTATAATTCAGCTCTTTTAATTATGAAAATTACTCCCCAAGGAAGGTTACTATGTGAAAAGTATAAATCATTTTTATGTGAGAATACAGAATTTTCCACATGTACTTAATTTTTCTCAAGATATTAATAATTATCATTACAATTTTTATTACAATAATTTTAGTTGATAAACTTTCAATGCTGTAAAGTCTGAGTATGTTCCATATTCTATACACAAACATCCAATTTAAAATCAATAAATAAAATTCAAAACTTATACTAGGTAAGCTATTTTTTATACAGTATGTAACATTATCAAAGTTTAAGAAATAAAACTTTAATGAGTAAAAAAAAAAATCACCTGATTTATTTCTAACAAATCAAAGACCTTAAAACAGAAATTAATTTTTTAATCACCACTGTATTCTTTAGCGTAAGTGACAGGACAAAACATGGAAATGTTACTGAGAAATAATAATTATTTTAATCAATAACGCAAAAGATCAAATCATATGCCCTTGCACCAGGAGAGGCTTCAAAAGCAACTTTAGGTTGGCACAAACCTATTATATCACAAAAAGTACTGACTATATTAAACATGCATGCAAGGAGGGCAACAAATTCATGGAAGTTTAAAGGAAAGAACTGGTTGATCTCTAACTCTGGGAGGCAATATTTTTTAATATAGATCAGGGCAGAGGTGGATTTACTATGAAGTTAAGGTAGTTTAAACTTTAGTGGCCTTCACTTGCATGAGTCCCTTTCAAATCCCTGGAAACAAAGCCCTACTAATTTTATATTCATAATTTTTACTCTTTTTCTTATAGAGCCCTCTCCTAAACTGTATAAACTACAGGGCCCATAAAATTGCATTCGAGGCCATTTTAGTGGAAAAGTTTTAGATTTAGGAAAATTCTATAGAATGCTAAAGAGAAAGCACAGGAAAAAAGTCTATAACTTAGGGAAGACAAGAGTGCTGGCAGTTCATTCACTCAATATTCATTAAGTATTAGGTACTTTGTTAGCACTAGAGAGATAAAACCTAACATGGAATACATTCACTATCAATGGATAATGTCATAAAATGGGCAAACATTAGAATCTTTTCTTTTTCAAAGTGATTCTACTACTAAGGGACTGTTGAACTATACTCCTACCTTACTACACTACTTCGCAGCTGCAGCCTAGAAGGGGTTCCTTAACTACTCTAGGTTTCATTTTCTCATCTGTAAAACTGGGATAACAGTATTAACTGTACTTCAGAGGGCTGTTACGAGACTGAAACAAAATGAATTCAAACTGCTCCGTAGAGCATCTAGCTCAGGAGTGTCCAATCTTTTCACTTCCTAGGCCATACTGGAAGAAAACTTGTCTTGGGTCACACATAAAATACACTAAGACTAACAATAGCTGATGACGTTAAAAAAAAAATTCTCTCTCTCTCTTTTTTTTAGATGGAGTTTTGCTCTTGTTGCCCAGGCTGGAGAGCAATGGTGTGATCTCGGCTCACCACAACCTCTGCCTCCTGGGTTCAAGCGATTCTGTCTCAGCCTCCCGAGTAGCTGGAATTACAGGCATGCGCCACCACACCTGGCTAATTTTCTATCTTTAGTAAAGATGAGGTTTCTCCATGTTGGTCAGCATGGTCTTGAACTCCCAACCTCAGGTGATCTGCCTGCCTCGGCTTCCCAAAATGCTGGGATTACAGGTGTGGGCCACCGTGCCTGGCAAAAGTCTCATTATGTTTTAAGAAAGTGTATGAATTTGTGTTGGGTCACATTCAAAGCCATCCTGGGCTATATGTGACCCTTGGGCCTCGGATTGGAGAAGCTTGATCTAGCTCATTGTGCTCTGTAAATATTAGCTCTTCTTTTTTGATTTGATGGTAGAATTCAGTGGGATAATAGATATTATAACTTTTTGAAAATTTGTTTTTAACACTGCCAGATGCATATTCCAAAAGATACAAGTGGACATTTAATGGCATTTCAAATTTACAAAATATGTGAACTACTAAAACTAAAATAAAAATTATTTCAGAAAATTACACCATAGCAGATTAATCTTGACCTTGATTTGTGCATGAACTATGCAGCATGAATTCTATATTCTGTAACTGTCTCTCCTTCCTGACTGCTTTTTCCTTTTAGGTGAAAGTATCTCCAACATTTCTCAACTGTCTTGTATTTTCCAATATGTAACCCACTTGTTAAATACATAAGTTCCATCTGGTACATACTTATTTATGACAGTGTCTGTTTCGATTTCACAGGCTGGTGAATTCCTTTGCCTAGGTAAAATGCTGATGATACTACGGTTGTAGGTGTGAACTCTTAATAGGGTACTTTGTTTTTATCTGATATAGAAGTTAAAATACACTTTTGTAAACAAATGACATTATTACAAGGAAGGAAAGGAGCACAGATAAAAATATTATGGTTATTGTAAAAATAATTCAAAAGTATATGCCTCAGTTAAATCTAAACAGTGAGTTGGTCATATATTTGGGAAAGCATATTTATATTTTAGTATTCTTGAATGGATTCAATTTAAGCATTGACTCAATAAGAAATACTTTATCAAACTGCTAATGCCTTAAATTCTTAATAGATTGTTAAGGAAAAAAGATTAACAATTAAAAGATCATATTGTTGCTTTGCTCTTATAAAAGTAAGTGCTAGTAACAGGCTGCAAAAATATGGGTAGATTACCTTTTTTACAGTGCTCCAGAATTAGAAATTATAGTGCTTTAAGGCACAGCTGCATCAAGTATGGCATTCTTGACAGAATTGAATAGCTTTGAGAAAAGCAGACTTTAGGGAGCTATCTTCTAAACTTTTAATAACTATCAGCAGGAGCTAAGACCTACATATATTACTATTTTAGAAATTTTACTGTTAATTGACAAATTATAATTGTTTATGGTATACAAAGTGATGTTATATGTATATGGTTTGAATGATTAAATCAAGCTAATTAACATATTCAGCACCTCAAATACTTAACAATTTTTGCGCCAAGAACATTTGAAATGTACTCTCTTAGCAATTTTGAAATGTACAATACATTATTATCAATTATAGTCACTAGGAATGTAATAGATCTCAAAAAAATGTATTCCTCCCGTTTATCTGAAACTGTAACCTTTGACCAACATCTCCCTATTCCCCTCATTTCTCAGCCTCTGGAAACCTTCATTCTATTCTTTGCTTCTGAGTTTGATTGTTTTAGATGCCCCATATAAGTGAGATGGATCATGTAGTATTTGTCCTTCTGCACCTTGCTTATTTCATGTAACATAATGTTCTCCAGGTTCATATACACTGTTACAAATGACAGGCTTTCCTTATTTTTTTAAGGCTGAATACTATTCCATTATGTAAACATAGCATATTTTATTTATGTTACTCTGCTGATGGACACTTAGGTTGATGCTAAGATCTACATTAGCATCAGGACTGAGGTTAAACCAATCAGTACAAGATAAATGGAGCTAGGGTGGTCGTCAGAGAAAACCAAGAGGCATTGGAACAATTCAAGCTGCCTCACCTTATATGATCAGAGCTACTTAGAAGATTCATGTGTTCTAATATATAGTGCTTATTCTGGACCAGACACTATTTTAAACACTTAACTAATTTTAATGAACTTAATCCTCCCAATAGTCCTATGAGGTGGAACCATTATTTGCTCAAATTCAGGCATAACAAAACGAAAACCCGGAGAGGTTTAATGACCCGTAACCCATAGCAAAGTGGTGGAGTCAGGTCTTAAATTTGGGCAGTCTGGGTCTGGAGTCTCTGATATAAACCTCTTTATCATGATGTCTCCTTCTTGCACTGTTGCATCTTTTCACTCCACCTCCACTCTGAAGTTATCAATTCAATGGAGTTTGTTGAATTTTTTAAATGAGCTATTTGAGGTAACTGACTTAATAGAGAAAAAATGCTTACAAAGGAAAATAAAAACTTGAAAGAGCCAGTGTGATCATTGAATTCTGCATACTCACCGCCACATTTGTCTCTTGTTCAGTTTCTGGCACGTAAGGGTAATGGTTATAAAACATATCGTTTCGCACCATCTTTTTCCTCATCCTGCAGGGCCCTTCTGTCATCTCCAGCATCCACTTGTCCAGGTGGGAGCCGATGGGAGGGCCCCACAGCCCCCGCTCCCGCAACAGCTCGCACTCGATCTGGCACCACTCTTCCGTCACGTACTTCAGGGCATTCTGCTGACGCTGACAGGAAAGAGTCCAGGTCGGTTTTCAAGCAAAAGCAGGAGTAACAGTAACAAGTCTACAAGTCACTGAAAATCAAGTTATTACTTGGAAACAAACACAATCCACACCATTTCAGTTAATCCTATAAAAGTAAAATTACATTCGTTTATGGTTAAAGTAAGCGGGTTTGTTGTAGAAGGTGGACTTCTTAAAGCATCAAGTAAATGACAGACATGTATAGGGTAGAGCGTGCAATACAGTGGAACAGAGAGTTCAAAGAAGTCTGTTTATCTGGCACAGGAAAGACAGTAATATTATGATGAAAATATATTGAAATGGTTAGCCCTATGTGCGCTAATAAATACATATGGTAATTTAAAGATACACCAAACTGGAAAATAGCTACCACAACATGTATGGGGGATAGTCTAGGAAATCAGATGAAGAAAAAGTGCCAACAGGCTTGATTACTGGTGAACTAGGTAAACATTTCCAAAGATTTTAGATGAAGAATATAAACATGCAGCACTAAGAGGAAACTTGACATTCATACAAAAATCAAAGAGAAACCATTTTCTCCTGGCCACTGGGATAGATTCAAACCATTTTACTTAAAAGGAAATTATGTCACAGTACAAGTTCTTCTTGTCTATCAAATGACAAATATGTAACATTTCAACAGTACACAATGATAAATAACTTGCCCAACGATTCATGGAATGTAAGTATACACAATTTAAATCTAAAAATAAAGATTTCTAAAACATAACTGTCAGTAAAGATTACTGAGTAAATAATTAAAAATTTACCTATCACAGTAGTACTTATATGTTCTTTGGTTGGGGAAACTAAGGATCTAGTGTGATATCCATAAAATATTAGCAGTTAACCATTCAGAAACCTTTAATAGATCCAGAATAGCTAATCTGAGAATAAAACATTTAAGATAAGCTTTTGAGTAATTATGAATTTACCAAGAGAATTTCAATAAATTTATTTTTCACTGACATAATCACCAAGCACTTGTAGGGTAGTAAAAAATAATTTCATTTAATCTTGTAATTTTGTACAATTTTAAGAGACTTCTCAGAGACTTGGATGCATGTTTTCACAATCTCCTTGTTAAAAGCCTGAAAAAGAAGGCTCATCCTTACATTTTATTTTTATTAGGAACAAAGACATGTAATGTGTCAGTAGTGAATGTCAACAGAATTCAGCTGGGCTCATTTTCAGTTAGTTGCTTTTTGAAATGCAGTTTGTTGACAGAAGATTAAAATTTTCCATCCTAAAATCAGTAGCCAAAGTATCTGATGGCAGGAATAATTAAAACCATCATCTGATGATGAATATAGTCCAGCAAGTACCTTAAAATGGGCAGAGAGATACCAGCACAAACAGAGACCTTTTACATACAAAAAATGTAAAACAAACCATTATGATGATTATAAATCCTTACCTCCTGATATTCTTTATATTGTGTATCTACTAAGTCGCGAACAACAGCAATGTGAGTAAACATCCACTGCGAAATCTCCTAACAATGGATGGAAAAAGAGTCTTAATATTTCATGGAGTTCTGGAAAAAAATAGTTAATTACCCTTGAAATTAATGCTAAATAATTGGTTAAAATTCTGCCAAAAGCACCAACACAGAAAACTAAAACAAAAAATTCGGAATGAATTCCATGCTTGTGTGATGGACACAGATCTGCATGCTCTCCTACCCCCCAACCCCCTTCAAGGAAGGGCTTGCTGCCCACGTTTCTGGGCTACTGTCGACACCCTCAGGGATGGCCTTAGCTGCAGAAGGAAGATGGGGCGCCCCACATCCAACGATCTAGGGGTGAGAAGAATCACATATTTCAGCTTAATGGAGGTCAATTCTAAGAGGGTATTCTGTCCTCAAAGCTCCACTTAGTTTGGCTGAGGCTGTCACTAGACCAGCACTGCAGCCTGACTTTTCCCTATATCCAATCCTGCTTTCTTCTCCCTTCCACAGGTATTGATTCCAAGGGCACCCCCTAATATACATTATGCGCACTAAACTCCATCTCAGAGTTTGCTTCCTAGAAAACCTAACCTGATGCATGAGATGGCTGACACATACTCAGACCCTTTCATAGCTGCCACTTAGATTCTGGAATGGTGAAGGAAGTAGGAGGAAGAAGTTAATGCTGGAGGCAGATGAGCTTTTAAAAAACCATCAATCATAGGTATATACAACAAGACTAAAAATTTAAAAAGACTTGTTCGGCTATTGCCTTAAAATTTATATAATTATTAGTAATAACATTACTGAAAGTTGGGAAAATTGAGAGAAAATTATCCATAGTCTGATCATATATTAATCTCTATATCTCATCTTCTATCCAGTTATAAGATGTGTATAAGTAAATAGCACTAATAAATACTTTTATCATAAGAAAATGAGAGAAATTCCCATAGTCTGGATTACTTCTATCTTTATTCTAAAGCAAAAATACAGGAAAGTTTCATTTCCAATCAACTGCTTGTACATGTTAAGTATATTATATAAAATACTACAACTAAACCTTGAAATATAAATTTCTAATAATATCATCAATGAAACTAAAAAAGTACCTGGGTGGAAAGACTGTGTTTATTAAGACCACTTTCTTTTCGATTCCTTCTTGATCCTGTTAACTTGGAAAGACCAAAGCCACTGCTGACACGGGATAATTTGGACTGTGTGGTGGGCACTAAAGCTTCTCCTCGACTTATGCATTTCTTTTCATGGGCTATGAAAAATTAAATTAGATTATTTTATAATTTCTCCATGTATTTATGAATCTTCCTTTTAAAACTTTCATATGTGGTTATAAACTACAACGCTGTAGTTAACAAAAGCAGCACATATTACAGATGCAGACATTACATTTAGATATCACAAATTTATTTATTGGTAATCTTGTTTAAGGATGATTGCTTACAATTATTGTATTACCTGAACTTACAGTTGGTTGAAACTTCACAGCTCTGTAATAACATGTACATTTAACTATGAGTTTCTATATTAATAATTCATAATCACCTAATTAAAATCTTTGGTGTTGGGTATACTTCGCAACTTAGAAATGTTTTGGATTTTTAAAAGGTTATATAGCTTATACACTGTAGATTATACAATGGCACCAGAGAATCTACGGTAAAAAGCTATAATTTAATACATCAATATTACTGCAACAAAATGTATGAATATTCCCATACCAAGTAGGACAAAGAAAAATAAGTTAGGTTCTGCTATAAAGTCAGTTTTGGCACCAAATTAATGAAAAAACAGAGCTTTTTGAATTTCAAAATTATAGTTAAGGGATTGTTGACCTGTAGCCAAGACAGTGACCATACTAGAGCTGCTAGCAATGTATTACATTCTGAATGCAAAAATGCCTAATGTATAACATACCTCAGATACAAAAAAAAACTCAAAGAAAAGTAAGATCTCAGTATAATCATTCTAGAATGGTTGTTATATTGATTTTCATTTCTACTGACTTTATAGTATCCTTTTGGGAATGCTGTAATCACATATTTAAAGTATACCCATATATGACAGCCAAATGTAAATCTCCCGGTCATAATATCTCTATAGGCCTTACCCAAATGATTCTGCCAGCACTTCAGGGCAGCTTCTTCAATGAGTGGCCTTGCTGTAGCTATGTCCACGTGGCCCCTTTCATTCACAGGCAGAGTTACTTTGAACAGCTCCTCTAAGACTTGTTTCTTACTATGTATCAGTTCAGTCCAAACTCTGTTGACAGCTTTTATGAGAAGCTGACGCCCTAGTAAACAAACAAACAAACAAGCAAGCAAATGACCAAAACAAGGCATAAAGTTAGTTTTTATTTTTCTTCATGTTTACATGTAGGAATTTTGACTACAATATTTAATTGTTTAAAAAAAAAAAAAAAGCTCATGTTGTATCTAGCCCAGTGAAAAGGTTATTTAGACAACTCAAACTGTGGCTGCCTATTTAGAAAACATTAAAAATATCTTTGTATTCATACAAAAGAACTACATTTTTATTTATAAAATTGGAAATTATATATATGTAATTATCTAACTTTTTCTAGATTAAAAACTTATCCCCCATTTAAAAGTAATTTTTAGATCTGAATGTTTAAGGTGAGTTCAAAACTAAGTTAGTATTCTTGAATATTTTGCACAAGAAAAGAAATATTTTGAGAAGACTTTTACTATGAAATTCATTCTTACTTTGGATTCCTTGTTTGTATGCCTGACACCTCCTCCAGACCAGTCAGCCCTCAGCAATCACCTGAGGGCCTGTGATAACAAGCTCTGCTAGTCCCTCACCCCAGGGTTTCTAATTCAGTAGGTCAGAGTAGGGCAACAGAATCTGCTTTTCTACTAAGTTCCCAAATGATATTGATGTTGCTATTGTGAGGACCTTGCTATGAGAACCAATGCCAGTTCCTCAGGGGGTGAAAATAATAACCACATCTTTGGTGTTTAGGATTCAAAACATTTTGGTGAAAGAACAGAGAATAAATTCATGTTTAAATGAAGGAATGAAATTAAAATGAGTGCTGGGCTTCCTGACAATGAAACCATATGTAAAACTATTGCACAGTATTTCTGAGGAGAAAAACACTACCAGAGTGATTTCTCTTTATCACTAAACATGTGGAAGTAAGAAATCAATCCATACAAGGACTTCAATATGCAATGCTTACAGGATCAGTGGGAAAACCAGATTGAAAAAAAAGAGAGAGGCTGGGCACACATTTGTAATCCCAGCACTTTGGGAGGTCGAGGCTGGTGGATCACTTGAGGTCAGGAGGTTGAGACCAGTCTGGCCAACACGGTGAAACTCTGTCTCTACTAAAAATACAAAAACAATTAGCCAGGCATGGTGATACCCGCCTGCAGTCCCAGTAACTCAGGAGGCTGAGACATGAGAATCACTTGAACACGAAAGGTAAAGGTTGTAGTGAGCTGAAATTGTGCCACTGCACTCCAGCCTGGGCGACTGAGCAAGATTCTGTTTTTTTTTTTTTTAAAAAAAAAAAAAAAGAGAGAGAGAGAGAGAGTATAAAGAAGAATAAAAAATAGCACTATTGATAACCTGTCTCAAGCAATATTTGCCTACTCTGATGTGATATGCCTAGCATTACCACTGGGCAGTTCTCTTTATAGTTAATTCCAAGGTAGTATTTGAACTTAAGCAAATGTAAATATTAATACCACCACCAAATCTCACAGTGTTACTAAGAAATGATGAGCTTAGCAACATTACTGGTTTGTGCTTTACTCTTATTGGCATGAGGGGACTCTTTGTCTATGTATAGGTTGCTCTACTGGGAGAGTTGCTATCAATGCTGGCAGTTTCTGCAGCCAGTTTGTTGGTTATGTCTTAAAAACTGGAGATAAAACAACTTCAACAATTTAAAAACATCCCAAGTTGAGGCAATTACCTTCACTAATATCTTGGCTGTAACTACCATCTGGTTCAATGTCAGAGGGGATCATAATGTGCCATGTGGTCATGCGGGCTTCTGCTTCCAGTCCAAATCCATCCACGTTGCTGAAAAATTCCAGTCAGTTTAAACTTTATGAAGGAAATGATTAGCTGCAGACTACAGTAACTAAGAATTACTCTATTTCCATTACCAGCAGACACTGAATGTCTACTCAGCAGATGCACAGAACAGAGCTCTAGTTTGCCAGGAAGATGCCATTTTTAAGAGGTGATCAAATAAATCCACTTGACTAAATGTAATTAGACTAATCTATAGCATCAAGATTATTACCTTAATATTTAATATGCCTTTTGATTATTGTGAACATTTTAACCTAACAATTACAAAATGTTCATTCAACTAACATTTTTCTAATATGCCTGTGTCCTCTCTCCAGTCTTATATCTCACTACTCTGCTTCTGTAGTGAAATAGTTGCAGTTCTCCTAAGGTGCCACTCTTTCTTCCCTCTGGGCATTCATACAGACTGTTCTTTCTTCCAGTAGCAGTTGTCTCCATTCTCTTGTCCTCCCCAACCAGGTCTCAAGCTGCAGCTCAGCAGGTATTTCTTTCAGGTTAGGGGCCCCTCTTATGTGCCTCCAAAGCACTGGGTTGTTCCTAGCAGATCACTCAATACAGCTGACTGGTCTTGCTTAGCTGTTTCCCCTCAAGAAGGCTGCCACAGGGTCTATCTTACTCACATTTTGTACCACCCCCTAATTCAAGGCTTGGCCCCGGGAGACTCTAATGAAATATCTGTCAAAGCAATCAACTGGAAAATACTAATTTTACTCATTTAACACATAACACTGCATTGAGCTTTACTTTTTACTTCTCTTAGACTTCAATGGTATGTATTTTGTTTGCTTTAAAAGCAAACTGCCTTACATAAGTGACATATGGTGATAATGGGAAATTTTACAGGTGTAGAAAACTAAGTTAAAGGAAAAAAGATACCCATAATTTCACTGCAAAAATGCAACACTTGCCCTTTCCCTTTTTGCATAAAGGTTTAAATAAAACAGAATAAGGGTAAAAGAAAGGCTACTATCAAAAAAATGAAGAATTTTGTTGGAATAACATCAAAGCCAAATTTAACATGGCAAACTGAACCTAAAGGATTTACCTTCCAACATGTAGATTGATCAAGCAGTGGGCCAGACAGCTAATAAATTCTTGGTCATGGTTCCCAGGTCCTAGGATCAAGTTTCTGTTTACAGTGAGGACCCTGAGTGAATCAAGCAGAGCTACTTGCTGAGGAACAGTTTTGTGTGCCCGTGAGAACTGGTACAAGATGGTCCTATTGAGGCAGTGATACACTGCATCCAGTGACAATCCCTGTGATCTTCTCTTTGACTAAAGACACGGAAGATATGTTTTTAGTACAATAGACAAAAGTAAAACACCTGTTAATCATTCACACCTGAACTTTTATTAGGTCTATTATATACCAGATGCCATGCTAAGTATGAAGGTGCTAAGTTAAAAGATACAAAGCTCTTGCTATTATGGATTTCAGAACCCATGAGTCACATGAATACCACTTAATGAATGATATGATGGCTACATTAAAAAAAAGAGCTCCCAAGGAGGGGAGCCACTAACGCTGCTGTGGGCAGAGCAGTCTCCCTGAGAACACGAGGATGTGACATCTAGGGGAGTCTCCTCACAAATATATTTTGTTAGGATAAATGATCACTATTCAAAAGTACTGAAAAAATTAAGATGTTACTAAAATCATTTTTTTTGACATTCTAATTTCATCCCCTCGTTTGAGAATTTTTATCTTTGGCTTAAATACAAATATATCCCTTTAAAAAGACTTAGGTGACATGAGAGAGCCTATGCATCTGTGTACCATATGCTAATGGTATTTCCTACTTTATTTCCTACTTTCTACATTAAGTATTATATAAGATTAATCAATTGTGCCAAACCAGGCCAAACCCTTAATTAAAAGTACTGTGAACATGCACAAAAAATAACAACTTCAAGAGAATATAAACTACAAGGAACTTTGTAAAGATTCAACTGGTAAGAGAATATTCTTTTAATATCAACTCTTCATGCTGTGTAAACCTTTACACATGGATGTAGTATACAGTACAAACCTACCAAACCATATTAAGGTATTTAAATCTATCGGGGTAGCAAAGAATAACACCTAGGCAACTTTACAAGGGACACACTGGCACCAGGCAATTGGTAATGGGGAGGGGTTCAAAGTCTGTATGTCTATTCAGTTTTTTTTTTTTGAGACAGAGTCTCGCTCTGTCATCCAGGCTGGAGTGCAGTACTGTGATCTTGGCTCACTGCAACCTCCGCCTCCCAGGTTCAAGTGATTCTCCTGCCTCTGCTTCCCAAATAGCTGGAATTACAGGCACACACCAACATGCCTGGCAAATTTTTGTATTTTCGGTAGAGACAGGGTCTCACCATGTTGGCCAGGCTGGTCTCCGACTTCTGACCTCAAGTGATCCGCCCGCCTTCGCCTTCTAAAGTGCTGATACTACAGGTGTGAGCCACTGTGCCTGGCCTGTCTCCATTCACTTTTAATAAGCTTAGCTTTTTATTAAATGTTAACATTCATTATCTTATTAGTTACACTTCATTTCAACAATTTTGATACCATAGGCAAAGTTTTCAATAGGAAAACATGTACTCTACAACTGATAGTGACAATGGATTACCTGTGCAATTAGTTGAATTATAAAATCTATAAGAAGTTTAGATTCTTTGTTGAACATGCCTTGCCAAAGCTTGTCCACCACACGCTGTGTGAAATAAAACACATTGTTCACCAATACCTGGTAGCTTCCTCCACTGGTAATAGGCAGAGATGCGTCTTCCCCTAAATTCCAGTAGGAAAAAAATGTCTAAGAAAATTGATATCTAGCAACACAAGATCAGATCCTCAAAAAAATAAGGCTAAGGAAAAATAAGTGTATCTACAACATGTAGAAATATGACTACTAGCTTTTATGTACTACTTCAAGAAAATGACGTTCAATGGTCAGAAATCAGGATGAATAATTTCAGCAGGATAAAGTGTTATGGATTGAAACTACCTGTGGAGTCTCCTATTGCCTAAACAAGAGTCTGTGATAAACAAGCAGTTCTGCAACATAAACTGTCAGTCACAGGTGTTCTCCATTTGAGAGAAAAAGGGCCAGTTTATTAGCTCTTAATTGATTTTGTGTAAGTAATAAAGGGTAAAACTGTAAAACAAAACTGTTTTAGAGTATAGCTCTAATAGCAGTGAAGTAACACAGACAGAAAAGAGCTTCAGGAAAATTGTGAAAAATAAAGTATAATCAATGTTGAGGGGTTTGTTTAGCCCCTCCATCATTACCATTGGCTCTCTTTCTAAAGCTATCTGAGTGTTTTCAGTGTGTTTGCATATACATATTGCTTTCAGACTAATCCTCCTAGCTCCTCCTCCTAACCAGAATGCTTCCTCTAAGCCAGGGGTCCCCAACTCCCAGGACATGGACCGGACCACACAGCAGAAGGTGTGATGCGGGTGTGCAAGCATTACCACTGGAGCTCCTTCTGTCAGATCAGCCGTGCCATTAGATTCTCATAGGAGGGCAAGCCCTATTATGAACCGTGCATGCAAGGGATCCAGGGTTGCACAATCCTTCCGATAATCAAATGATAAATGTAATACTTGAATCATCACAAAACCATAATCCCACCCCCCGCCCCGGTCTGTGGAAAAACTCTCCAACGAAACTGGTCCCCAGTGCCAAAAAGTTTGGGGACCACTGCTTTAAGCCTTTCCTCCACAGAAATTCTGGAGGTTCGATTTTTATTATTCTCACCTAATGCTAATAATAATTTTTATTATTCTCATCTAATGCCACAGAATTTGATTTTTATTATTCTCACCTAATGCTAAATTGCCCCATTAATCAAAATTATTTGTGTTGTGTCTTTGTGTAGTATGACTGCTCTAAACTGATAAGAATAAGTACAAAACTGTGACTTGACTTTGAGAGTGCATAGTTGCATGTTAAGACAATACTAAAGATTTCCTGGCAAATTTACTTCGGGAAATAATTGTAATTTAATAGCACAGAGGTTATATGATTAGTATTATTGCTAGGAACTCAAAAGTAGCATATATAGTATACTAACCCATTATGTTTCCTTCTCTTATAATTCTATTTTGTTTTATACACAAATGTTGGCTTCATTGTACATGTATTAAGTTTCATATTTTTATTGTAACTAGATATAGACATACAGAAAAAACACATTTCAATGTGTTTTGACTCTATGTCCTGGAAGCCATACTAAAAAGATAACATACATATACCTATGACCCAACAGTTCCACTCATAGGTATATACTCAATAGATATGTGTAAGTATTATACACATATGTGGTCCACATGAACATGAATGTTTATAGCAGCTGTTAAAATTATCTCAAGGTGAAAACTTTCATATGTCTGTCAAGAGTAAATGACAAATTGATATAATCACATGATGAAATACAATATATTAATGAAAACAATGGACTCCTGCTACATGCAACAAGATAAATCTCACAAATATAATGTTGAGTATGAGAAGCCAGACAAAAAAGGAAAGAGAAAAGGTGATGTTAAAAAGTAGTTTTACTTGGGGCTTAGAGAGGAAAGTGATTATAGGTATTTTTATAAAATAAAAACACAGAATTACCTAATAACACATCAGCTGCAAGCAAATGGTCCATCACACTATCCAAAATGTAAGTTTGAAATTCTTTTTGCTGAGTTCTTGTAGACCTTTCAGGGGAAGCCTAATCAAGAAAATTTAGGATTAGAAACAGAACCAACAACAAAAAAAATATGAGCTCAATCATATTTACATTACCTAATGTATTAAAAAGATTAAAAAATCCTACTGATAAAATTTTTAAAATGCCATGAGAGATGGTATACATGCTTATGGACTTTCACATATTTTCTAACTACAGAATTAAAAAAAATTTAAAGTAAAGGTGAAACATCATCTTCTTTTGAATCAATTTCTTAAAACATAGTATTCTAAACATTATATTTATTATATGGTTACAGTTTATATTATATAACATATAATACATAAACAATATATATAGTATTGCTATATAAAAACTGTTATATAACTGTTATAATAACTGTTATATAAAAACTGTTATATATATATAACAATACTATATATAAATATATATAGTATTGTTATATAAAAACTGTTATATAAAAATTGTTATATAAAAACTGTTTAGCAATATAATAAATATTTGACTGTTAGCGCACCTCACTTCCAAAAGAGATATGGCAGTTTATAATGAAATACAGATAAAATAAATAACAAATGAATTATAAAGCCATTAAAATAAAAAACCCCAAGAATCTAGTAATCAAGAGGGCATGTCAATAGGGAGAGGAAATATATTTGTAACAAAAAAAAATTAAGCACAAATTTAGCTCTGAGCTTCATAGGTGTCAAGAAAACAATAGTTTACAAAGCTTTCTATTGTCTATAAAAAGAAACACATAGTGTCACAAGTGCCTACAGTCCCAGCTACTACGGAGGCTGGGGTGGGAGGATTGCTTGAGTTTGAGTCAAGCCTGTGCAATATAGCAAGACCTTTTTATGAAAAAAAGTAAGAGGGAAAGAAAAACACAATAGATGGTCAGCAAAGACATATGTTTTCCTAAAACTGTTCTGAGAGGAATGTTCTCTGTGGGTTTTTGTGAGGAGGATAGTGAACAACTCTATATAGGTGGTATCTTTGCTAAGTTTTACAATGTGCAAAGATGATTCTGAAAATTATCTTATGTTAAAGTGTCGAGCACAAAGTTAAACTGTAGTCTACTGACAACAATTCTACTTGTAATTAGGGTATGACAATCCAGGTGCATAACTTTCCAGTATCTGATCCGGTGAGCAGCAAGGAACTGGCAACAGTGGGATGAGATGTAGGAAAGAGCCTTTTGTCACCCTCAAATGCCAGTAGTTTCAGCCAGGTTTTTGATAGGAGTTGGATATTAAACAACTCAATAAATGTCATAACATCCTTTCTTAAAAAGAGATCTGTATGTTTTAGATTCAGGCACAGTATTGAGGTTTTGCAAGTGATATAGAAGAACCTACTTATTCTTGAATAGGGAGATCTGGTACTATATTTATGACCATGTTACAAAAGTGGGCTTTTAGAATGCTGTTCTACTTTCCCTTCTATTCTGATTTTCAAGGTGGTCCTGTTAAATGTTTTAAGAAAGTAGCTAGAATAAAAGTTCTATATTGAGAACAAGAACACTAACCTAAGTTCTCAAAAGCCAACCGCTAAACTAAAATTGTAAGGAAAATTGCTCCTTCTTCTGCATAAGACTACTTATTTTGTTTTAAAATGACAAAATATGGGTCTAGTAAGAATTAAAAGAAGACCAGTGTTTAGGAGTTTGGTTTGTCATTAAACTAATTTGGGAAAAAGTGAAGAACATCTCATGTTGTTTTTAATCTTGATAAATTTTCCTGTGTAGTTAACAGATTAATACAATAGCGAGCAGGAGACTTGTGACCAAGGCCTGTCTAGTCCTTTCAAGCTGATACTACATTGAGTGTCTTATCCCTATAAACTGAAGAGGATGTGAGGACTTTTAAGTGATTAACAGCAGACCAACAGTTACAGGAGGGTTTCCTTATAATTACATCAGAGACCATTTTATCCAATAGCTTGAGTTATCATAATTTGCTAAGGAATAAAGCTCTGCAGTCACAGAAGGACATAAACATTTTGAAAAAAATGGTACTCCTGGCTGGGCATGGAGGCTAATGCCTATAATCCCAGTACTTTGGGAGGCTAAGGTGGGTGGATCACTTGAGCCCAGGAGTTCAAAATCAGCCTGGGGACAATGGTAAAACCCCGTCTCTATCAAAAAAAAAAAAAAAAAAAAAAAAGTCTGGCACGGTGGTGTGTGCCGGTAGTCACAGCTGCTTGGGAGGCTGAGATGGGAGGATTGATTGAGCTCGGCAGGTCAAGGATGCAGTGAGCCATGACTGTGCCACCGTATTCCAGACTATGCAACAGAGCAAGACCCTGTCTCAAAAAAAGAAAGTTACTCTTTCAGGCTCATAATCAACTCAAGGTGGTTAATGAGATAAGTAGTAATGAGTAGGGCTTATCAAATCTTAACTAGAAAAAGTTTTGAAGTCTGTAAAACAAAGGGACTACTAAACATACAGAAGTGAATGTAATTTATTTTTATTAAAATAATATTCTTTCTTATTCCAGAAGGATTTAAGACTGACTTACTCATCAACAGGCATTTAATCTTCTGATTTGTCTCAATAAAACTGTTACACGCATGATGAGGACCCAGAATTTACACTTGTGACTGGTCCTAGTGGCCTAGTTTGATGTTCTTGCTGAGGTGTATAGCAGTCTAACTTTTCAAGGACTTAACATTTTATGAAAGCATGCATTGTTGTCTCTGAGATGTTCTTTTTCTTTTTAAACAATTCACTGGACTACTGTTTTGTGCCAGACATAGGGCTTATATATATACATTATCTCATATAGTCAGGAAAATACCCTTGAAAAAGATACTAATGATTTTAGAAATAAGTTAACTGAGGCTTCGAGAGAGTAAGTCACTTGGGCAAGTCACATCTAGGATTCAATTCTCAGTTTCTGTGAAGCCAAAGCCCATGGCTTCACCAGTTACACCATACTCTCCCCGCTCTACTAAAATCACCTTATGAAAGTTAAAAGCACAAGAGCAAATCTGCAGAGTGTGGGCTACAATCTGTTCATCACTCTTTTAGATAAGACTGGTTGGCCCACCAGACAACCAGAATGAAGGCAGCCATTCAACATATCCATCTTTAAACAGTCTCCTTTTCGAGGTCTTGGGGACACTACCCAGAATCTTTGTGTCCCACACACAGGCCAGACAGCCTGTACACGTCTGCTGCCCGTGGGTAAACAGCACAGTCGCTATGGAAGGCAGGCCTTTGGAATTCTGTCCTGTTTCTGTAATGGGCTGGAAGGCATTAAAGATAGGATTTTGAGTCTCCTAATTCTGACTGTAGTCTGCCTGTTGACTGATTTTTCCTCTCTGAGTTATTCTGTGGTGCTCTCTTTGCCCACTTGGCCATTGTTTTTTGCTTGTGTCCCTGTAGTTCCTCAGGGTGGGTTTCACTCTGATGTATGACAATGGGGAGCTCTTGCAGAAGATGGTTGGAATACAGTCCAGTGAACTCCTCAGACCACAGTAAGGTGCTTATGGTGTCAGAAAAGTGTTGGCCGTATCCCCTCCCAAATCTCATCTTGAATTGTAGCTCCCATAATCCCCACAAGTCATGGGAGGGACACAGTGGAAGGTAATTAAATCATGGGGGTGGTTACTCTCATGCTGTTCTTGTGATACTGAGTGAGTTCTCAAGAGACCTGATGGTTTTATAAGGGGGTATTCCCCCACTTCACTCTGCACTTCTCCTTGCTGCCACAATGTGAAGATGGACGTGTTTGCTTCCCCTTCTGCCATGATTGTAAGTTTCCTGAGGCCTCCCCAGCCTTGCTGAATTATGAGTCAATTAAACCTCTTTCCTCTAAAAATTACCCCATCTCAGGTATGTCTTTATTAGCAGTGTGAGGTTGGACTAACACACACTGCAAGTCAGCACCCTCTCAGTTTCATTATCTTTACCTCCAGATATACACAAATCTGTTTGAGCTGTTCACATGCACTTTCTTCTTATTGCCACAGTATTTATTTGCAGCAAATTCATTTGGCTCTCCAGAAGTCTAGTGGTGACAGCAGAGGTTACTGATAAACAGGAGCTAGGAAAAGAGTCTCTAGGCACCCCTATAGAAGACAACACAGGCCACTTAGTCAATTTTTTGAGTATGTTTAAGTGTCGGGCACTGTGTTATGAGTATTAAATCTTATTTAGTTTTCACAATAATTCTCAGAGAGAGGTTCCACTTTTATATCATTTTACAGATATGTAAATTGTATAGATGTGAAGATAATTGAACTTGGTCAAGGTCACACAGCTATATCCAGCACACATGTAATTCCTCAAAATACTTTTTGCTGGGTGATGTACATATATTTAACCCTCACAGTAATCTTGTAAGAGAGATGGTAAATTATATCATTCTCTAGAGAATGAATTTAGCTTGGGAAGATGAACATGCTTATACATTAAACAACAGGGCCAGAATTTATTTATTTATTTATTTATTTATTTATTTATTTTTTTGAGATGGAGTCTCGCTCTGCTGCCCAGGCTGGAGTACAGTGGCCGGATTTCAGCTCACTGCAAGCTCCACCTCCCGGGTTCACGCCATTCTCCTGCCTCAGCCTCCCGAGTAGCTGGGACTACAGGCGCCCACCACTGCGCCCGGCTATTTTTTTGTATTTTTAGTAGAGACGGGGTTTCACCATGATAGCCAGGATGGTCTCGATCTCCTGACCTCGTGATCCGCCCGTCTCGGCCTCCCAAAAGTGCTGGGATTACAGGCTTGAGCCACCGCGCCCGGCCAGGGCCAGAATTTAAACCCAGGCACTTCTTACTCTCAAACCTATACTCTAGCTTTCTGCTACAGCACACCACTTCCCTTGTATTTGGCCTCAGTCACACTAAAGCCAGTCTATATGAATGAAAATCTCCTATTTGTATGCTAATGAATTTTACCGCTAACGAAGGTAATTTTACATGTTCTTTTGTAGATATAATCAAGTAAGTAGATACTTTTATAATGAAATTCTAACACTCATAAGACTGAACATGCTCTGGTTCACGTTTACTGGACTCAGATGTTCAAGTCCCTTCCTTCACAAAGGTAAATGGTAAATATATAAGATAATTCTCTCTCTCTCTCTTCTTTTTTTTTTTTTCTTTTCTTTTTGAGACAGGGTCTCACTCTGACACCTAGGCTGGAATGCATTGGAATGCAGTAGTGTAATCATGGCTCACTGCAACTTTGAACTCCTGGGCTCCAGCGATCCTTCCACCTTAGCCTCCAGTAGGTAGGATATAGGCACGCACCACAACACTGGCTATGGCTAATTTTTTTGCAAAGATGGGATTTCACCTGTTGCCCAGGTTGGTCTTGAACTCCTGGCCTTAAGAAATCTTCCTGCTTTGACCTCCGAAAAAAAGGGTTGGGATTACAGGCATGAGCCACCATGCTCAACCTAATTTTCTTCTTGAATCTCTTCATGGATAAAGACTTCATAATCATAATTTTCAAAATCATAGGTTTATAATTTATTGTTACACCATTGGAAGACACAGAATGTTAATATTTCATTAACATAAAAATTTTTTGTATATGTATTCTGCATATGTATATTAAAGATCCTCAAAATATTTAAAAGCAAATTTCTATGTTTTTTTTATTAGATGGTATCCTATCTTCCTGTTTGGGAATTTCCAGGGATGAATAGTTAAATGATTCAAAAATACAGTAAGCCTTACTTAATGTCATTGACAGGTTCCTGGCAACTGCAACTTTAAGTGAAACAATGTACAGCAGGTCTTCAAATAACATTGTTTCCTTCAACATAGTTTTATTATAAGGTTGATGAGGAAAAAAATTAGTTTTGTTACACGTCATTTTGCTTAAAGTTGCAGCTACCAAGAACCTATCAATGACATTAAGCGAGGACTTACTGTACTGACAGAATACACCAAGTCTCTGTGCTAACTGTTGTGAGAGACAAAGGAACACATGAAAGTTGGTCTCTAAGCAGTTTATAATCTATCTGGAAACTTCAATCCTGACACCCCCTGCTCTTCCCTGAACTATAATCCTACTCCCTAGTATAATGAAGCACTATTCTACTGTAGGGCAAATTCATGCCCCAACAAAGAGAACCTTACTTCAAGGTTAATACATGTTATTATATATCAAATTTTTCCTACTAAAAAAATATAGAAAACAAAAATAAAGGGCAATTATACAATTTATATATGGTTAATTAATTAGCTATTCAGGTTCCAGAAGCTTGAAAATGCTATCACTGGATATTTCCAGTCATTCCATATCTTTCATGTATGTATTTTCCTTTTTTGATCAGTTATGCTTTCTTGCACACTTCTCTTCTGGCCTTTATCCTATTATTTTCTGATAAACTATTTCACTTTTTCACAAAATGCTTCAAATTTTTACCATATACAGTGAGATACTGGTCATTTCTCTTCTCAGAGCTTTTTAAAGTTTCCAAACGGGAGAAGTTCCACTGGGCCTGCTTTTTAATTCTACCACATGCATTAGTGAGGAAACCAATTATTCTCCTGCCATTATTAAACATTGTCATCCTGGTTAAATGCTTAGCATAACTGGTACCCTAATTACACTAGTGATTTTTTAAAAATTGACCAAATTGAGATATTTTCACATGGATAAGATAAACATGTGGTTTTCAGGTTGCTATTTATAAGTTAAGTGTACTAGCCACTAGAGGGCGCACAAAAAAAAATCTCAGGTTCAGCTGTCAAACGGCTGAGAGATAGTGGAAGTTCCTCAAAGAGAAAAGCAGTCTTCTCCACAGATCTACTCTTTCACAAAACATGTTATTTTTAGAGCCCCTGGCATGGGCTGTTTGACCTTATTTACATGAATTGGTCAAAAGAACATTAATGTATATGCAACTAATTATACGGTATTAAATTATCTCTCTGTGATATCTTCAGGCTTTTCTAGGTAAACATTTTTTAATACTTTTCTGGGATAGCTAATTTCTAGAGCCAGCAATGAGGTCACTTAAAGGCTTAGAGCCACTCTCATTTTCTGATGTATCAGCTGATTCATATCAATTGTCAGGAGAATGGGCAGGCAGGCAACCTAGAAGTTTGCTGCCTTGGGGAATTTAACAAGTGCATCCTGGGCACCTATTCTGTACAATACACCATGTCTTAAGCTGCACAGGACACTGACAACAGTAACACCTGGCAATGATAGGTAAGATAAATTGATGTAGGAAGTTATAAGGCAAGAAGACAATGGCACTAGGCACTGTTAATGTCCAGGGAAGGGATTGGCACACTATGGCCTGTGGGCCAAATACAGCCTGTGCTGTTTCTGTAGATAAAGTTTTATCAGAACGCTGCCATGCTCATTCTCTTACTTACTGTCCATGGCTGCTTTCTAGCTACAACAACGTAGCTGAATAGTTGTGACAGAGACTGTATGGCTCACAAGCTTAAAATATTTACTATTTGGCTTTTTACAGAAGAAGTCTGCCAGCTTCTAGAGAAAGGATGATAAAGGACTGAATTAGAGACATCTTTGAGGGAAGGAAAAGAAGAACAAATTGATAGGGTCTAAAGCACATGTGGGATTAACAACTTTGCACAGCCTATAACATGTTCTGCCTACACATAAACAAGAGGAATTAAAAATCTTTGGCATAGCCGGGCGCGGTGGCTCAAGCCTGTAATCCCAGCACTTTTGGGAGGCCGAGGCGGGCGGATCACGAGGTCAGGAGATCGAGACCATCCTGGCTAACACGGTGAAACCCCGTCTCTACTAAAAATACAAAAAACTAGCCGGGCGCGGTGGCGGGCGCCTGTAGTCCCAGCTACTCGGGAGGCTGAGGCAGGAGAATGGCGTAAACCCGGGAGGCGGAGCTTGCAGTGAGCTGAGATCCGGCCACTGCACTCCAGCCTGGGTGACAGAGCAAGACTCCGTCTCAAAAAAAAAAAAAAAAAAAAAAAAAAAAAAATCTTTGGCATAGAACTTGCTTGGTTACTAATGTTCTAATTTAAAAAATAATGCAAAAGAGATATAAATGCATTTCTTTACCTCCAACAAAAGATCAATTAGTGGAGTTTGCTTGCTGGCAGGGGTGAGACAGAGGTTGTCTATGATTAAGACCCTCATGAAGTCAAAAACGAACTTTTTAGCTGGGTGATTGGTCAGATATGTCTTGGTGCCCACATTGCAGTACTCTGATTGGCTCCTGTTCATCCCTGTGTCTGCTGCAAACGCTTTAAACTCTTCTGCTGGAGATCCAACTTCATCATCAAGGTCAGTCACCTAGTAAAATCAAGTGGAAAGATACAGTAATCACATTAGACTCTGACATTTCTACTTCTGTGTTTCCTAAAAATAAAACTGTAGCAGCAGCATTTTCCACCTATTAAGCTGTTCAGCACATTATTTCACTCTGCTTTACTCGACCCTTCCTTTCAAGGTAGTAATCTGGCACCATATGTCATGGTTATGCAACATATGGTGTTTCTGACTGACCACTAACAACATACCACCTTCATGTTGAATTATATGTCTACTGCGGCTAACTGCTCTTAAAATATATGGAATAAAATGAGGATAACTATGTTTCCATATTTGAACTCTACCCCTACTGTGAAGTCAAATGTCACAGAATTTCAGATAAAAATCTGGCATAATGGTAGCATGTAAGGGCTGATCCATTTTTTATAGGTTAAAAAAATAAATAAATAAATTTAAAAAACCAACAATACTAGTACCAATTTTGAACCAAGTGACAGAGAGAGAGAGACTAGCAAAGAAATTATAAGATGCTGATGGCCAGACGCAGTGGCTCTCGCCTGTAATCCCAGTACTTTGGGAGGCTGACGCGGGGGTATCACCTGAGATCAGGAGTTCCAGACTAGCCTGGCCAACATGGCGAAACCCCATCTCTATTAAAAACACAGAAAAACTGGCCAGGCATAGTGGTCCATGCCTGTAATCTCAGCTACTCAGGAGGCTGAGGCAGGAGAATCGCTTGAATTTGGGACGCAGAGGTTGCAGTGAGCCGAGATCATGCCACCATTGCATTCCAGCTGGATGATAAGAGCGAAACCCTGTCTCAAAAAAAAAAAAAAAAAAAAAAAGATGCTGACAAGAAAAAGACATTGATATATTATTCAAGGTCTTTTTTTTTTTTTTTTAAACCAAAAATAAGGATTCTAAACATTATAAACAAGCCAGGGTATTAAGGTCATGTGTCATATTTGCCCTTCTCCTAAAAATCCCTACCATTTAAAAATAAGTACTGTACCTTTATACATGGAGAAAAATTAGTATAAAGAAGGTCATCTACCCCAGGTTCTAGAGTACATGGTGGAAATAAGAAGAAAAATCATGAAATTTTGAAGTACTATGGAGGAATAACTATCTTTTGGGTGTGTTCTATTTATTTTTAAGCCTGTTTTATGTTTACAGTTTATTAGCTAATCAACATCAACGTGCAAAAGTGGTAAGTACAAGCCCCTGCAATATGGTTTTGTGTAAATTACAGTAGTTTATTTGTTTTGAAGTCATCAGTATTTATGTCAACTGAACTATTAGTTACTGTAATGAACAGTATTTAGACTCCAAGTTATGAAACTATCCATCAAGGCCTCTGCAAAAATGTGGTTCAGTGAATTTCCATGTGAATATATTTTCAAAGCAGGAAACAAGGCAGCATATGAAGATATGATATTGTATATGCTAACACAATTTTTGGGCTTATTTTAAAGGACAAAAGAGTATCTATACATACTACATGTGATTATATCTAGTAGTTTTTAAGTTAGTACAAAATAAGCAAAATAAAAGTTTAATGAAAAAAGAAAAGTCAGGCGGAAGAAAGGACCAACACTTGCTTTCAACCCTATAATTTATTTGTAAAAGTTAAATCCAGCAAATATCTACTTCCTAAAATAATAAATAAATAAATTTGGTTGGACTAGAGTTATCTTAATGGAAAAGAACATTTTATAACTACACAGCTGGCATCATGTAAAATAAGAAATGAATCAACTATTTGAAAAGGGAAATTACTAACAAGGGACTTACAAGAATATGGTGAATGAGAAAAGGAAGTAGAGTTCACTGTGATTTTAGGAGAAAGCAGAAGGAAACTGTGGGGAGCTGGGGACACCAGACAATAATGCAAGAGGTGATGTATAAAGTTATGAAACTGTAACTTGTTCAGAAGCTTAAAAGATTGTCAAAAAAAATCTGCTAACCATTGAAACAGACTAATTCCAGTTCTGACATTTTCCTCCCCCTTTCCTACCATCTCTGAGTAAGGGCGAATATTGAAGGGGAAGACGGTGGCTGCTAGTGCACACAGGAAGTCAGGGCTCATCCACATGGAGGCAAGGTCTGGGACATTGTGATACAAATATCTGAAGAACTGCATCAGGGTCACAGGATATTCTCGGAGCCAAGATCCCTCTTCTTCTGATTGCCAAGGCTGTTATGGGGACATGAGAGGAAACACTATGTTAGAGTAATTGACACTGCTATAAATTATTTTAAAAATCCACTACTCAGTACTCTTATGAAACTGGATATATTGATGGTACAGAACTCTGTAAACCACACATATGAGCAAACACACACGCAAAGAAATTTAGAAACTAGCTTAAAAAAAATCCCCTTAGAAACTGATGGGATCATTGTCTAATCGTTGGATTACTCACAGGTCTGCTAACCATTATCAGTGGTTTTGATTATTCATTATTATTATCATGAGTGTTGGTGGTACCAAAGTGGCTGTATTACCATCAATGTTGCCCCATCGTGCATCATGCTAGGAAGTTAGGAGTAAGATAAAAGGTGGGGAAATTACTTCACCTTTCTGAGCCTCACTCTTAAGCATTATGTAATACAACAATGATGATGATTAAAGAAAAACCATGAATACTGTATATCTGAACAATGTATATCTTCTGATATCTGCCCAGAGAGTATCTTTTAAAAAACTTTTCTTATGTTTTTGTAGTTGTTTATGAATAGGCACCAAAACAAGACTCCTAAAACATTCTAAATTAGTACATCTAATGGTAATGTTCTGTTCTTAGATGATACCACAATAGTTTTGACTGAAATTAGATTTGTCAGGTACATGTAATTCAAGGAGTCAAGTTAATATTTCCTGTTACAACACAATCCTAAATTGTACAAACAAATCTGGTCATTATTCATTGTATTCCTGTCAGATCGATAGGAACATCAATTTTGTCTTTTACTCTTTCAATTCTTCATCTCTAAGTTAGACATAATTAGAGCAGAAGAAAAGCAAAAACAAAATCAAATGAAACTTGTATTGTTAACATTTCTGACCTCTAAAAGAAAGTGACTTTAAAAGTTGAAATATTATGTAATATTATAATTGTAATAACATTCACTACAAATATATACTCATTACATATGTACTCATTATTATATATTCTATAATATTAATAATGTAAGTTAATACTTATGAAACACTTATGTATCAGGCATGTTTATAAGTGCTTTATGTGTATACACTATCTTATTAATTCCTCACAAATACCCTAAGAGATGCATTCTATTATCGCCGGCATTTTAAACACCAGGAAACTGAGGCACATAACTGAGGATAACAGGTTGGAAGTACCAGAGGTGAGATTTTAACCCAGGTAGGGCTTCAGAGTCCATGGTCTTAACAACTACACAGTGTGTTCTTACATTAGACATAACTTTGTCTAACATAAGAGTCTCAAGTTCCAGAGATCATGCAGTAAATAAGTAGTTATGTTACCAAAAAATTCCTCTATTTACAAAAAAGTATCCCAGGCAGGAGGAACTCTCAATAGGCCTGGGTATCTGAGTGAACTTACTGAATTCAGCATGCTGCGGAGCATTCCCAATAATAAAAAAACAGCTTCTGTGCACACGTTATGGATAGAAGAGACCACAGTTCCGCTGGAGGCAGGAACTCCAAAGATAAATGTCCAGATGGAATCCAAGTCAAACTGCAGAGTGAAAGTAAGCAAATATTAGCCACCACTAATTTTTCAGTAGAGACCCTCGTAAGTTCTAATAGTCTAAAATTTCTTTGAAACTAGTTTTTTGTTGTTTTTAAAAGTAACCAATGATATAGACATAAAGAACTAGTACCCTTCCATCCTACATTTTAAAACTCATTTTTATAGATATAAAAAAATTGAATACTATGTTATTATTCTGCATCCTGCCTTAGGTACCTATGTTAAAAAACTGCTTTCTACTTTTTTCCTAAAGAATGTAAAAATAAAACACACGTTAATTAGCCAAGAGATAAAATTATAGAACCAATAAATTTAAGCAAGATCTTTTAAACAAAGCACATTAAGCTCACTTCTTTCCCATTCTCAGCAATATTTTAATTTTAGATTACTTACAGATAAGATCTGATAAAATAAAAATTGAGACTTATTAATAGCAGGTTTATAAATAAACTTTATGACTATGGTACCATGGATATTGAAAAACTGCATAACCAATATAACTGCACTAAGCATGAATCTGTATCTTGATTTAATCTAAGGGCACAGACTCAAGTGTTTACACTTAAAAGATTTTGTCAACTACTAGAATTGATTTGAATAGCATTTGGCATTAGGATGGAAGCATAGTTGAATCTAAAAGCTAGATTCCTAAGTCTTTGCAGTACCACAAACATTAGCTATATATAGACATCTTTAATAGTCTTCAATTAGAAGTCAACTAAAGTCTTACTGTTTTCCTAATGTTGATAATATCTATCATTAAGTAATTTTTTTTCCCCTAATCAGAATTTGCACTGAGAATCCTGTCACACCCACTCGAGGAGTGATATTTAATTTATGGTATATAAGCTACTCCTTTCATTTTTAATTCCGCAGAAATAAATCACATAACAGGCTGGGCACAGTGGCTCATGCCTGTAATCCCAGCACTTTGGGAGGCTGAGGCAGGTGGATCACCTGAGGTCAGGAGTTCAAGACCAGCTAGGCCAACATGGTAAGACCCTGTCTCTACTAAAAATACAAAAATTAGCCCAGTGGGGTGGCGCCTGACTGTAGTTTCAGCTACTCAGGAGGCTGAGGTGGGAGAATCGCTTGAACCCGGGAGGTGAAATTTTCAGTCAGTCACGCCACTGCACTTCAGCCTGGGTGACAGAATAAGACTCTGTCTCACAAATAAAATAAAATAAAATAAAATAAAATAAAATAAAATAAAATAAATCATGTAACAAAAGAGTTCTTTAGATCACCATTAAATATCATACAGAGTCTTTATGCATATATAATATACAGAGTAATCATATAGGAAAAAAATGTAAATAGGGACAAAGGACTTTTGGGAAAATTTTCTGTGGTATTTTCAAATTTTTCTGTCCCAAATCAAACCTTAAATGTGGGGAAAGTGATGGAATTGACAGTTGGTTTTACAGTGATTATCCATTATCCTACGGTGATTCTTTGGAATACATAATTTCACGCGCCCCTTGCTAGATAATTCCTACCTGGCAACCCTGCTTACTCCGGCAGCTGATGACAGGCACACTGACCTGCAGGTTCTCAGGCAGCTCACTAACTGGCTGCTGCAGAAACAATGCCATGAGGAGAAAATAGAGGGCAGGGACATTAGTGTGTTTAGGAAGGAATGACTGAAGGACTGGAAAACCAGGAAAATGACAAGCATCTCGGTTAATCTCCCTGACTGTCGATCTCCCACCAGCACTTCTGCCCACATTGAATCCTAAGAGAAGAGAAAATATAACAGTAAGTGCAAAATTAGCAACTGATAAACATGCTGCATTAACAAAGGAGAAAGCAATTCAGTATGTGTTAACATTTCTACATTCATATTACTATAGGCAATTAAGTATTCAATTGTTGAATTAATCTTCAGTCAAAAGTTTTACTTTACCATTTGTTTGACTTGAGCAAGCCTGTCTATTAGGATATAGGTTTTGAAACACAGTTGGGACAATAAGATACAAGGAGTTTGAAAATCCTTCTTAAGGTGCTATAAGTTCTACTTATTAAATGAAAGACCTCAGAGGAGCTCTAGTGTTCTTGGCTTGTAGTTCCCCAAGAAAAAAGTGAAATCCAAAATACAGCCAAAATTTAGAATGCTACAAAAATATAACTTAAAAATATCCTTGTTATAATACATTTTTATTTTTTTGAGACACAGTTTTGCTCTGTTGCCCAGGCTGGAGTGCAATGCCATGATCTTGGCTCACTAAATCTCCACCTCCTGGGTTCAAAGCAATCCTCCTGCCTCAGCCTCCTAGGTAGCTGGGACTACAAGCATGAGCTACCACCACCAGCTAATTTTTGTAACTTGTTATAACAATATATTTCATTTTTCCTGAAAATCATGAAAAACTAGCTAACCTTAAATTACCTATGAATTTAGAGATAAGACTAAATGAGTAAGTAAAACAATCTTTACTCACAACATCATCTGTAATCTGTTGGAAAGCTGCTGGGCAGTGGGATGGCAAATCCAAGCCTGTTGTGGCTGCAGCTATCCACTGGCTGAGCTTAACATCCGGAATTCCCTCTAGAAACCCAGCTTTTAAAGGAGATGGTCAGTTCTTACTAATATAGCTTATGGCAGCAGTGTTTCTATCAATCTTGTTTCCTCTGTTTTATAATGAAATTCAGGATACACCCTAAACATCTGGTTCACCCCACACCTAGGGAAGTACTCATTACACAGTGAATGTTGCTCAAATTTTCAATGGAAACTTTTGCGAATAGCAACCAATAGATGAAGAATTTATTTCGGTCTGAAGCAATTTGTATTTCAAATAGATATTTGCATTTGTTATTTATTCTTTAAGAGATGAGGGTTCACTCTGGAGGGTTCACGTTGGAGTACAGTGGCGTGATCGTAGCTCACTTAACCTCAAACTCCTGGACTCAAAGGATCCTCCCGTCTCAGCCTCACCAGCAACTAGGACTACAGGGACATGCGACCATGCCTGGCTGATTAAAACATTTTTTTTTTGTAGAGACAGGGTCTTGCTATGTTGCTCAGGCTAGTCTCAAACTCCTAGCTTCAGGTGATCCTCCCACCTTGGCCTCCCAAAGCGCTAAGATTACAGGCATGAGCAACTGCACTCAGCATAGATAGCCATATTTTTTTCAACTTCTTTTTTTCTGGAATGCTGCAAAGTACATATTACAACTACTGTTTTATATAATAAAGGAACATTTTATGTCTACGTTGCTTTTAAAATATTTTATCCTAACCAATTCCTCAGTGTGACATGAATTAACTTCCAAAGTATGCTCTTCTAATTAATAAAAAATTATATAGCAATTCAACAAGCTCCTTCCCATATCACTCCTTAATCACAATGAATATGTGAGGTAGAAATTACTATTATCATTTTTACAACAGAGAAAACATGATTTGTTCAAGTCACAATGTGGGCATAAGTGGCAGTACTATGCTATGAAAACGAATTTCTCCATTTTAGAGTCTGAAAATTATTATTTTCTTTGCCCTTATTAATGAAACTGCCACATTTCTGAAAGATTGCCTTAATTAGAAGATCATGCTGATTTTTTTTAATAGTAAATTCTAAATAAAATTATAAGAATAAACAATGTTTTGAGCTCTAAGAAATCAAAAGACATCTCAGCTACTCAGGAGGCTGAGATGGGAGGATTGCTTGAGCCCAGGAGTTGAAGTCTAGCCTGGACCACATAACAAGATCCAATCTCTAAAACATAAAAAAATTTTAAAAAATGAAAAAGAAAACCAAAAGACATGAAGTGGTATTTTATACATTAAATAGTAAAATAGATTTTGATTACACTGCAAGTTCTAAAAAAAAAAAAAAAAAAAAAAAAAAAAAGACAAAACTGGCATTATCATTTTCCTCTCTGAAGTCTCACATTATTTTTCCCTATAATTGATCTTAAGGAATATTTAATATACTACGATTAAGCATTAATTTAGATACAAGTTTCAGCTACATGGAAGATTTTTATGGCAGCCATAAAAAAGAATGAGTTCATGTCCTTTGCAGGGACATGGACGAAGCTGGAAACCATCATCCTCAGCAAATTAACAGAGGAACAGAAAACCAAACACCGCATGTTCTCACTCATAAGTGGGAGTTGAAGACTGAGAACATATGGACACAGGGAGGTGAACATCACATACCGGGCCTGTCGTGGGGTGGGGGTTAAGGGGAGGGAGAGCATTAGGACAAATACCTAATGCATGTGGGGCTTAAAACCTAGATGACGGGTTGATAGGTGCAGCAAACCACCGTGGCACATGTATACATATGTAACAAACCTGTGTGTTCTGCACATGTATCCCAGAACTTAAAGTAAAATTAAAAAAATACATATTTTTATAAAGAAAAATTTGACAAAAACCAATAAATGTGAATAAAAAAGTAAAAAAAAAAAAAATAGGTTGTTATTCCGTCAAGGAGAAATAGAATCAAATGAGCTGATATATACACCTGTTTATATACACAAAAATGTGTATGTGTCAGATAGATATTCAGGGAAAATTAAGTTAAGCGGGGTCAAATTGAAATTAAATTTAAATTGAATACCTAGATTTCTTCTTTGAAATAGGAGCAGCATATGCATGCTCACAAAAGTACCAATGAAGTATCAAAAGATTCTAATACATGAAATCAGGTAGGTCAGATACAGTGAAAGTGATGCAGGACAGAAAAAGCACAGGACTAAGAAGACAGATTCTTAAACAGTATTACTGCCTCGCAAACTAACCTTATGTAGTTAACAGTCTTAATTTCCTAATTAGAGAAATTAATCCTTACTTTATATTCATCAGGCTTATTTTCTAGAAAATAAAACTTATACGCAATAAAATATATGCCTGTCTCCAGATTCTTGAAGGACAAATGAGATTATATATGTGAAATAATTTTTCAAACCACAAAGTACTATTATAAATCTCAGGCGTGATTACTCCTGCTGCTGTTGGCCTTCCAAATAACCATTGCTGCCAGTTAGCATTTAAACCTTGCATATTCAACAGAACTCACATTCAATTATGCCTTTCATTATTTATTCTCCAGTAGGTATTATTAAGGCCAATAAACGAAACTTCTTACTACCAAAGTATTCAAAACAATTATATCTGTAGATTAAATCCTTCCCCAGAGTTCATGTAAAATAGTGATATATTTTTGAGCACAAAAGTACCTATGATGATCATTTAAACTGTATATTATAAACCAGACAATTTTCTTTAGAAATCACTTCACAGTGACATGGAAATGATATTACTTTTCCTTTATCACATACGAAGTTTCTTCAGACCTTCTTCATATATGAAATAACAATACAATAGTACTATGTTGAAAGATCTGTCTTCCTATGGCCGGGCACGGTGGCTGACACCTGTAATCCCAGCACTTTAGGAGGTGGAGGCGGGTAGATCATGAGGTCAGGAGATCGAGACCATCCTGGCTAACACGGTGAAACCCTGTCTCTACTAAAAAAAAAAAAAAAAAAAAAAAAAAAAAATAGCTGGGCGTGGTGGCAGGTGCCTATAGTCCCAGCTACTCAGGAGGCTGAGGCAGAAGAATGGCATGAATCCAGGAGGTGGAGCTTGCAGTGAGCCAAGATTGCACCACTGCACTCCAGCCTGGGTGACAGAGCGAGACTCCGTCTCAAAAAAAAAAAAAAAAGATCTGTCTCCTATCATTTGCTTTCATGTTTGAATTAGTAGTACAGACAGCACCTAGACACTGATACTTAAACTTGTTTTCTATAAATAAATTACATATTAAATTCTAATCCCTATTTTTCCCATTGGACCAAGGTAAACAGATATTCTCAATATAAGCTTCTTAAGCTCAATATAAGCTTCTTAAGATACAACAATTAGACACGATTTACAAGGTAATGTTACATGACAAATGTATATCTAAAATTATTTAAGAACGGAATGACTTTGCCTTTCAATAAAAACACTACCTTCAAATATATATTTTCCAAAGTAATATTACTAATATGAATGGAAACATATGAGTTCAAATAAATCTAGCATAGGAAACTGCAATTTTCTAACATTAGGTAAATGCTCAGTTATAGGGTGAAAATAGCTATGGTACTAGTGAGCTTACATCCTTGTGTGGCAATATAACATAAATGTTAAAAGCATAGACTTTGGAACTGAGTAAAATGAATTTGGTTTTCTAATCTGTAAAATAGATATGATAGTATTTGTACCTCACAGAGTGATGAAATGTTATTACCTGGCAAGTGTTTAGGAACTGGCAGACAGTAAGTACTCAAAATAAATATTTATTATTATTATTAATTTAGTTCTACTGATAATTTGCTAATTATTTACTTACAGATCAGTAAGGCCCATATTACAAAAAGATCCTGAGGAATTCCCTGAGTTTTCAAATCTTAGTGTCTTATCTGTCTTCAGTTTGATTTGCCACTTAAAAGGCCTAATTTGAAATCTTCTAAGATCTTCATTCTATCATTAATTAAAATTAATATCTCCTTAATGGTGATCAAACTGCAGAGGATAAGTTTACATAAAATTTAAAAATAAAACAAAACACACCAGCTCATTTCCAAGCAGCTTACTAGAAAAGTCTCATACCTAATACAGTTCCAATCTTATTAGTTAAGACAGAATCTGTCTGTTCAAGCCATCCTCCACCACTGAGTCCTTCTTTAAACTTGATGAGAATAGACTGATTACTTAGTAGGACAACAAGAATCCTCATGGCTGCTGTAACTGTGGTGGAATGTAAGTGTTCCTCCATAAACATCATGATCCAGTCAAAACCCAGTGTCTTCACCAGTTCTTCACAAGCTCTATTCAAAGACAGATGGATTTAAAAAACAAAAAACAAAATTACTTTCAGAAATTAGGATTTCCAATCAAAAAGGAAAAAGAAGACTGAGTTTCATTCTTGAGATACTATAAACTTCAGGGTTAAAAAAATCTATTTAAAGTCAATGGCAATTCCTTCTTTTGCCTAACATGAATTAACTAATAGTAGCAACTGGTATAATAACTTTTAAAAATATTTACTTACTGCAAATTAATGCTTGTCTTTTCTTTAGATGTATAAATTAGTTTTAGCAAGATATCCAGAAGTCTGTTCCTCAAAAGTATAAGATTAGCAGATACAAGACCTCCAAACTCCTCTTCAGTTCCTTAAATAAAAATAAATACATTAAATCTCCCTAGTAGATAAGCTAAAAGAAAATATACAACGTAGTTCTTGGAAAGTTTACTGAAAAATATATCTTTTAGAAAACATTTTCTCCAGGACTGCTTTTCACCAACATGGACAAGAAAAAGGGTCAGTTAAATATTTCTCTTTAGAACTCTGAAAATTGTTCATTTACATTTGACATTTCCTAAACTAGTGATAATAAGGCTGTGAGATCTTTTTTACGTTACATTAATATTCCCCTTGACTTCTCAATAGGGGGAAAGTCATCAAATGAGGACCATGTGAATAAAAATAATAATCACTACTGACTCTCAACCTCTCAAATCCTTAAATTTTAGTTTCTTTTTTGAAAGATACAGTTAAATCTACCAGATTTAAAAATTGAAACTAGAAAGCAAAGACTTATTCAGTAAATGTAATAACATAAAGAAAAGTTAGAATTAAATAGCACAGAAGAAAGGCAAAGGCACACAAACACATAAAAGAGAAATTAGAAAAGAGAGGAAGTAATGGAGCTCAGATGTTCTCAGATAGTACGGCAAGTACACAGAATTGGGCATCGACAACCCAGCATTCTAGGCCCAACTCTACTCCAGCAGAGCTATGTGTTACTGAGTCACAGACCTCACAGAGGCACACCTTTTAATGCACTTTGCAGATACTGCCTTTCTTATAAATTAAAGGATTGTGGCAACTATACATACAGAGAGTCCAATCAGGCCTTTTTTTTTCAAAAGCATGTGCTTACTTCATGTCTCTGTCTTATTTTGGTAATTCTTACAATGTTTCAAACTTTTTCATTATTATAATATCTGTTACAGTGATCTGTGATATTTGATGTTACTATCATAATTGTTTACAAGTGCCACAAACTGTACTCTTATAACAGTTAACTTAATTTTTAAAAATGTGCTTTTGACAGCTTCGACTGGTCATTTCCCCGTCTCTCTCATTATTCTCAGGCTTCCCTATTCCCTGAGACATAATAGTATTGAAATTAGACTAATTAATAACCCTACAATGGCACCTAGATGTTCAAGTGAAAGGAAGAGTCACGTATCTCTCACTTTAAATCAAAAGCAAGAAATGATTAAGTTCAGAGAGGAAGGTATGTTGAAAGATGACACAAGCCCAAAGCTGGCCTCTTGTGCTAAAAAGTTAGCTAAGTTGTGAATACAAAAAAAATTCTTGAAGAAAACTGAAAGTGCTACTCCAATGAACACACGATGATCAAAAAAAAAAATAAATAAAAAAATAAAAGTGAAACAGCCTATTGCTGATAGAAAGTTTTACTGGTCTAGATAGAAGACTAAATCATCTACAACAGTCCCTTAAGCTAAAACACACTCCTGAGCAAAGCCTGAACTCTCTTCAACTCTATGAAGGCTGAGAAAGCTGAGAAAGCTGCAGAAGCAAAGTTGGGGGCCAGATGCACTGGCTCATGACTGCAACAAAACATTAGGGAGGCTGAGGTGAGAGAATTGCTTGAGTCCAGGAGTTTGAGACCAACCTGGGCAACACAGTTGGACCCCGTCTCTAAAAAAATGAAGAAATGAACTGGGCATGCTAGCACACACCTATAGTCCCAGGTACTCAAAAGGCTGATGTGTGAGGATCGCTGGAGCCCAGGAGGTCGAGGCTGCAGTTAGCCATGATTGTGCCACTGCACTCCAGCATGGGTGACAAAGTGAGACCCTGTCTCAAAAACAGACAAAAAGAAAAGCTGGAACTAGAAGAGGCTGGTTCATGAGGTTTAAGGAAAGAAGCCATCTCCCTAACAAATGTGAAAGATGAAGCAGCAAGTGCTGATATAGAAGTTGCAGCAAGTTATACAGAAGATCTAGTAAGATAATTAATGAACATGACTACACTAAACAGCAGATTTCTCCAACAGACTTCTCAACAGATTTTTTTCCAACAGCTGCCTATTGGAAGAAGATGCCACGTAGGACTTTCATAGCTAAAGGGGAGAAGTCAATGTCTGGCTTTAAAGCTCCAAAGAACAGAGCTGACTCTCTTGTTAGAGGCTAATGCAGCGGGTGACTTTAAGTGGAAGCCAATGCTCATTCATCATCTTGAAAATCCTTGGGCCCTAAGAATAAAGCTCAGTCTACTCTGCCTGTGCTCGCTAAATGAAATAAGAGAGTCTGGATGACAGCACATCTGCTTACAGTATGGTTTATCGAATATTTTAAGCCCACTGTTCAGACCTACTGCTCAGAAATAAAGGTTTCTTTCAAAATACTACCAGCTCATTGACAATGCACCTAGCTATCCAAGAGCTCTGATGGAGATGCACAAAAAAGTTAATGTTGCTTTCATGCCTGCTAATACAACATCCATTCTGCAGCCCATGAATCAAGCAGTAATTTTGACTTCAAATTAACTTCAAAGTTTTATTATTTAAGAAATACATTTCTTAAGGCTATAGCTGCCATAGACAGTGATTTACCTGATGGATCTGGGCAAAGTAAAGTAAATCTTTTGGATAAAATTCACCAATTTAGATGCCATTAAGAATATTCATGATTCATGGGAAGAGGTCAAAATATAAACATTAACAGGAGTTTGGAAGAAGTTGATTCCAACCCTTATGGATGACTTTGAGGGGTTCAAGACTTCAGTGGAAGAAGTAACTGCAGATGTGGTAGAAACAGCAAGAGAATTAGAATAAGATGTGAAGCCTAAAGATGTGACTGAATTACTGCAATCTCATGATATAACTTTAACAGATGAGGAGCTGCTTCTTACGGATGAGCAAAGAAAGTGATTTCTTGAGATGGAAATCTACTTCTGGTCAAAATGCTTTGAACATTGTTCAAATAACAACAAATGATTTACAATAGTACATAAACTTAATTGATATAGCAGTGACAGTTTTTGAAAGGATTGACTCCCATTTTTAAAGAAGTTCTACCATAGGTAAAATGCCATCAAACAGTACTGCATGCTACACAGAAAACTTTTGTGAAAGGAACAGTCCATTGTTATAACAAACTATATTGTCCTTTTCTGCTTATATTATTATTTTTAATTGACATATAATTGCATATATTCATGGGAAACAGTATGATATTTCAATACATGTGTACCATGTGTAATGACCAAAGCAGAATAATTAGCATATCCATCACCTGAAATTAGCATATCCATCACCTAAATAATTAGCATATCCATCATCTGTCTTATTTTAAGAAATTGCCACAGCCACCTCAACCTTCAGCAACCACCACCCTGGTCAATCAGCAGCCAACAATATCCAGACATCACCCTCCATCAGCAAAAATTACGATTTGCTGAAGGCTCAGATGATTCTTAGCATTTTTTAGCAATAAAAAACTTTTAAATTGAGTTATATACATTTTTTTAAGACACAATGCTACTGCACATATAGTAGACTACAGTATAGTGTAAACATAACTTTTACAGCACTGGGAAACCAAAAAATTTATGTGACTCATTTTATTGTGATGTTAGCTTCATTTGCAGTGGTGTGGAACTAAACCTGCAATATTTCTGAGGTATTCCTATACTTTCCTTCTTACTAGAACTAAGGTTCAGGCTAAAGTTTCAGGGTTATATACTTCTACTTGTTTGGGGCAATGTACCTTTAAACTGTCCTTTAAAATGCTAACTTAGTACCTTAATCATTATGGGTACTTCAAGCTACCAAAAAGAACCCAAGATCCTCCCTCTTCTAAGAAGACAGAGACTGGTAATTGCCTTATCAAAAGAATATCACAAAACTTACATTACTCTAAGAGCTACTTCCTTTAAATTTTTCTACAATAAAGTAATAATCTAGCCAGAAATTAAAAATTTTATCTTTTATGTCTCCTTTTCTTACTGCCAGTTTTCATTTTTTAGAACATTATATTATACTCAATAAAGTCTTCAGTGCATATCAAATAAATAATAAATGTCATATACTAATAAGACTAGCAATTTGCTTCTGACTTTATTATTTCAAATGACAATAAGCTGATGATAATATCAGTCTAATCAACTTGGCATATCGAAAGAAAAATTTACTAATTTATACATCCCTACTTCAATGTTTTATATGAAAGAAAAATTTACAACACTACTATGGTTACTGAATTCAATGGACAACAAATAAATATGGAAACCAGAGAAATATTTTTCCCACTTTTTTTTTGTCTGTTTTTGGAGACCAGAATCTCACTCTGTCACCCAAGTGCAGTGACACAATTACAGTTCACTACAGCCTCAACCTCCTCAGGCTCAAGTGATCCTCCTACTGCGGCCTTCTGAGTAGCTGGGTCTACAGATGCACGCCAACATGCCTGGTTAATTTTTGTATTTTTTGTAGAGACGGAGCTTTGCCATGTTGCCCAGGCTGGTCTTGAATTCCTAGACTCAAGCAATTTACCTGCTTCAGCCTCCCAAAGTGTTGGGATTACAGGTGTGAGCCACCACGTTCAGCCCACATATTTTGTATACTTGAAATAAATTCCTTACATATTTCAGCAATATTTAAAGTACTTTCACTACCTAACGATAATTAGTCAGCCTATATTAATTTAGAACTTAGAAATAATCTTTGTACTTGGTAGGAAAATGTAGTAGTTAAAAGCTTAGAATGCTGGTTTGGACTACCTGAGTTCCCATATAGTCAATGGTATGATATTGGATAAGTTTCTTTTACTTGTATCTTTTTGGGCTGCAGTTTCCTCCCCTGTATAATTGGAATAATAGTACCTATTTCATACAGTTATTACAAAATTATATAGAGCACTTAGTAAGTATTCAATAAGTGTTATTCATTGATCTGATCTTTATACTTCTCATCCACTGCTAATTTGCTTCATCAGAGAAATATCAACATCATTCTAAATGAATTGGCAGTAGGTAACAGTCAGGGGTCCTGAACCTGTCACTAACATACTGTGTGATTTACAGCAAGTCACTTAGTTTTTCAAATCTCTCCATCTCTCCTTTGAAAACTGTAATCACACCACTTTCTCTTACTCATGAAGCACAGGAGAGGCTGTGCTCGGGAAGGACAGACAACATGGAGAACCCCTTTGGGAGGAAGTGATACAACAACAGTTCCTCTCTACCCTCCAGGTGGATAGGGTGGTATGGATTTAAATGAAATAATCTATATGATATGATTTGGGAATAATGTAACAGGGTAATAATGTAAATAAGGCTGAACAAATATAAGATTCTGAGAATTTAATTCCAGAGGTCAACCTAAAAAAAGGTCCTTTCAATGCATTCCAAGCAACTCTCCTGTCCTAGCACATACAACAGGAAAAACATATGGGAACAGAGTGGGGAATATATATATACTAAATGAGGAAAGGTTTCCAAAATACGTGCTTGTCATGGACCCAGGAACTTACAACTTATGAAATTATTTTTATATTATACTTACATAAAATGATTCTAGTAAAATGTTTTTTTCTCAGTGACTACTAAATATTTAACAGGGAAGTGAAAATAACAGTAATATAGATATATGGATATAATTTAGTTTAACAAGTATCATGTTTCTGAAGAGATATACACACATTAAAAAAATCAAACAATGTTCAAATTACACAGGAAGAATTTGCTATTTAAAGAAACATTGCTATGAATACTCTATAAAAATAGGAAACATTTTATTTTTAAAGTGAAATTCACACCCTATTAAATTTTGTAGGTAATACTGTAATACTGCATATTGTATAGGCTTGATATAAGACAAATACATCAGAGAAAGGCCAAAAAATATAACGTAATGAGAAAAGTTATACATATATTATATATAATCACATATAATTCAGGTCTAATTTGGGCCAGAAGAAAAAAAGACATAATATTTAGTTGACCACTATCTTCTCCAAGCTCCAGAATCAACTTACCAGTGTCAAGCTTCTCTTCATTATTTATTTCCATTACTACAAATTTCTCACAAACTGCAAAGGTTGGCAAAGTAGAAGAAATAAACTGGCCAAATCTTTAAACAAAAGAAAACAAGATTATGGATTTTCTTTTTCCTCTTCCCAAAACAACAAAGTACAAAGAAACAAAATACAAAGAAATAAAGCCAAAATAGGACTTCTTATCTTAACTAGCCTTTTAAGGACCATTAGGTGATAATATTTAGTTTGCTTCCTCTTGGACCATCCCAAGTAACATTACATAAAATAATGCTTTTAAAATATGGGGAAAATACAGTTCTTCAAAATATGAATTCTTTAATGCACTAACGTGCAAATGGTTTCAAAAACCAAACAACATGATCCATATTCGAATGTCCTAACATTAACTGGATGGATCCACTGTAGCCTAGTGGTTAAGAACTTGGGTTTACATATATGATCAAATTCCTGGAGTAGGGGGAACAGGAGAAGAAAAAACACCCTGGCCGTATCACACTCTAATTATGTGGGCTTTGTTTCTTCATTTATAAAGTAGGAAAAAAAACAAAAACTTTTACAGGTTTAGGTAATAATTTCAGCAAAGTGACCATTACAATGCTAGGAATACATTCTTGACATAATGATAATTATAATTCTCCAAAATAATTCTTAAGCTGAAGTTTAAATCTGCCACCAGGTTTTTTTGTTTGTTTGTTTGTTTGAGACGGAGTCTCACTCTTGTCGCCCAGGCTAGAGTGCAGTGGCGCCATCTTGGCTCACTGCAACCTCCGCCTCTCGGGTTCAAGTGATTCTCCTACCTCAGCCTCCCGAGTAGCTGGGATTACAGGTGCCCACGACCACACCTGGCTAATTGTTCATATTTTTAGTAGAGATGGGTTTTCACCATGTTGTTCAGGATGGTCTTGAACTTCTGACCTCATGATCTGCCCACCTCGGCCTCCCAAAGTGCTGGGATTATAGGCGTTTGCCACCACGCCTGCCCCACCAGGTTTAAAAATATGTTTTGAAGGCAAATTAACACAAAAGTGAGTGATTTACAAACTATACAGATTAGAGGTTAGTCTATGAGAATAACTGAATAAATGAGTGTGATTTTACCTGAGATACTTGGTAGATCACATGAACAGTAGTGACCAAGTCCAGTTTAAGCAATTCTCTACTTGAAAAATATTCAATTGTGCAGTTTGTTTTTCTTGTTTTCTTTCTATAATCCCCAAATTTTCCAAAATGGGGATTATCATGTGAACATAAGAACACTTCTACAGACATGCCATCAATATGCCTTAAACCACATTTTGCATTGTCTGCAAAATAATACTTATATCATATTAAAAAGTGTGGATATGCAACAGATTTAAAATACCATAATCTGTTTGAATGAAAGAGAATAAAAAATAGAGGTGGCACACCCACTATTTTGGAGTGTGTATGTATGCTTGTGCACATACACTTAAAAATTAGCAGGGCTTGGGAAATAGGATTGGGAACCAAGAATTCCTGGACTGAATACATTATATCCAGGCCAATTTCACTGGGCTAATTCCTATATCTTTTCTCACCAATATTCTATTATTCACTAGTGGCAACAATTAGCTTTGCTCCATCAAAGCAAGACATTGTCTCACTCATGTTTTCCATGCGTCATACATATTTTGAATAGTATTAACATTACAGGTGTTATTACACAGTCATAAAAACCAACTACATTCATCTCACCCCTCTTAACCTGATTGGTACTTTTAGTTAATAAAAAGACAAAGACAAAGAAGATTTCCTACCTGAGCAGATCATTGCTGTTGGGAAAACCTTGCAGTAAGAAGCTCAGCACATTACTAATAGCAGCAATAGTAGGCTGGGATAAAGACATGTCTCGAAGAGTCAGGAGCAGCTTTGGGATTAACTGGAATTCTCTCATTAATTTGGCATTCTTTGAAGCTTCACTATAAGAGAAAGAAGACTGTATACACTGTACTATCCCCTTTTCTATAGCTGAATAACTAACTACATGAGTATTAATTAATACCTGGACTCTGTGAGTAGTTCAATAAAGTGTTCAAATAAGGAAAGATGAAGTTCATATGGTGCATGGAGCCAGACCTATAAAAAATAAAAACAGTAGTATATTTAAGGTTAAAAAAAATGCCCAAATGCCAAACCAACAAACAATACAGCACATGGAACTTATTTCACTTTTATAATTATTATTTTATAAAGCTCTATAAAACCACTTATATAAATTGGCCAAAAAAATGACCAAAATGATGAAATTATCACACTTTTACAAAGCTATTACAAATATCCTCCATATGCTAAAGAGTGTAATGAAAAACATGAACATGATATGGAGCCAAATGAAAGACAACCAAAGCCCCCAAACAAACCTCTAGACATGACAAATAAAATAGTTAAAATGAAAAATATACTGGATGGCATTAATAGCAGATGAGATACTTCGGAAAAACAATTTAATAACCTTGAAAACATAACAATGGAAATTATTCAGAATGAAGCATAAGAAAAAAATACTAAAGAGAAATACCAGATTTAGTGTATGAGTGATTCGAGACAGTTTCAAGCAATCTAAGATACGTGTAATTGGTGTCCAGAAAAGGGAAGGGAGTGGCAGGAAAAATCATTGAAGAAATAATGGCTAAAAAATTCAAATGTGATGAAAATGACAAACTCACAAATCAATAAACCCAAGCAGAAGAAACATAAAGTGGACAAAGGGGACAATGAAATGAATGACATCTTTAACGTGTGAAAACAATAAAAACAGTCAACTAGAATTCTATTCCATGCAAAAATGTCCTTCGAAAAGGAAGAAAGAAATGGAAGACTTTTCCAGATGACGGAATTCACTGCCAATATTTCTGTAATACAGAAATGTTAAAAAAGTATCTCCAGGCAGAAAAATTACACAAGATGGAAATTTAGATTTACGCAATGGAATAAAAAAGCTATAAATACTATATATGTAGTCAAATAGAAAATAATTGTAAAATGTCTTTTGAAAAAAATTCATCATTTAAAGCAAAAATAATACAAACTATTGTAGGGATTATAAATATATAGAAGTAAATGTATACAACAATAGCATAAAAATGGAAAGGGAGAAATGAAAGTCTCTTATTGCAAAGTATTTATAAGGTATAATATTCTTTAAAGATAGACTGAACTTTTAGATGCACACAATAAATTCTAAAACAATCACAAAAAATTGTTTATGGCACTGCAATTATTTTCCTTATATTTGTCAAATGACTATTTTAAAAAGTTGGTAAATTAGGTATTTATAGACTACTTGCGGTTTGGAGTAATTAGGGATGCTGTAAGAGGCCATAAAGTCAGCAATGTACTATAAAATAAAGCCAAAATTTATTAAGCAACTAAATTTCTGATGTTTGTATATTGAGTTTTAATCAGAAATCTGAGACTGAAGATAATCCTTGATTTAAATGTGTCAGTTACCAGGTGAAAACAAGGTTAGGCTGGGTTAGGTAGGTCTTCTTAGTGATCCCATAATCCTTTCTGTCTACCATCTCTGGGCTTTCACTAGTTTTAAATTATCTATTTCTTTGTCTTTTTCTTCTAATGGACTAAATGCCTTCAGTCGTGGACTCTTGCCTTTTCTTTTCACATCCTTCGTAACTAATACAGTGCTTGCCTCAAAAATATTCAGCAAGTGCTTTCTAAAAGAGTAAGAGGTTTGGATATCAGAACTTTGAATACTAGGCTGAGAAATGTGTACTTTATAGTGTAGAAAAGGAAAATCAGTGCAAGTCCTTGAATAAATGACAAGATTATGCCTTTGAAAGAATGAGGTCCCAAGGGTATGCAGGACAGCCTGAGCAAAGGGAAAAAAGAAGTGATAGTTATCCTAGTATGAATAGGAGAAGAATTGAGTATGGCTTGAATTAAGATATAGCAGTAGAAGCAGAAAAGGCAGACTATGGAATGTGAAAGTAGAACCTATATGACAATATCAGACTGTTTACAGACAGAGAAGAAGGAAGCTGATGTTTTCAATTTCAAGCCTTGGTGACTAGGCAAATGGTGGTGTTATTAACATAAACAGAGAAGTTAGAAGGAAGAACTAATTTGAGGAGGGATGCCAAGTTCAGTTAAGGTGCTGATGGGACACAAAAATGGAAGTGTTGAGCAAGAATTAGAAATAAGTCTGGAATTCAGATGCCAAGGTTAGAGATTTAGATTTGAGGATCAACTCCACAGAGATGAGACTGTCAACCTAGGTAGGAGTTTAAAGGAAGGAAAACAACAAACACAGGAAAATGTAAAAAAGTAAAGATGGACATCTTTACAAAAAATAATGAAAACATCACTGCAAGAAAATAATAGAAAAAAATAGAAAGATATAAGAACCAGGATATTAACACCTGAAAGCTAGCAAAAGAAGTATAACTTGAAAGAATATGAGGGAAACAGACAACAGCCAATGTTACTGAGAGTTGGGGATACTGAAAACTGAGTACAGACCATAGATTTTTATTTAGAGGGAAGCTTCTACTAAGCTTTGAAAATACAGTGTCAGTAAAGTACTTAGGGCACACTATTTGTGAGGGATTCAATAACTGACAAAACAGAGCTTACAGTAGTTGTGAGGAAGAACGGTTAGGGCCTAGACGTAAGAGTTCGCAAATACTAAGTGCTAGGCACTATTCTGGGTGGTAGGAACACAAAGACAAAGAAGATAAACACTATCTCTGCAATCATAAAGCCTACAGATCCTGCAGTTTCAAAGGGATATATTATATAAATTTAGTATATAGTACTAACATGCAAAGTGCTGTAAACAAGAAATTAAATGGAAAAAGGCTATGAGTGATTAAGTGCTGCCTTGAGAGAACAGAGTATAAGCTGTTACAGTAATAAGCCAGTAGAAATGAAAATGCCTTTGAAAGAATGAGGTCCCAAGGGTATGCAGGACAGCCTGAGCAAAGGGGAAAAAGAAGTGATAGTTATCCTAGTATGAATAGGAGAAAAACTGATTAGGGCTTGAGTTAGGATATAGCAGTAGAAGCAGAAAACGTAGACTATGAAATGCGAACATAAAATGAATGATATTTTACCATGCAGTTGTAACCAAAATTAGAGGTCTAGGTCCTATTTATCAAGAAAAAGTTTCTATCAGAATCGCCTGATGAAAATATGTTCGACTCACGTAATGCCACTGCCAGCAGCAAATTAGCTAGTTAGGGATATGCACCATACCATTTCACTTCTAAAATATTTGCAAAATGGAATATCCTTGGAGAAAAGGAACCCCAGCATTATTCTACTTTTTATCTTTTACTAAATGATATTAACATGAATGTCACAAAATTACAGGACTTTAAACACATTTTAGAGATAAAATAGTTTATAATCATATGGAGTAAGAAATGCATTCATTGATTATATATTATTATGCTTATATACATACTTCAAAATCACAAAGGAGGTCCTGGAAAGCAGTCGAATTTGGAATAATGGAGGTCTCATGTCCACTATCAACAGTTCCCACCAAAGAAAAAGTTAGATGGAGGATGTGGCTGTTAAGAAGGGAACGTTTCTTCTTAAGCAACATTGCCAGCAACTACAAGAAAGTAATACCACATGCCTGTTGATAAATCATCATGTATATTCTTTACACATACACCCCAAACCCCCCAACACATGCACAGAATCCTATGTAGATGATTTTCCGAGATTTCAAAGTTACCTTCTAAATTTTTATTATGGCAATATAACATTAGGTAAAATCTGAAAAACAAAGGGATCCTAACACCATTATTAAAATATCTACTTTTACATTTACCCTTTCAATTCTAATATAAATATGTAAATAATTACCAACATGTGCATAAAATTGTATGTGTAATGAAAACATCACAGTAAGAAAATAAAATTATATGCACATGATGGTAACTACTTAACTATACATTTTTTTCTGTATATAAACTTCTGCAATATAGTTTTCATAATTACAATTTTAAAAGGTTGAATGATAGTCTATGGAATGTTTAGAGTATAGTTAGTCATTCTCTCATTACTGGTATATGTAGATTGCTCTATTTTTTCATGATAAACAATGCTGCAATAATCATTTTGAAAGTTTTGTAAAAGAAAACACTTATTGAAATAGTATAATTAAATCTATACAACACAGTAAACAGTATATTCATTATCAATAAACTAATGGCTAAACTTGCAAAAGGCATTTGTACTTCATGTATGATAAGAGGTTTTAATCTTCTTTCAAATATTTGTTCCTCTTCTTATAAGTGATTTTTTGTCTAATTCTGGTACAGACTGTGGATACCTAAATGCTGCCCTTTTTTTTTTTTTTTTTTTTAGGTCTTGCTCTGTCGCCCAGGCTGGAGTGCAATGGCGCAATCTTGGCTTACTGCAGCCTCCGCCTTCCGGGTGCAAGCAATTCTCCTGCTTCAGCCTCTGGAGTAGCTGGGATTACAGGCACATGCCACCACGCCTGGCTAATTTTTGTATTTTTAGTTTTCGGGAATAGCAATGGTACACTTATTATGTAGTGGCTTTCACATCTCCTGAGTAAGTAACAGAGACAAAAGATGGTAGGGTGTGAGGTGGAGGGGAGAGACAAGGAGACAGGGAGAGCCCTGAATCTTCTATGGATTTGGCAATCTTTTGAGAAAGGGGGAATAGGACCCCATTTCATTTCATTCCCATTTCCACAGAGAAAAACAACATTCAAACCAGCAAACCTTTGTTCTGAAAATATATTCAATGTATTAAAGCTATATTGAAATAATGTTGCCTAACTCAAGTGTTTAGTAAGATTTGATAAGATAGAAGAAAGAGGATAAAGCAAAATAAAGAAACAATACAACTTTCATTGAACATGTATCAGTTTTCATAAAACTACTGGCTCTTTAAGTTTACTTGGACAACATAATTCTTCCAGAGTTTGAAACAACATGAAAGATAATAAAAAGCAGGGTATTTTAGGTGCCAGGTGAAATGAAGGCAAAGTTTTACAGTTACAAACCTGGTAGCCCTTGATTCTTTCCATTTCTTTGCTGGCTAGTGGGTTACTCTTGACCACACAAACCAGGGCCTTGACTGCTGCATATAACCCTTCCACATCAGAGGCCATGGCCACCAAGCCCAGGATGGCTGCAGCTCCACCAATGTACTGCAAAGTAGTGGCAACAGGCTTAGGGACAAATGTTCTTACTCCTGATTAAAAGATAGTGAAAAATAATTAAGATAAATTCCCTACGTGAACAAGAACCGTATACATTATTTTGAAAAGTCTTTAATTAGTAAAGTTTTATTTAAAAAATATCTTCTGTCTATAATGCAAATTCTAGGGAAAGCATTAAAGGTAGGATTTGGGACAAGGCAATAAAGGCTGGCTGGTCACGGTGGCTCACACCTGTAATCCCAACACTTTGGGAGGCTGAGGTAAGTGGGTCACAAGGTCAGGAGTTTGAGACCAGCCTGACCAACATGGTGAAACCTCGTCTCTACTAAAAATACAAAAATTAGCCAGGCGTGGTGGCACGTGCCTGTAATCTCAGCTACACAGGAGGCCGAGGCAGGAGACTCACTTGAACCTAGGAGTTGGAGGTTGCAGTGAGCCGAGATCGCGCCACTGTACTCCAGCCTGGGCAACAGAGGGAGACTCCATCTAAAGTAATAATAATAATAATAAAAGAAAAAAGAAAAAAAGCTAATCTACATACTTTTAGAGAAGACTGGGTGTAGAGGAGTGAGCAGAGAAGAGCAGGGCTTTTCAGCAAGCACAAATGTTTCTACTGTGTAGCTTTGGGCTGTACTCAAAAGTGCAGTGGTCTTGAGAATGAATTTCTGAGTGAGAGTGCCTTAGTAGAGTCTGCTGGGGAATAACCTTGGGGACAGTAAAAATCACTTTAACTCTGTGAACTGGGGAACAGCTTGTAGAAGCCATCCGGGCGGGGATGATGTACTTCCTATAGATAAACCAAGCAAAGCACATTACTGACCATTACCCAAAGCTTCTCTTGGTTAAGTAATCTGAGTAACAGTACATCAGTGACTTTAGGAGAGTGTAAGTTTATAGAAACACAGTCCTGGAACTGTGTGTCAATTAAAAAAAATCACACCTACATTCCTAACATTTTAAAGAGGCATTATGTGAATGTCACTTGCCTGTTGACCAAGATAGAGATTTTAAAAAATAAAACTAACATGCATATTATATTTCTATGTGCTCTGCAGTATTCACAATACTTTCTTTCCTTCTTTCCCATTTTGTTTTTTAGACAGGGTCTTGTTGTCACCCAGGCTGGAGTGCAGTGGCTCAATCACAGCTCACTGCAGCCTCCTGGGCTCAAACAATCCTTCTGTCTAGGCCTCCCAATGTGCTGGGATTACATGGTGTGAGCCACCATGCCCAGCCCACAATACCTTCATATATTACAGTGCTGGATTTTGAAAACTAGCTCCTAAGGTAATTAGGGCCAGGATTACTAGTTTATAGATAAGAAAACTGAAGTTCATAGAGCATAACTGAATGGCATAATATCACACAGTGGCACAACAGGAGCTGGAACCTAAGTCTCTGAACTCTTTATTTACTGCTCACTGCTCTTTCCACTATACCACAGGTCTGCTATACTTCTGAAAAGGACATACCACAGTGCTTAATAAGCATTTTTTGAATAAAAGAACACTACCATGTGCTTTAAAGAAAATTTTCTTCAATGCGATATTACCAAAAAAGAAAAACAAAGATTTATGCAATTCACTGGCACAATAAAAATTGCCAATGACTGATAAACATGTTGGATTCTGTCCAGCACAACACTAACTTTTTATTAATCTAAAAAGGAACCAGTATTATATACTGATTTGCACATTAAAAGGCACAATCACTGGTTCTGAATTTTGAATGACCTGATTGGTTTATGTCTCAAGATCCTATCTAACCAAAAAACAAAAACAAAAACAAAAACGTTTTAAGCAGACATGTACAAGGCTCTGTACTACTCTCAACTTTCATTATAGCTTGAGTCATAGTGTTTATCTCAGAATCACTTAGTTCTAGCTCATTTCTAAATTAACAAAACTCATGAGCTATATACCAAATCATGAAACAATCAGTAATAGTTCTGAATTTTGATACCTGTTGCTAAATGTAATTTGAAATTTACCTAAAAATTACATGAAATTTTATAGTCAGTGCTGATCATCACTGACAAGAGGGAAACAGTGGGTTTTTTTTTTTTAACTTTAAGTTCTGGGATACATGCACAGAACGTGCAGGTTTGCTACATAGGTAAACATGTGCCATGGTGGTTTGCTGCGCCTATCAACCTGTCACCTAGGTATTAAGCCTCACATGCGTTAGGTATTTGTACTGATGCTCTCCCTCCCCTCGACCCACTTCCCCTGACAGGTCCTGGTATGTGATGTTCCCCTCCCTGTGTCCATGTGTTCTCACTGTTCAGCTCCCACCTATGAGTGAGAATATGCGACATTTGGTTCTCTGTTCTTGTGTTAGTTTGCTGAGGATGATGATTTCCAGCTTCATCCATGTCCCTGCAAAGGACATAATCTCATTCTTTTTTATGGCTGTACAGTATTCCATGGTGGATATGTAAAAGTTAGTGGGATTTTATGAAAGGTTATTAATTTTAAGTTGACTGGAATTTGAGATTGTTATATTTAATCTCTGAATACTGCACGTACACTATAGGTCAGTGCTATACAATATGAAATTAAATACTGCCCCTCAAGTGAGGAAAGTGAATGCAAACTTGATGGCAAACAAAGAAGTCTGAAAAAACAAAGACAAGTCCACTCACCCAAGTATCCAATCAGAGCGGCCCCAATTGTCCGTGCAGATCCATTAAGATGTCCTGCTGAATTGTGTATCAACTTCACAGGAGTGGCATTCTCATGTGAGGAAATGCCTAACTGAAAAATAGGAAAGGAAAATAATGTAATTATATAAGAACAGTTTCAATGTTTTGATTGGGAAAAAAACCAAACACACGAATGGTAACACATCTTTTCTTTCCTCCCTTATCAGAATACTGAAAAATGGCATTTAGGTCCAGCCTGATGGCTCATCCCTATAATCCTAACACTTTGTAAGATAGAGGCAAGGGAATTGCTCGAGTCCAGGAGTTTGAGACCAGCCTGGGCAACATGGTGAGACCCCCATCTCTACTAAAATGCAAAAAATTAGCCAGGCCTGGTGGTGCATTACTCAGGAGGCAGAGGTAGGAGAAACACTTGAGCCTGGGAGGTCAAGGATGCAGTCAACGGAGATCGCGCCACTGGCACTCCACACTCCAATCTGGGTGAGTTTATTTTTGGAAATGTACAAACGCTTCCAAAGTGTGGAAACTCATAGGAGTTAAGTTAAACACAATTTACTGAGATAAAGATGGCGAGAGGATTTTGAGACACAGCTTCAGGGGTCTTTCTGAATGAAGTTCTTTGGTAGTTTAAAGGTTGTTATCACTAACTTCCTCACAGTATTTCAGATCAGTGAACATATGAGCTTTATTCCATATCCAAGTAAACGTAAGTTATCCAAGAGTTTATAGATAAAATTGCCTACATAAAGGAATCTTACATTTTAATACATTCACACATAACACAAGATCTATTTTCAAGTCAAATATAACTTTAATTCTGTTGTTCACTATAGAGTTATGTACAGTTTATGTTCCTTAGATATGTATATGTGTCAACATATGTATATATGTATACACACACACACACACACACACACAGACACACACACGAAGCTCTCTATAAGAGCTGTCAATACTTACAGTTCCTGGTCTCTTGATTTCCTTCCCCTTGGACTTTGCCTTCGGTAATCAGCCAAAATGGCTTGTCACACTCACTGACTCAGAGTCACTCCTCACTTCTCATCTTACTGTGACCACTTAAGACATTTCCACAATGAATCCTTGATCTTACAACATTAGGCCCTCCTGGTTTTTCTCCCTTCTCACTGATTGCTACTTCTCAGTCTTTTCTGGTTCTTCTTGATGTCCCCAACTCCGTAACACTGGAATGTCCCAGGTTTCAGTCTTTAAAACTTTCCATTTCCCTATCTACGTCTATGCTTTGGTGAATACATGTAGACTCATGGCTTTAAACACCACCTGTATAAATGTACTCCAGATTCATATTTTCAATGGCCTTGAAATCTCTACTGTGATGTCTAATACACTTCTCAAACTTCTAAAACAGAATTCTTAATATTCCTCCCAACTCTACTCTTTTTGTAGTTTTCACCAAATCATAAAACTTGACTCCATTTTCCCAGCTGTTCAAGCAAAAAACCTGGACTCCTTAACTCTCTCACCTTTCACACTCATTCCACATTCTATCACCCAAAACTGCTAGGTCTACTTTTAAAATATACCTTGAGCCTTGTGGGGTGGCTCACACCTGTAATCCCAGCACTCTGCGAGGCTGAGGCAGGCGGATCACCTGAAGTTAGGAGTCCAAGACCAGCCTGGCCAACATGGTGAAACCCTGTCTCTAATAAAAATACAAAAATCAGCTGGGTGTGGCATGCCTATAATCCCAGCTACTCAGGAGGCTGAGACAGGAGAATCACTTGAACCCGGGAGACGGAGGTTGCAGTGAGCTGAGATGACACCATTGCACTCTAGCCTGGGTGACAAGAACGAAACTCCGTCTCAAAAAAAAAAAAGTGTATATATATAAAATACACATATACAAGGGGTGTGTGTGTGTGTGTGTGTGTGTATATATATATATACACCTTGAATCTGATCACTTATCACCACCACTGCTATTGCCCAAGTTAAAACCACCATCATTTCTCATAGGAATTATTTATCGGTCTCATAACTTGTCTCCCTACTACCACCTTTGTTTCTCTTCAGTCTATTCTCAACAGAAGTCATAGTGATAAAATGTAAGTTACAGCATTTCCCTCCTATGTCTGAAACTCTATAATGCCTCCCATCTTTCTCCATCAAAGCCAATGTCTTTACAATTGCCCCATGAATCCTAAACAACGTGGGACCCATCACCACTCTGGGCTCCTCTCCTACTGCCTGGGCCCTCTCTAATTTTATTCCAGCCACATGTCTCCATGGCAAGCAAGCATTAGTACTTTTCTCAGGGCCTTTGCACTTGGATTCCTGGAATACAAAACACTCCCACACCCACAGGTATATCCCATGCTGCCTATTCCTATGGCTTGTACCTCATCCCTGTCAAGTCTTTGCTCAAAATTCACCTTCTCAGTAAAGTCTCCTTGGACCACCATATTTAAAACTTGAAACTTCTCTCTTTCCCCTTCCCTGCTTTATTTTACTGCATAGCACCCATCACCTTCTAACACACTTTACAATTAGGTTATTTCTTTAGGTATTATCATCTGTCTCTTCCACTAGAATGCAGGAAACATAAGAGCAGAAATTTACTTTTTATCCACTGCTATGTCCTGAACTGAATGTCACCTGGCACATAATAGGTCATTCATTAAAAAGTTGAGTTGTAGCCTTAAAAACAGTAATTGTTTTCATTAGTTTTCTAAAGTTAAATTTCTTAATTGCCAATATAAATAAAAAAATTAATATGAATTATGTACTCATAACAGAAACTGTCACTTTTCCAAATTAAGTTACATATCTACATGTGTTTTGGCCTGCATTTGAAGTCAAATTAACCAAACATAAACAACACATGAAAGGCATGATTTTTAGCAATCACTCATAATTGAGTAGTATCCATATGAGACTCTGAGATACATTCCCAGTGAGAATCAGCCATAGTACACCAAGAAATCATCCTGCCTACCTGCTTAGCAATGGCTTTGCTATCCAATTTGTTATACACTTTCCGGATTCTTGCCACTGTTAGAGAAGACACAGAGAGTGCATAGAGGCCAAACGACACCTTCTCCTCTGGTACTAATGACACAGGGGATGGCACTACCCCTTCGGATTTTGCATCTTTACCTTCAAAAGAAGAATAATTCTTTTCAAAATCATCAGTAGTTCTCATCTTAAAATAAGTTTTTTATTCTTACTATCATTTTTAAATGAGGAGGCTTGAAAGTCTTAAAGTAGAATAAGAGAGGTAAATTTAAAAACTATTTTACTTCTCAGCTCTTCATTTATTTCTTTAATTAAAAACTGGAAAAAGAAATCTAGCCATAGATTTCTACATTTTAAGTGCTACTCTTAAAACATGTTCAAAATATAGCACAATGTAAAGGAAGAAAAGTTTTAACTGTTATCTGACGAATTGTAAAACATGTCCCCCTGGATTCAAAGGAAAAAGGATGGAGATGAATAAAATGCCTATCAGCCATGTAGCACTATGTCCCCTCCCCCAAAAAAGCACTCAGATATGCCTGCCTGTATTCTCCAAGACAACAAAGCAGAAGAGTTATTAATAAAGGCACGTGTTTTAAAGCCACATGGCCTGAGTTTGAATCTTGCTTTATCACTTAAAAGCTGTGCGACTTATATGTCTTTGTGCCTCATTTTCCTCTTCTGTGAAATGGGAATATTGACAGTACCTAACTCACAGTGTTTCGAGATGAATAAATACATGTGAAGGGCTCAGAACAGCTACATCCTTCATTTGTATTGACTTATTTAGCACACAGTAAGAGAACAAGAAGTGTTAGCTTTTATTAGATATCATTTAAATTAAGAATGAGTGAAAAGATAAATTACTAAATGATAGGATTATGACCATTTACAATATACTTGTCCTAATTCTTCTGAGATTCTTGGTGGAATCAGAACAAGGGAGTGGAAGACATCATTTGCAAGAAGTACTAGCAAGGAATTGCCAGCTTAACATCAGTTCCTCTGAGTCTATATTTCATTTGGGAGAAAGGATAACAAAAAGTAGGCTTGGAGTAAAGAAGTGAGAAAAAATAATGTTAAGTGATCTAATCTAGAGAATATATGTGTGTGTTTATTGAACCTATCTGTTCTTCCTTTAACAGGAGTGGCTATACTTTAAACTGCTTCATGTAACAGGAGAAATCACAAAAAGAGAAGAGTGTCACACAGTTAGACTCCTAGAGGGCATATACCTATATCTCGGAGCCAGTAAGAGAAACTGGATAATAAACCATCAGGCATAAAGACAAAGAATCCAGAAAGTGCAGTATGATCAGTGGAGGAAAATATTTTAAAGAGGAGTGAGTATCCTGCTGAAGAAGATTAGAGAAAGAGAAGGCGCTTTTCCTAGATAAACAATATGTATAACCTCATACACACACATGCATCTATATTGCAGGAGTTAAATTTCACACAACTTCAGGAACTAAAAATAAGTTACTCACATGGCATACATACAGCCTGAAAGCTTCCAACGTAATTTGGTCCAAGTTCATAAATGGTAGTAACATTTGAAGAAGGCAAAACTTCTTCTAGAAAATGTGTGGGTCCCAGGCGCCAAACCAAGGAAGCAATTTGGCGTTGGGCAGGTGGAGTACCAATGTAGGCATAGACCGTGCTCACCACTGGTGGATTTGCTGAACCTGAACCCCCTGGAGTACTGTGAACATAATGAAGCTGTAAGGAAGACAAAAGCAAATGTGTGAGATGTGAACACTTTCCCCAGGAAAATAACTACTTTGACATATATATTTTCATTATCTCAAGGTCACACAACTTTACAAATGCACAAAAACATTTGGGGTTGAGAAACAGGAAGGGCAAGGCACGATACTGGGATCTGTAACTGAGGACCAGGTATAGTAGCTAAAACTTTTATCCAACTCTCTAACACAGATAAACTCTTTAATGCTAGAAATGGCAACAAGCAATTTTAGGGATACTGTCAATGGCTGGTTTGCGTATCAAGTTAATGATGCTTCTCTGAAATTTTTGTTCTGATATAAAGAGAGCTTTCCACTATAGAATTAAAGTAGTCTTGAAATTAGGTATGTTACCTTCAATGTGAGTCCGTTAACTAAAATTACTGATGAAAATTGTTTTATAGAGATAAATTATTATAATGAATACATAATTAAGTACAGTATAAGAGATAAAGAACTTAAGTTGCTTTTTCTTGCTGAAGCAGCTTAATGGGATGAAGGACATTTCCATTAATTGTTGTGTCATAATAACATCTCAGCTTCAGATCCTATTCATTATTCTGTATATTAAACAGCAGTTCTTGGTGATGTTAATAGCACAATTGTGAAGACCAACATGTGAGCTACAGTTGATTTCACACTACTGTGACTATTGACAGGGACAGTGATGATGATGATGTAAATAAATCAATAATAAATTTCCTACTGCTCAACTCTACAAGCTGAGGCCATTTTTATTTTTAATGATACTAAAATTAATGAAGTAGCAATGTACTAGAGAATCTACAAACTCATTTCAAATGTAATCATGTATACAAATAAATCGACTATTCCACAAGGTGCATTTTAGGGTTTATCATACTGAAACACAATGCCACAATAAAATATCATCATCATCAAGGAAGGAAATAAATTCAAAGATGCTGCTGGTTTCAGTGTTTTTTAAACTTTAATTCACACACAAGGACAAACTTTGTCTTTTTTTCTTTCAAGTGATCGCTCTAAAATGGATACCTGCCTATAATCCCAGCATTTTGGAAGGCTGAGGTGGGAGGATCACCTGAGGTCAGGAGTTCAAGACCAGCCTGGCCAACATGGTGAAACCCCATCTCTACTAAAAATACAAAAATTAGCCAGGCGTCATGGCATGCACCTGTAGTCCCAGCTACTTGGGAGGCTGAGGCAGGAGAATTGCTCAAACCCAGGAGGTGGAGGTTGCGGTGGGCTGAGATCACGCCACTGCACTCCAGCCTGGGCGACAGAGTGAGAGGCCGTCTTAAAAAAAAAAAAAAAAATACTAACTTTTAGAAGGTCAGGAATTTTCAGAGTTTGCCAGCTGAGTTCTGTACAAAGTAACAAGCAGTATTTATTCTCATTCAGAAAAAGGGAGTTTCACCTGTTTCTTTACTCAATAATCAACTCTTTTTTTCTCTTCTAAATAGTATCACAATCTACAGTAATGTTTATGTAGTCATTCATTCAAGAAACAATAAACTGAATACCTACTATCATTATCGGGGACTAATCTGGGTGATCTGAAAACAAAGAAAAAAAAGCAATTCTAGCTCTAAAGAATATAAGTCTTCTGGATGAAATTACAGCAACAGCAATGAAGTGACAAAATAGTGTGTTCACCATTATTTAGGAATCCTTCAACTGGTTCCTCTATTATGAAAAAGCACCTAGCAAACTGGCTTAAGCTCTTGCATATTCAGCAACTTCTTTAGTACCTATAAGCCCTCATTTCTATTCTTCTCTAATAAAATGGTAAGAATTGGTTACATGAGTCTAACATATTATTCAAATGGGTACTGAATGTCAACTTAAAATTAAGAAAGTAATTATACAAATATCACTGTAATACACACACACCCCACCCACACCCACCCCAAACTACTACCTTATAAAGCAGGTAGATTTACAAGTGCACATACTCTTACCTTTACAGTGTTAACAAGCTGTCCATCAATATAGAGGGCTGCAGTACTGTTTTTCAACATGCCTTTGCTCATTACCAGGACCAAATGATGCCACTGTCCCTCAATGATAAGCTCTCCACATCGAAAGCGAGCACAGCATGGGAGAATTTCATAAAATGAGGACTCTTCACTAAAATCATCAACTGAAATAAAGGGGGGAAGACATAAAAAACTTTTTCCAACACTATCCCTATTCAAATTATTCATATCTAGATCAGCATGTTTTGACTTTATGTTAAAACAAAATAATGATGCAGACTGATTTGAGTAATAATACAATTCTGGAAAAAAAATGATAATGCGGGCTGGGTGCAGTAGCTCACGCCTGTAATGTCAGCACTTTGGGAAGCTGAGGTGGGTGGATCACCTGAGGTCAGGAGTTCGAGACCAGCCTGGCCAACATGGTGAAACCCCGTCTCTACTAAAAATACAAAAATTAGCTAGGCATGGTGGTGTACATCTGTAGTCCCAGCTACTCGGGAGACTGAGCCAGGAGAAACGCTTGAACCTCGGAGGCAGAGGTTGCAGTGAGCTGAGATTGTACCACTGTACTCCAGCCTGGGTGACAGAGCGAAACTCCATCTCAAAAAAATAAATAAATAAAAATAAAGAGATAATGCAAACAGAAGATGCCCTATTCATGCAATACCCTTACCAGCAGTAAGAAGTGAAACCTAGAATGTATTTTTGCTCTCTTCTGCTCAGGAAATATAGGTATAATCAAAGTTACAATGAACAAAAGTTAGCTAACGAAGTAAATAGTACCTAAGAATAAAGAGACAATAACATTATGACAAACACTAAAAAGAGACTAGTTGACACCCAAAACAAAAATAAACAAGTGGGACTATCTCAAACTGAAAAGCTTTTAACTAGCAAAGGAAACACCAGAGTGATAAGGCAATCTATGGAATGGGAGAAAAATATTTGCTAACTATGTATTTCATAAGGGATTAATGTCAAAAATACCTAAGAAATTACTAGAACTCAATAGTAAAGAAACTAATAATCAATTAAAACTGAGCTAAGAACTTGAACAGACATTTCTCCAAAGAAGGCATATAAATGGCAGACAGGTATATGAAAAATGCTCAATGTTACTAATCATCAGGGAAATCCAAATCATAAGCACAATGGCATATTATCTCACACATGTCAGAATGGCTATTATCAAAAAAAACAAAACACAAGTGTTGGCAAGAATGTGGAGAAATTGGAAGCCTTGTGCACTGTTGGTGGGAATGTAAAATGCTGCAGCTGCTATGGAAAACAGTACGGAGGTTCCTCAAAACACTGAAAATAGAACTAACATATAATCCAGCAATACCACATCTGGGTACTTATCTATATCACTGAAATCAGGACTTCAGAGAGTTATCAGTACTCCCCTGGACAGATGAGTAGATAAAGAAAATGCGGTATATGCATACAATGGAATAATAATTAGCCTTAAAGAAGAAAATTCTGCAATATCTGACAACATACATGAAGCTTAAGGACATTATGCTAAATGAAACAGCCAGTCATAGAAAGACATATATTGCATGACTCCACTTATATGAGGTATTTAAAATAGCCAAATTCAGAGAAACAATGAATGAAATGTTGGTTGCCAAGGGCTTGAGGGAGGGGCAAATGGGAAGTTACTAATCAAATGGTGCTAAGTTTCAGTGAAGCAAGAGAAAAAAAGCTTGAGATTTGCTCTACAACACTGTAACTACAGTCAACAACAATGCACTGTAACTTTTTGACATTGATTTGGTTACAGTATGGGTTAGAAAAAGAACCAAGAAAAATGTAAAGTTTATTCTTGCTATATGCTATGCTCAATGATACAAGATGACAACTATCTATTATTAGTTAGTGGCCATACTGTCCATAATAAAAGGTAGTAAGAAGGAGATGATTTACAGCAGAGACTAGGTATTTGTTGATCCAAGTTTCCTGCTTTATCAGACAACCTTGTCTCATGTATATAAACATATTCTGATTTGCTATCATTCTACGATTACTTCCTGACTCCAATCTGGCTCCTCTTTGTTACCCTATATGTTACCAGACCATGCTAAGAAATAATGATTTCGTATTAATTTAATTTTAATGTTAAGCTAAATAAAAATTAGTTTACCTTTTATCAGTACTTAACAAGTGGCAAGACAGCAGTAGAAAACCAGATTTTAAATACTCATTTAAAAAGAAAATTAAGAAAAGGGCTAACCTGTAACCATATAATTTAAAGCAGATCTGGTATTTTTCACTGCATGTACAAACAAGTAAACATACTGAAAGTAAAATTTATGTGACATGAAGAAGAAAATGCAAATAAAATATTGATTTCTATTTTTGGAATATTAAAATATCTGCACATACTTAAATACCTAGATTATATTTTAGAACGGGAATTCAGAATATGTCTGTTGATAAGACTATTACACAGACAAAAATCTTATCCATGAGGTTACTTGATATAGGAACTGAATAAACTAGGCAGAAAGCAGAGTCCTAAAGCCTTGAAAGGTGTAGTGCTATGGTCCAATGGAGGTGAAAGTAAATATGAACATATGGGTGAAACAAGGAACTCGTCCCTCTTCCTTCCCTGGTTCGTAGACTATAAGTCTTCTCAAGTATCGAAGAAGATATTCCTTATAAACATTTGTGAGAGTTTCACTTTCTGACTTAGGTTTGAACTAAGACATTTCCAGCACTGAGTGGTATGTCAGGGTATCTCAGTGAGCCAACTGGCTTATGACAACTCTTAATTTCCTAGGCATCGTAATGGGTTATAGCTGTTGAGAGAATGAATTCTGGCAATACTAACACATATGTTACCGTCATTTCTAATCATATATGGACTACAGCAACCTGGCAAATTACGTTTAGTAATAAAAATGAGATAAGAGTTAGAAAATATTTTCCTAGTTTATAGATTTATCTCCAGATCCACTCCTTAACTTTTCCATTAAATTCTAGGGTGTCTTCGAGTTCCCCATTATTATTCACTTTTCTCATTGTTTCCTTCTCAGGCCGTTCATTTCCTCTATTCATGTATTTATATGTTTACATAATATCTGTATGCCTAATACATTCTAGGTACTGTGTTAGACAGGGAAGCCTAGATTACAAAGATTAATAATTTTGTTTGTGGGAGGTTCAAATAGCATAAGCAGACAAAAACAAATTAAAAATTAAAATCTATGAAGTCTAGATAAGAGATGAAGACTATTAAACAAGTGCTATGGAAGTAGGCACAGGGAGGAAGGGAAGATTTGAGAAATATTAGGGAGGAGTATTACAGTAAGACTTAATGGAAGGGGTGGTATTTTCAAGTTGACTCAAGGTTTCTAGCTGGGCTAACTGGCAGTGGTTGTGCCATTTATCAACACAGGAAAATATAAGGAGATGTAGGTTTTTTGTTTTTATTTGAAACGGGATGTCTCTCCTAGGCTGAGTGCCGTGGCACCTTCACAGCTCACTACAACCTCAAACTCATGGGCTTCACCAATCCTACCACCTCAGCCTCCTAAAGGAGATGTAGGTTTTATAAAGAAGGAATATTAGAAACTGAGATGTTTACTGGAATACTGTTCATGTGGAGGTGTTTAATATGCAGTTGGAAATATGAGGACCTAGCTTGGGACATAGACAAATGAAAAAAAAAAATCTTGACTTCACAGTCCTTGAGATAAAAAGACTTAAAGCAATACTAGTTCACGATTTTTTTTCCCATGAAGAGCTGGTCAAGTATAAAGATGAAAGGTGAAACACTGGAGAACACTACTTCTGAGGGGCAGATAGAAAAGAAAGCTCAAGATGGAAGGAAATTGTAAAACAAAGATCAGAGAAATAGTGAGTATTCTAGAACACAAGATTGGAGGTAATTTTAATTAGGACGAATTAGTCAACGGGACCAAATGCTACTAAGGGACAAATAAAGCATCATAACAAGAATTTTAAAGTACTAACTATATTGATGTATAGTTCTGTGCTAGGTACCATGAGGAATACTAAGTCAAGAAACCTTACAATGTTTAAAGACTAACATTCATATTAAATTAATATGTATTGAATACCAACCACATGCCAATATGTGATATTATTTTACTTAGTTAAAAGAACAAGATTTAAAAAATCACATTTATACAAAATGCTTTGAGTTTGGAGATCTACTGTACAGCACTGTAAAGTCATGGCATGTTGGAGAAAACTAGGGAATTCGAGTTATAAAATAGTATATAGTATGCATTATATCTTGAAGGTAAGTGACGGATAAGGTAATTGAAATGTTATTGTGTCTAGCACAGTGTGGCACATATGGCAGGCAGGTGCTCAATGAATATTAATTAGTTAAGCAGAATTCACAGCCAATGATAATCCTTACCAAAATACATCAAACAAGCAACCTGCTTTCCTATGAAAAGCTGTGATTTCTTGGCAAGTAGAGATAAGTCCTTATTAGGTACTCACTCCCTCCACTGTTTTGTAAGTCTCTTTTGAAAGTGCCTTAAAATTCACTGGTAAGCAATATTCAATGTTTCATATAACTTGTTCTATGCTATAATAATTTAAGCTGAAAAGTCATTATTAGTTGGACTTTTAAAATAAATACAAAAATGAAGTTTTAATACTTTTATAATCAAAAGAAGAAAACAGAAAAAACAAATACTGACCATAATTTTGGAGGAGTTCCTCTTTGGTGGAAACAATCAGAGATCGGTCTTTTGCTGATAGAACTATGGCAAGGCACACGTAATGCTGCTCGGAAGAATTTGCTCGGCGTACAACAGTAAGAAGTCTGACAGGGTGGTTATTTGGAGGAGAACTAAAATGTTCAATACAAAACCAGCTAGAGTAACTTAAGCCAGAGGGAGGAGGAAAGAATCTTTCACCTACAGTAAAAATTTTAAAAAAAAGTTTGTGTGGATTAATATTTATATTTTTAAAAAGATGCCAACAAAAGCATGTAAACTCTAAATTAAATATAATGTACTGGAAAAAAATTATCATAAGCAGAAAGAAAATATTACTTACCAGAACCAATGCCACTGACCACAGCTCCATCAATAAGACCTGTCGTGACGGTATTAGTTGTAGGAGCATTATGAGGGGCCAAACTGGGCAGAAACAGACAGCTATTAAAGAAAAGACAACATACATATTAGAGATCAATGACTCCTTCTCTTAACACTGTGCACTTACCACGGTGAAATAACTGCCAGTATTTAATGTTGATTAGAGAAAATATCATGGAATAAATCTGGATGCCTTGCAAAGCCCTTCCCTTCTTTTAATCATGTAAGGGTATCAAAAGACATAATTTTAAAATCTCCCAAAATAACATTTTTAATTTAAATTAAAAAAAATTAAGATACAAAATGCATATGGCAACATACTCTAATGTATAAACCCAATCAAGACATTAGAACAATTTCATCACTGAAGGAAAACTCCCACGTGCCCCTTTCTGTCACTCTTGTTACCACTGATTGCTTTTGACTATTCCCAACCATGTTTTAATCTATGGTTTGATAATGACCTATGATAATATTCTTAAAACACAGAGGTTTCAATCCATATAAGAATCCCACAAACAACTAGTATAGACAAAAATTATGAATTAACACTCTAAGGCTGGGCATAGTGGCTCACGCCTATAATCCCAGCACGTTGGGAGGCTGAAGTGGGCAGATCACTGGAGGTTGGGAGTTCGAGACCAGCCTGGCCACTATGGCGAAACCTCATCTCTATTAAAAATACAAAAATTAGCTGGACATGGTGGCGTGCGCCTGTAATCCCAGCTACTTGGGAGGCTGAGGCAGGAGAAGAGTGTGAACCTGGGAGGTGGAAGTTGCAGTGAGCCAAGATCGCACCATTGCACTCCAGCCTGGGCGACAGGGCAAGACTCTATCTCAAAAGGAAAAAAAAAAAGAAAAAAAAAAACTCTAATAGCTAACAGATCTAGCTATTAGATATATTAGCATTTGTGTCTATTTTAAGGCTGTTGGACTTCATGAACTCTTTTAGATTCTTTATAGATTCATTATTGCCATTTCTGCTACTATAATCTGCTGCCACTTGAAATAATTTACTCATTTGAAGTGACAGTCCTTGAATACTTATAATGTATAAATTATTACGCTAGGTAATTTGAAGGATAGATGATGATAAAACCCAAAGACTTTTCAATTTAATTTTAATTTATATATTATCTATACATTTATATTTATTACATCAGATGTTGGCAGACTTTTTCTGGAAAGGTCCAAATCATAAATATTTTATGTTTTGTGAACCAGGCCGTCTCCATCATGACTACTCAACTCTGACACTCTAGGACAAAAGCAACCATAGGAAATATAAATGACTGTGGCTGTGTTCCAATAAAACTTCATTTACAAAAAAAAAAAAAAAATTTGCAAAAGCTTTACTAACAAAACAGATTTGGTCCATGGGCCTAAGATTTTGGGTTCCTATGTCATATCAATTTATTTAGTATAACAAACAAAAATAATTAAATGTAGTAATCTTAAAATATCATGCTCAAAAAACTCAATAATTAAAAATATTAAGTATGGTAAAATATATTTTAATTAAGTATATTTAAAACCAAAGATCCATTTGTAAAGGCAAGTATGAGGCATAAAATAATAAAGCTTGGCTTCCTTGCAAATTTCTTACCCAAACCCTTCAAGCGATGTGTCAAATTCAACAAAAGCTGGAGTAACTGATGACCCATGAAGTCTGATGTCATGTGGGGTTGTCATAGAGACCAGACACTTTACCCTGGTCAGGGGTACAGTACTTCCTTCCGCAGATTTTACCAGGCTCTTGCTTATCCGGTAATGGTTATCTTCATGTAAGCTAAAAACATTATCAGTACCCAGACCTTCCAGAGATGTGATCATACTACCTGTAAGTCAAGGAAATCTCTTGGGAAAATGTCATATGGAATTTTAAAATAACTTTACAAGGCTGATTTATTTGTAAATACCACTTCAGTTTCAATACACAATAATTTTCTTTTTAAGTGCCAAGATCATTATCCAGTTTTAATGTACTTAGTTTATTTTTAAACTTAATAGCATGCATTTCCTTTTTTACTAAAGCAATATGCACATTGCAGAAATGTTGGAAACTAAGAGTATAAATAAAAATAAACATCTCAAATAATTGTCATCAAAGCCACTGATACAATGTAATTTAATTATAAATCTCAGTTAATAGTTACAAATCAGGTAATACTTTTATTTCACAAAACTATGATTTATTAATTCTCTTTGAGGGAAAAGTAAACAATTTTAGAGCACTAAAATGAAAAGAAACAGGTCATCTTTATTATAAAACAAATTAGAGATAAATGGCAGAAACTTGCTTCTCCCATTTTCTCCCCATTATTAATTATTTCCTTACAATTATTAGAACAAAATGTGCGATCATAAAAGTACTTTAACTGAAAGATTTCCATATTTATAAAAAGGGTAACAATTTCAAGAATAAAAAGAAAAATTCTAAACAGATTGTCATTATCTCTCCAGGGACACATTACAAACGTAATGAAGAAAATATTCTCTCTCAAAATAAACTACATGAGTGTAGGAAACTGTTTTCCTTCTAAATGTGCTGGATATTCAGGTAACTATAAAAATATTTCAAATATTCTCTTAGGGAAAGGAACTATTTTTGTTTCTACTCTTAGCAAAGGAAATCACAATTCAATTCTAACTAACTGTGTAAAGTACAAAAATAATAACAAAAACATCACAATAACAAAATATGCATCCAGGAGCTGTATATCAGTTAACATGAAAACCTGCAATCATTTCTGTTCTCTAATACAACAGTGTTAGAACTCAGAATATCTTAAAGTTTCTGAAACACAAACACAGTATTTGCTAATCACTGATAATAATTTGTATGAGGAAAAATTAAGACTCAAATAAAGGGTGAAGTTTGTTTAATCTGACCTCAGAACTGTCACCTGAAAAACGAAGGGGCTGAACTATATGATCACTACTTCCTTCCAAAGTGGCCATCTATCCCTTTCTCTCAGCCTATCACTAGCCACTTGGCTTCGTTTCTTTCCCTATTCAACCTATAAGCAGGATTAATGTATCAGTTCAACTACTTTTATCAGTATTTTTAATTTCCTATCCTCCATGTGTTCCTGCAGTAGCTGTCCTGCAAATCCACAGCCTGTCAACAATAATCAACCATTCTTCAGTCCAGGCAGCAAAGGCTACTCGCGGAAGGCAAGAAACTATGAATCCTCTGAGAAAGAGGTATCTCCTTTCCAAGCCAAGGGTTGTTCCGCCCGTAATTCTTATCTCTTCTGGATCCTTCAAACACCAATGATTCCCTCCTCACTCCAACTGCCTCCTTCCTCAATCAACCCAATCTTTTGTTTCTCTATTTAAACAATAAACCCTTCTTTCTTTGCTTTCACAAACTTCTTGAAATAATATTCAGCCCCTACATGATTGTCATTCATAAAATAAATCAAAAAAGGGAATTTCAAAATCAACTTACTTCTCATCTCTGGTTCATAACTCAGTGAACTTGGTTTGTGGACCCTATATTGTTTTAGCAGTTTTTTGTCCCAGGCACCACAATTTAAAGGACTTGCCAAACGTAAAAACTCCCTAAGAAAGAGACAAAGCAAAGTTATTCCTTGACTGAGAATGTTATATAATTCATAAACGAAATATTCAGAAAATGAATTTAATAAATTCCAACAGACTAATTACAATACAAAAAAATGCAAAGTATAATGAAACAATATAGTGTTAGTTTTACATTTAATCACCATATAGCTATATATCTGCCACTTTTTTTTAAAATTTGCTTTTTAGACAGTTATTCCTTGAGAATATTTATAATTCATAAACCAAACATTTTCAAATAAGGAATTTAATAAATTCCAACAGACTAATTACAATACAAAAAATGCAAGTATAATAAAACATATACAGTGTTAGTTTTACATGTAATCACCATATAGCTATATATCTGCTACACATTTTTATAAATTCATTTTTTTAGAAGTTAATAATATTTAAGAAGAATCCCAACTCAAATATTTCTAAAACCAAACTCATCACCTTATATTCAAACCCAGGGCTTTTCTTTTGTTCTACATCTCACTGAAATGTGTTTTTGTTCCTTCTCCTTTCTTTAACTTTCCATATTCAGAAAATTAGAAAATCCTGCTATTTCCACTCATAAAAATATGGAATCTGCTCTCTTCTCTCATTATTGCTGTTATCACCCAGACCACGTCATTTTACTATTCCTAAAACAGAGTCTTAATTACCTCCTGTGACACCAATGTTGCCCCAACTCAATCCATTCTTCACTACAGTCAGTATCTCAAAGAACTTAAATCTACACAGTGTCACTCTATTGCTTAAGACTCTTCCATGGCTGTCCATTTCTCATAGTTGAAAACACAAAACAGCTAGCATTCAGTACCATACATCAGATGATTTCTACTGTACTCTCCAGCTTCACTGCTCCCATCTTTCCCCCAATCATAAACTCCACTAAAGACATACGTAAAGCTTCTGACTGCCTAAGAAAGCTGTACTCCTCCTCTACCCTGGAAGAAAGACATATTTGTCTTTCTTGTTGGGGAAAAAATTCTTGCCCTTACTTTTTCACCTGATTAACCCTCTTCCATACTTTACACTTTTTTATTTATAATTTTTTTTGCAAAAAAATATTGCAGCTCAATTTTTTGTGTGTGTGTGAGACAGGCTCTTGCTCTGTCACCCAGACTGGAGTGCGGTGGTGTGATCACAGCTCACTGCAATCTCAAACTCTTGGGCCCAAGAAATCCTTCGGCCTCAGTCTCCCAAGTAACAAAGACTACAGGCACACATCACCATGCTAGTTAAAAAATATATATTTTATATTTTTTATATATTTATATATATAATATATATAATATATATTTTATATATTTTTATACATACATATTTATACATATATAAAATATATATACATATATAAAAAATATATATGTGTGTATATATACATATATATATTTTTTTGTAGAAACAGGGTGTCACTATGTTATTCAGAGGCTTATTTCAAACTCCTGACCTCAAGTAATCCTCCTGCGTTGGCCTCCCAAAGTGTTGGGATTACAGGCATGAGCCACACTGCCCGGCCTCATACTTTACTTCATTAATTGTCATTTCCTCCAGGAAGCCTGCTTTGAGTCACACTTCCAAAAGTCTCTGCCCCTATATAAACTCTGCAACACTGCTATTACAAACTTAATAAACAATATTTTCATTTCCTGCTTATCTGCATGTATTCTTTACTAGACCATACATTTTTTAAGAGCATGAGCCCTCCATATCCTGTCATTTACAACATCATGTTAAAAAAGAAAAAAGTAGAATACTTCTCTAAATTTCCAATTCCCTATAGCAGGAAACAAAAAAGGCTTACAAGTTAGGTTTGCCAGTTTTTCATGTAGAACATTAGACACAATTAGTTTATAATCTATGGCTTTTAAGTAGCAAAGTACTTGTATCATCATTTGACTTTTTTTTTGTGAGAACTCATTCATTGTGAAAACTGAACATACCCAATGGTTGACTTTCATTGCTTATTCTATTTATCTAACTATGCAATACAAGTTATCTGGTAAAACAGTAGCATTAGGTATGGGACAATGTCTCTCTCTCTCTCTCTCTCTCTCTCTCTCTCTCTCTCTGTTTCTCTACTTTTTAAGTAGCAGATTACCAAAAAGGATCAGGGGAAAATCTCAATGGTATTTTCGAAACTTTAGGATGGTGAGTACAACTACAAGATAATGGATGAAGTGAGTAGGTCCATCTCACTCATCTTGGCATTATAAAGGCTGTGAACACTGCCTGATACAACACCATTTAACAAATGTTTACAGCATAAAAGTTTTTTAGTTCACAGTTTGGAGTCAGTTTTAAAAACTTACAAATAAATTTCAACCATTTTTAAGAAAGCTTGTGAAAGTTTTATAATATAATAAGTTCTGTAATAGCAGTGTTATAGAGTTTATATACAGGCAGCCTACCAAGACTTTTGGAAGGGTGGCTCAAAGCAGGAGGCTTCCTGGAGGAAATGACAGATATCTATGAATCATTCAAGAAATACACATATATAAGTATATATTTCTTGAATGATTCACAAACTGTGATACATCCATAATATGGAACATTATTCAGTAACAAACAGAAAAAACTACTGATACATGTAACAACTTGTGTGCAGTTCAAGAGCAATATGATTAGTGAAGAGACAATTTCAAAAGATCACATACTATATAACTTCATTTATGTAACATTCTCAAAATCAGTAGTACCCAACCTTTTTGGCATCAGGGACTGGTTTTGTGGGAGACAATTTTTTCATGGATGGGCTGTGGGGGATGGTTTCAGGATGAAACTGTTCCACCTCAGATCAGGTATTAGATTAGTTAGATTCTCATAAGGAGTGCCCAAACTAGATCCCCTGCATGCACAGTTCATAATAGGGTTCACGCTCCTATGAGCATCTAATGTCACTGCTGATTTGACAGGAGGTGGAGCACAGGCGGTAAATGCTGGCTCACCCACAGCTTACCTCCTGCTGCGCAGCCCAGTTCCTAATAGGACATGGACCAGTACTGGTCCACAGCTCGGGGATTTGAGACCCCTGTTCATAATGACAAAACTATGGAGATGGAGAACAGATCAGTGCTTTCCATGGGCTAACGATGTTGGGGTTAGAGGAGTGCGTATGACAATAAAGGTAGCACTAGAGAAATCTTTGTGACATCGTAATTGTGTGGTGATTACATGAATCTACATGTGATACAGTAACAGATAATTGTATGTGCACATAAATACATCATACCAATATCATTTTTTTGGTTTGGATACTGCAGTATAGTTATGTCAGGTGTAACTACTGGAGAAAAATGGGCAAAGGGCACAGGAAAACTCTTGGATCTATATTCACAACTTATGGTGAATCTATTATTATTTCAAATTAAAAAGTTAAAAGTATTTCTTTAAAAACTTCTTACATATGAAAAGTTATTAAATATAAAGTAAATGCATGACTTTATTTTTAAAGGAAAGGGAGAGCTTGCTAGATTCAAATGAAAGAAATAACTGATGGACAGAAACACTAAATGATTACTAATAACTAGATTTACTTGTTTCTAAGTGCTATATTTTGAGTATTTTGTCCATTTTTGTTATATTTTGCCCATAGATAACGGAATATATGTCCATTAAGGCAGGAACTCTGGAATCATAAGGACTCTAGAAACTGACATTACTAATTGTGGATTATTTGAGTATGAAAGAGAACTCACCTCAGTACCATGGGTTCCAGGGCCTGAGAGGCTAATCGTTCAAACATGCGCTGCAGGGGTGGGTGCAGTGAGTGGTCCTCATCAGCCAGTGCGGCACTACACCTCTGCAGCAGTCGTGCATGAAGACCAGCTTCACACATGACTTGCTGGTTCCTTTCCGTGTGCACCAGGGATTGTAAAATATTTGCCACGGCAAGTTGAAGATCCAAAGCATGCTAAAACCAACAAAGAAATCCACACAGTCAGGTCATTTTTAGTGAGAAAGGTGACAATTCTTTTCGCATACCTTTTTTTTTTTTTTTTTTGAGACGGAGTTTCGCTCTTGTTGCTCAGGCTGGAGTGCAATGGCTCGGTCTCGGCTCACTGCAACCTCTGGCTCGCAGGTTCAAGTGATTATCCTGCCTCAGCCTCCCAAGTAACTGGGATGACAGGCGCCCACCACCATGCCCAGCTAATTGTTATATTTTTAGTAGAGATGGGGTTTCACCATGTTGGCCAGGCTGGTCTCAAACTCCTGAACTCAGGCGATCTACCTGCCTCAGCCTCCCAAGTTCTAGTACCACGCCCGGCGGAAGCATACTTTTTTTTTTTTTTTTGAGATAGAGTCTTGCTCTGTCGCCCAGGTTGGAGTGCAATGGTGTGATCTCAGCTCTCGGCTCACTGCAACCTCCGCCTCCCGGGTTCAAGCAATTCTCCTGCCTCAGTCTGCCGAGGAGCTGGGACTACAGGCGCCCGCCACCACGCCAGGCTAATTTTTTGTATTTTTAGTAGAGGCGGGGTTTCACCGTGTTAGCCAGGATGGTCTCGATCTCCTGACCTCGTGATCCACCTGCCTTGGCCTCCTAAAGTGCTGGGATTACAGGCGTGAGCCACCGCGCCCGGCCAGAAGCATACCTTTTAACATGAAGTCTCTATATGCTTCCAAATACATTCAGGTAAATTAAGTAACTGGCTTAGAGCAATATAGCAATTCCAGAACAGGTTAGGCAAACATGTCCTATTTTAATTTTGCGAGAAATACAGGCAGCTGGATTCTATTCTCTTTAGACTTTTGTATTACATGACTGTATGACTGTATGACTAAAAGTAGTTCTATTTTTATAGAAATAGCAGGGACAAAGTCTTCTTAATGGTGGGCAGATAACTAGTTTAAAGGAAAGCCCATTGTTTACATCTGTGACACTTTAGGCCTTAGAGACCACATAACATTTTAATAAAAATCACCACCCAAACTCCAATTCACCCAAACTCTTGAGTGCAACAAGTCAAAACAGACAAATAGCCTCAATGTAGTATCTTCAGTCATTTTTCCTTCTGTATTATTCATTAGCAATGTCCACTGCTGAGCAGGATTTACAAGGAGAAAGAGAATTATTCTAGTATCAGAAGAAACCACCTTGGTTGCCTTTGTAACAAATGAACTGGATTCTAAAACATATATATCTACCATTCATCATGAAAGGTAACACTCAAATTAAAAAATCCTTTTTTTTTCCAGCTACTTTAGTATGTAATACTAACTTTCTCCTCAACCCCCTAGCTCATATAATTGCACTCACGTCCTTTCATTCATTTCATTACAGATGGGAAGGAACTAACATATCCAAGCTTACTTCTGGCTGTGTCACTGACCCAACGGAGGCCAGTAGGTCCAGCATGGCAAGCATGGCTCCAGGATGAATGATGACTGCATCAGAAGTCTGGAGAGATGAAGTTGCCACATGTAGTTTCAGGTCAGCAACATTTTTAGGAGGGTAAACAGGGGGAGTTGAAACAGAATGATATACATGCCTATAAAAAAACGAAAGGGTAAATTTAGTATTGAATTCCAATCACATTCTATTCCTCTTCGGTTACTTTCATCCACTGATAACCAAAAAGCCTTGTTAGAAAACAACTTAAGGTTGGGATAGAAAAAAAGGAATATATTATCAACTCGAGTTGATATGTGTATGTGTCTGCATGTGTGTGGGTGGATGTGTGCAGACCATGTAACTATCCATTATTCATAGTCTTTATATGATTTTTACTTTTACTGATTTACTGTATGGATTGTTTGATTAAAAAATGACACCTATACCAGAAGATGTAAAGAACAGGTACAATCATAGTGATTCAAAGCTCTAGGAAGATGACAATTCCAATAATATGTGATGAGAGATCAAGTTAAATTAATTCCCTCAATGAGATTTTATCTTTTGAAATTACCTATATGTGTTTTAACCTTTCCTTAGTGCATGAGTAACACTAACGGGGTCAACTGAGTCAGGGTTGTCTCAGAGGCTAGGCTATCCAAGAATAAATATATTTGGCATTGTGGGAGTTTTCCTTTAGCTTATTTGGAACTGCTTTCATTTTCTGCATTTATCCTCACTACCACTGAAAATATTCATTGCAACTTTTAAAAACTTGAAGACAATTTACAGAACAAGTTTCTGTGAATTAGAAAACCCAGCCATGTCCTGAATGTACGCATTTCTTCTCATCAATGATCTCTACTTTCTATTTCATACTACTCATCTACAATTCATGAATTTTGCACATTTTGCATCTTGGCACTAAGAAACAGATGCTTGTGGCTTCAGCCTATGGGAACTCTTTGTTCCAATGAGTTGGTCTCAGCATAATTTGCCTAATGCTGAGCTCTGTCACAGAAAGCAATGCAGTTTTAGCTTTCTGGGACAAGAGCAGCTTGGGAAACAGATGCTTTACGTCAGTGATTTAGTAGCAAAGAATTGGCACTGCCATGGTTTAAAAAAAAATACCGTTCTCTTTTTAACAGGGATTCTAGGAAAATGTTCAGCTTTACTTATAAAAAGGCGCATAGGCTCTCCTAGTTTATTTAAAAGTCAGCATGTCCTTTACCCATTCATGTTTTCACTCCCTGTATTCTGCCATTTTTCATTCAAAAAGATTTAATTTCTAAACTTACTAAGAAAAATATTTCAAAATGTGTATTACCAACAGTTATCCTACTCCTATATTGCTCCCTTTATTATTTTAAATATTTTGATCCGTCTGGAAAACAGATTCATAATTTACCTAGCATGTATCAGAAATAACCACTGAATTCCAAAATTTCATTAAAAATGTTTTCATTGCATACACACACATATGCATAGATTCTAATTGTCTATTTTAGTTATAGGCCTTCCAAAATCATTTCTAAATTGACAGATTTGATGAGATTTGGATTTAAATTACTGATACACTCAGGAAGAAATCTTTATATCTTTGGACACTGAACTCTTTACTAACACAGGTTGAGTATCCCTAATCCAAAAATCTGAAATCTGAAATGCTCCAAAATCCAAAACTTTTTAAGCACTCACATGATGCCACAAGTAGAAAATTTCACATCTCACCTTATATGATGGATCAGAGTCAAAACAGAGTCAAAACTTTGTTTCATGTACAAAATTATTAAAAATATTACATAAAATTGTCTTCTGGCTACTTGTATAAGATGTATATGAAACATAAATAAATTCTGTGTCTGGACTTGGGTCCCATAGATATCTCATTATATATATTGCAAATATTACAAAATCCAAAAAGCTGGAAATCAAAACAATACTGGTACCAAGTGTTTTGAACAAGAAACACTCAACCTGTATACAATTATTACAGTAGTACTTTTTTTAATCTAAGAAAACAATATTCTGAAAAAGGAATTACATTCATTGTTTTCAAACCAGAAAAATATTGCAAACATTGCTGATGTCTAAAACACGGTATTTATTAACTAAAATTAGGTGTATTACAACAGGTATTATACAAAATTAATTCTGATTAAGTCATCTAGGTATCACCATAGGTATCACTTTTTAAATTCTGGAATTACGGTAAGCTCATTAAATGGTTAATTCCCAAGCAAGAACTAAACATTTCCAAAGATAGGATAAAATTACATTTCATAATTTGGTTGCTATTTAATATTTCAACCTCAATTCTCATATATATTTAAGATTCATCCACCTCTCCGGGGAATACATAATATTTAAATTCTGAATCTGCTTTGCTTAACTTATCAGGTGTGTAGAGGCACTAAATAATGGATCCCATGTTTGAAGGATAACAAGTACTTGTCACCTTTTGCTCCACTGCAGTCATATTCTGTAGAGTTCTGATTATTATTTTATATTCACTTCTTCTAACTCTGATTGAACACTGTTCAGCTATAATTCTGTTCTATTATTCCTTCTGAATAATGAACAATGAAAAAGGTTATGAGTTTTAATTTTCCAAATATAAAGTCAGCTAGTTCATTTTCCCCCAATTCTTAAAATAATTAGAGAAAAATCTCCTGGATACTACATGTCAGACAAGTATCATAAGTTCAAAACATCCTTAGCATCTGAGAGTGTTCCACAAGCCATAAAAACACAGTTAAATTTTGGTTTATCCTTTTGCCAACAAAACCAATATGTTTTGCTACAAGAAAAAGACGTCTGTAAGCTGATGTAATTTGTTGAGAGTTTCTAGAAATAGTGTGACTTAAATTCTAATTTCAAGTTACTAGACTTGAATTTGTGAAGTAAAAACATTATATTCTTTACTAGCTTATGATTCTTACCGCCGAGCAAAATGTATGCAAGCTGAATAGAATGGCAACCTGAAAATGTCAACAATGATCTTAGTATTAGCATGAACAGTATCAGGAGCTTTCTGTCCTTGAGGGAATGTCAACTTGTAAGGCTCATGGAGAATTCATACGGATTAGGGCTCAATCAACTAGCTTTACTGATTTAGTGACAGTCTTCCCTTAAGTCAAAGACCTGGTATCTCTACATGGAGCTACACTGCAAATGATGACAATATGTTTTTGATTTAAGGCCATAAGTAACTCTTTAAGAATAAAAATAAAATGCTGTTTTCTCTTTGTCAAATTACCATTTAAATAAACAGAAAGTTCTGATGTACTTTTGGAAATGGAGTCTCGCTCTGTAGTCCAGGCTGGAGGGCAGTGGAGTGATCTCACTGCAACCTCTACCTCCTGCGTTCATGCAGTTCTCCTGACTCAGCTCCCGAGTAGCTGGGATTACAGGCGCAAACTGCCATGCTGGCTTTTTTTTTTTTTTTGTATTTTAGTAGAGAGGGGGTTTCACCGTGTTGCCAGGCTGGTCTTGAACTCCTGACCTCAGGCAATCCGCCCGCCTCGGCCTCCCAAAATGTTAGGATTACAGGCGTGAGCCACTGCAACTGGCCCTGATGTATTTTTTTTAAGTATCCTTTTAATCTGTGTATTTCTATTTTGTGGTATTTGGTTAATACTTAAAAAGGACTAAATGTTTTTAAACAGCAAATTTTAAGGCATTACTCATTATGACATAATCACCATATTTTTAAATTGTGATTTTTAGTAATTTAAACTATTTACTAATTGAAATTATTTCTCTAACATTTAGTAATTTCTAGGGCTCATGAGCAAACACAAATTTTCAAACACACATTGTTTTTTGCCTCGACCATTTTAGCAACAGAAAAACACATGATATCAACTTGAATTTACCTAGTTTATCATTCTTCGAATTAGGAAGAGCTCTTTTTTTAAAAAACAAATTGCAGTTTTTAAGCACAAATATACTGAACAACCCTATATTCATTTAAGACTATTCTGAACTATGCCATGGTTTGCTGCGCAAAGTAAGCTATAAGTGTAAATTTAAGAGAAAAAGGAAATTGCATCTTTTCATATACCTAATATTACTATGCAAACACGTTGAAATACAGAATCCATAACAAATACTTTTGATGTACTAACTCCATCTGTCTTCGAATTTCAAAATCTGAACAATAGTAATAAGATTAAAACAACAATATAGCAGCACCTTGGGATTCATTTTTTAAAAGCCGCAATGAAAGAATATTAATGTAAGAGTTAAGGACTTATTTTTGGTTATGAGGAAAACAGGAGAAAGAATGAAGTATTTGGGGCCAACTGCAGACCATAATCATTTGATGGTTGGGCTGCAAATGTAATCTTACGTGGATCTTAACTATACTTCCGTCAATCAACTGCAGTTTTTAAAAATTTGAGTAGAATTTTTTTAAAGGTAGTTTTGAAAAGACCAACTAGATCAGCTTAGAGATTTACAAAGAACTGATCAAAGTATTGGGGTGGGTTTTTTATTAACTTTTTCAAAGTTTAGCTGTGAGCATTTTTCATAACAGCAACATACTTCAATTGGTTGAATCTGATGGAGAAAATACACATTTCCTTCCAATGCTATGAAATTCATTTTGGAATAATAGTAAAAACCAAAGAATGATCCCAACGTTTAAAGTAAAAAATAATAATTAAAAAAAAAGAAAAATAAAAAAAGTGGAAAAGTACTCTACTTAGAGACATTAAGTCCACTTTTCTAACTTATTTTTAATAAAAGACATGCTTTTTCTATAACCAAAATGTGTAGTTTAGTATAAAAAAGTTGGATGACAAAATTATATGTCCTTCATAGTTTCATAGCATCAACACATTTTACTCTCACGTATATAAGAAAAATTGGTATTTTTAAAACCTAAAAACACCCCCCAAAACCCAAAAGTTAAAAAAAAAACAAAACTGAAATCACAAAACACAATCACCATGTTAACATAAATAAGCACAGAAAAAAAGAAACCCCACACAAATAGAGACTGACTTCTCTTATATGATCAGTACCTTTTCCTGGACAAAGCTGGTGTACCCCAAGGAGAGGGGAGAGAAGACTCACTTGTCAGGCAAGGAGGGATCTGTTCTGCACGACTACAGACACAAAACAGACAGGGTGGTTTAGAGAGGTTAGAAGAAGAGAACACCAGGTTGGCAGTTGGTTAGTTTCACAAGAAATGCCAGTAAAAGTTTAATAAGGAACATCCTCCATATTCAGCAGGAACAAGGAACAAGACTACAACACATGCACTGAATGAAACAGAAAAGCATGCTCACGGCAGATGCTTATTCCATTCATGTTAACATTTAACACATCTGTTAAACAGGGTGCTCTAGGCCCTATTTTTGACAGTGACTAAAAATGACATATTCTAACTAGGATAAGAAGAAATCAAGGGAAAAGAGGTTGAATCTGAATACACAAATTTATATAGCTCATTCCTAGAACACTACACTGTCCTGTGTTTCCTATAAGTTAACCATATATGTGCATTTTATTTCGAGATAGGGAAAAGCAGAAGTTTAAAGAAAAAAAATTTTTATAATTTTTGTCATAGTTGTTTAGATTTTTAAATGTAAATACTGAGGACTAAGAAATCTTGTTAAGAAGGAAGAAATATCTCAGTTGATACTTCAAAGCAGATATTCCACAGAAAAGGACACAAAACCTATTATAAGCTCTGTCCAGTGGAGTTACATGGTCTATTTATGAGGGCAGTTCATTTATTTTATATAGTAAAACTATGGTAACTGTTAAAAGCAATAACGCTTGGGGCATAAATTAGAAGTATTATTTTCAAAGTGACATCTTCATTGAAAACACAGTTGAAGCACTGAAAATAAGTGATCTAGATGAAGTGGCTCTCCTACAATCTCCGAGAACCCTATATTTCCCCATTGTAGAATTTGTCACGCTATAGGTAATTGTTTATTTATGTGTCTATATTTTAGCTAAAAGATAACAAGGACTAAGACAGCCCTGTACAGAGCTGAATCCTCAATGCCTAGCACAGTGACTTGGCATGCAGCAGGTTTTGTTAAGTACTTATTTCATAAAGGAATGAGTAAATACTGAGTCTGATGGCCTCTTGAACTTGATGGTTCAAGACACTGACATCTCTCTTTGGGAACTATATCATTTTTTGAGGAGTACGAAATGTGGAGAATGATGGAGTATGTGTCTGGAAATAAGAATAATCATAATGATGTTCTGTTGATAACACATATCAGTAAGTCCAGATGCACCTTTTAAGGCTAAAAAGAAAAAAGACAATAGTAAACACGATCATTAAAGGAAACTTCATAGAATCTGTTCCAGTAACTGCAATGAGAACTAATTGAACCTGAATTTACAAATAGCACACAGGCTTCCACGCTAAAAAAACAACACCAGAGCAAGAGTAATATTCAAAAATAAAGTGATACACCTCAAACAAACAGGAGAAAAGATTCATCTACTTTCATATTCTTTGGGATTAACTCATAATTCAAGTCTTAACGTTGAAGTCATGCTTAGTATACACCCTGTAATTCAGAGGACAGAGCAGAGCCATACCTGTCAAAAGAATCTGTGGCTACTTTGTAAAGATAAATAAAAAGTTTACTGCAGTGCCGTAACGTGGGTGACACTGATTCTACTGAGACTACATCTTCCTCTAAAAGTCTTTGAAATGGCTGTGTATTTGAGGGGAAGACATTCATGGCGCTTATTTTTCTTAGGTCTGAGAAGCAGCCAAGAAATCGAACAGCATCTGCCAACTTCTCATACTGAATCTCTGTTTTGAAGAAATGAGAGTTGGCTGGCTCATAGCGCATTGCTGCAGTCAACGTGCAGAACACAGTGTGAAGAAGTTCAAATACTTGATTCTGGTTCACTTTCTCCCAGCCATTCTTGGGTGGACAGCTCAAAGATCTTTCCATAGCAACGAGCAAGGATGTAATGTACACAAATCCTCCAACTTTCCTAAAAACTGTTCTTGAACGATGGCTTTCTCGAAGGACCGACAGGAGGGCCTACAGGAGACAAAAGAAAAAAACAAATGAAAATACACGTAATTAAAAAAACAAACCACTAGCATGTATATGGAGGTTGTACATTCTGTGAATCTGACATGCTTGTATAATTTACCCAATAAACGGTCCTATAAAGCATATCAAATATTTTGCTAATTAAAAAATGTCACATTAAATGCTGAGGTAATTTTAGGAAACAATATCACATATTTCTTTGATAGAATAAAGCTATATCCAAATATTGGTTGAAGAGCTTTTCCAGAGTCTTTAATTGATTATGACATCAATGAATTCAGTGACTTTATAAAGTAAGTAAAATACATCTTCTAATCTAGTTTTACACAATCATGAAAACTTATGACTGTGTGTATAGAAACTGATTAATTCTAGAAGGGATCAGAGAGATGGTCGGGGCAGCCAAGATCTGAGGTCTTTTGTCTCCTATAAAGTGACCACATTCATTCTTTAGAAAGAAGATTCACTTCAGAAGACTTATTAAACATTCTCTTTTCCAAAATGAACTGAAGCCTGAGGGCTGAAAGTATGATCTTTCCCAAAACAGCTGTAAGCTTTAAGAAAGAAAACCTGAAGTACATAGGTAAATCAAATATTTACTTTCTGAACTGTCATAATTTTAACTTAGCTTATGATATATATATTTTTTAAACAAAAACAAAAACAGAGTCATGCTCTATCACCCAACTTGGAGTCCTGGGGTGCCATCTTGACTCACTGCAACCTCCACTTCCTGGGTTCAAGCAATTCTCCTGCCTCAGCCTGCTGAGTAGCTGGGATTACAGGCACACACAACCATGCCCAGTTAATTTTTTATATTTTTAGTAGAGATGGGATTTCACCATATTGGCCATGCTAGTCTCAAACTCCTGGCCTCAAGTGATCCACTCACCTCTGCCTCCCAAAGTGCTGGGATTACAGCCGTGAGCCACCGCCCTGGCCAGCTTATGATTTTAAAAAACACATTACAAAATCACCTAATATTTTATCAGGTACTTGCTATGTACTAGGCATTCTAGGTACTTTTATGCACTATCTTATTTAATCCTTTCAACAATCCTGTGTGTAAGGTACTATTATTATTTCCACTTTATAGATAAGGAATTGAGGCCCAATGTGGTAAAATAACTCTCCAAAGACTATATAACTTATATAATAATAAAGGTAGAATTTAAACCTAGGCAGTCTAATTACCCTACTCCTGCACTTAATCATGACATTATGCCTCAAACAGCAATCTGAAATCTTTTTTATGGATACAGTGGACTCCTTTGCCCTCTGTTTCATTAATTGTAGCACAATGGGTATTTACTATTACTTAAGATATAATTTCTAATCTGTCCAATCATTGCATTTGAAAAAAGTCATTTTATTAAAAGATCTCACACATTTCTAATGGTATCTGAAGAATGAAAAGGCTACATACAGGTTGAGTATCCATTATTTAAAGTATTTGGGACCAGAAAAGTTTCAGATTTTGGAATATTTGCACATATACAGTAAGTTATCTTGGGGATGGGACCCAAATCTAAACATAAAATTCATGTATGTTTCATATATACCTTATACACATAGCCTGAAGGTAATTTTATACAGTATTTTAAATAATTTTGTTCATGCAACTTATCATCACATGAGGTCAGGTGTGGAATTTTCCACTTGTCAGCACTCAAAAGGATTGTAGCATTTTGAATTTCAGGTTTTTGGATGAGGGATGCTCAACCTGTATTAATATATTAGTCACCTTTTGACATACACTGCTTCAGAAGTGATGAAGATTTCATTGTTCATATATATGCCTTAATATTTTAAAAGACAGAAAATATGCAATATGTATGTAAATAAAATATAGAAACAATGTACTCCTTCCAATAGTCTTTAATCAATAAATTTCCATTTTAGCATCTGGTAACAATATAGTTTCCCTATATTGTCAAATTTAATAAACTGTATTAATACTTAAAATATCTCATATTAACAAAAGACTTTTTAACCAACACACACACACACATATGCATGGGTGCACACACACACACTCCTTATAACATAGCCTGAAGACGGCTGAACTCAGAATGCTTGGGGTCATATTCCGACTCCAACATTAAAAAGCATTTAACCATCCCAGTTACTTAACCTTTCTGTGTCACAGTTTCCTCTTATGTAAAATGGAAACAACAATAACTAGCCTCAAAGGAAATACATGTAAAAACACTTAGAGAAGTGCCTGGCATATAAGCCTATCACTGTCATCAATTTTCAAAAACATACTGGGAGAAAAATATGACAAGTATTATTTTATAGATGAGGAGGGGTGAGTTCAAAGTTAAAGTAACATGTACAAAATGCTATCACTGGTTAGAATTATGACTGAGGTTAGAAAAACTGCTGCTTATGAATCTTTAGTCCAATAATTTATATTATGTACTTCTGGACAGGCCCACCTCCTACTTCCTCAAAATTGGTATCTGTTGGCACTCTGACATTATCCCAGCACAATCTCAGTATTTGAAAAATTTCAAATACAATGAATAATGTAACTTCCCACTTACATCAATAAATGATGACGAGTAGCAAACACCAAAGTTGCAATGAGATCTGGAGGCTGCTTGGTTAATAAGACAAAATCAGCTATATATTATTTATATTTGCATAAATACAATTCATACAATTCAAATTTGTGCATCAGGAGAATTTCCATGACATGTCATGGAATGTCAGGTTTGCGTATAAATAATTACAAATTAAATTACATAGGTTTGTGGTATATGTCAGTTGAATAGAGGAACTAAGAGGCAATTCTGAATGAAATAAAAATGGAAATTGAAACTGAGAACCCAAATTTTCCCTACTGGCACACAACACTACTTTATCCCTTCAAAGCAGAATGCCAGAGCTAGCTCATACCGGCTCTCAAGAGGTCAAGTACCGTATATTCAGGAATTTTGTAAGTCAGTTGTTAAACGTACAATCATAATTTAAAATTAAGTAATAAATTTACAACTAAATATTTTAAAGACAAAAGTAATACTCAAAACTCATCAGTTTCTAATTATTTTCTGAGTTTTACTATTATCTATGCTTTTGCATATCTGCATGAGGAAATGCTATATAATGGTGTACTACTGTGCATCTCTTTCCAGTCTACATTCAGTGGCACATTAGTTGATTGAATAGGCCACAATGCGAGTATTTATACCCTGGAAATCTGTAAATGCAAAATATCTCGACCCTCTCCTGCCCTCTTCCAGCCTGAGAATCAGTTACTAACATTAACCAGAGCACTGCCTCAAAATTATGGGTCAGTCAACTACTTCTTGTTGGCTTACCAATATTTTAAAAATCCAATTAATAAGGTACCAAAAGAGGAGAAAATGGTATGTTAAAAAAGTTGGCAACCTTAGCATCTTTTGACGCCATCTATATTCTCCCAACAATTCCTTCAAATACAAAATGTTCTTCAAATATTGACATTCATGTGGATATCCTTTTTGTCTAAGAGATAAATTGTGGTGAGATTAATCTTGCTTTTAAGATGCATATTCAAAATTGTCATTATACACCATCAAAACATGATGAAATATATAACAGCATAAAGAAAGAAATGCTATTTTTTCATTACCAATGAAGCATTTAATTGAATAAAAGTAAAAGAAAATAGAAGTAATAACTCCTGTAATGTCTGTGGCTGAAATGGGCATGTAGGAAACTAGTATATGCCACCCCAAAAGATGCCACTTTGGCATAAGGATTATTTTCAGTTGAAGGCAACTGAGAAGAAGTAGATATAAGAAAACTCTCTGCCATTCCCTATTAGATGAAGTCAGACCCTTCTCAGCCTGGAGACAGCAAATAAATGCACAAAACAAACTACCAACTATTCTTTATCTACCATTTATTTGCCTTCCCACAATTAGATATCCCTAGAGTCCTTTCTCTTTATGTCATCATTTCTCTAAAAATGTACGGTTCTTTGTGGAGAATGCTATGCAGTGGTCCCCCTTCTCTGCAGTTTTGCTTTCCTTCATTTTAGTTACCTGTGCTCAAACTTGGCCTGAAAATATTGAATGAAAACAACAATTCAAAAGTCTTAAATTGTGTATCGTTCAGAGTAACATGATGAAATCTCACACTGCCCCACACCACTGTGACTCATCCCCGTGTCCAGTGTACATATGCTGTATAAGCCACCTGCCCGTTAGTCACTGAGTATAGTCTCGGTTATCAGAGCAACTGTGGAGGTATCCCAGTGCTTGTGTTCAAGTAACCCTTATTGTACTTAATAGTGGCACCAAAGCACAAGAGTAGGGACACTGGCATATTGTTATAATTATTCTATCTTATTATTGGTTATTGTTGTTAATCTCTTACTGTGCCTAATTTATAAATTAGACATTATCACAGGTATAAACATAGTATATATAGGGTTCCATATTATCTGCAGTTTCAGACATTTCTGGGGGTCTTGGAATGTATTTCCCTGAAGATATGTGGGGACCACCATATAAAATGGAGTTCTAAGCCACCTCTTTGAGAATTAGTCATCTTTCCCTGGTTGTCTCCCATGCACATATGAGGTACACATGTTAATAAACTTCTGCTTGTTTTTCTCTTGTTAATTTGTCTTTTGTAACACCAGTCTGTCCTAGCTAAGAACTCGGCAGGTAGAGGAAAAATAATGTCTTCCTCATCCACAGGTGAGAGTACTAGTAGAAGTCGTCAGAGGACAGGGAGATCGGGTCACAAGGGCCTTGGAAGCAAGCAAGGTTAAACACACTGGTTTGTCTGTTATTATTTTAATGTCATTTTAGACTTGAAGAAAAACTGCATAATCAGTTGAAAGAATTCACAGATATCCTTCATTCGGATTCTTGAAAAATTACCATATTACTTAATTTCTCTCTCTCCACTTCCCTTTTCCCCTAAAAGCTTCAGTGTGTTTTTCAAAAAATAGAATTCTCTTACTACTCACAGTACAATGCTCAAAATAGAAAATTAACATTGAAATAATGCAATTATTTTATCTACAGATCTTGCGTTTTTTCCAAATCCCAATAATATTCTCCATAACAAAGGAAAATTCAAGTTCATGTACTACATTCAGTAGTCACTTCAACCTCTTTACTTTCTGGAACAGTTCCTAAGTCATTTTTCATTTTATTTTTTTTTAAGAGTTTAGGCCAGTTATTTCATAGAATGTTCTCCTATTAGGATTTATGTGATGTTTTCTAATAATCAGATTCATATTATATACTTTTGGGAGGAAAAACTACAAAAATGAGCTGAATTTTTCTATGTGCTTCATATCAGGAGGTGTATGCTGTTCATTTGTCCATCACTGGCAAAGTTAATGCTGATCATTTAGTTAAGGTAGGGTCCACTGTAAAGCTAATATTTTGGCACTCGAAATTAAGAAATATCTTTTGAGGACACAATTTAAGACTACGCAAAAATCCTTTCATTTCTAAAACTTTCATCTACTGTCTTTAGTAGCCAGTGATGAATTTTACCTGAACCAATTATTACTATGATAGTTCATAATGGTGATTTTCTTTGACTTTTGACTATAAATAAGAGATTTTCCTTTTTTCTCATTTATTTGTTTGATTGTACTTAATTATTTTCTTTGATCTCTTCTTTACTTTTTAAAGGCTAACTGAAATGTTTTAGGCTTATTTTGTTTCTTTCTCTGCCCTAGTCCTGGAATCAAGCATTTCACCAAGGAGGCCTGAATCCTTATAATGGAAAATTGTATTTAGAAACCTTGCATCAATCAGGCCGGGCGCGGTGGCTCAAGCCTGTAATCCCAGCACTTTGGGAGGCCGAGGCGGGCGGATCACGAGGTCAGGAGATCGAGACCATCCTGGCTGACACGGTGAAACCCCGTCTCTACTAAAAAATACAAAAAACTAGCCGGGCGAGGTGGCGGGCGCCTGTAGTCCCAGCTACTGGGGAGGCTGAGGCAGGAGAATGGCGTGAACCCGGGAGGCGGAGCTTGCAGTGAGCTGAGATCCCGCCACTGCACTCAGCCTGGGTGGCAGAGCGAGACTCCGTCTCAAAAAAAAAAAAAGAAAAAAAGAAAAAAAAAAGAAACCTTGCATCAATCAATAAATTAAAGAACATAAATTTTAATGGACTTCTCTCACTTTACTCAGATATTATTTAAATACAAGAGCAGGTTTTTAGTCACAAAAAGAGAAGGCTACGTCTCTTTTTATTAAAACAACTATTATTCACCGCACATAAGTTAAAAGCACAGCTTTATAAAGAGACTACATGGGTTCAGATCAAGGCTCCTCTACCTACTAGGCATATACAACTTGGGAAAATTTTTTAACCAGTCTGTGTTTCAGTTTGTAATATGTAAAGCAGGGACACTAATAGTATTTATTTTTATCATAAGGATTAAATAAGTAGATGCACATAAATGCATACAATAGTACTAATAGAACACAGTCAATAAATGTTAGCTACTATTATATCTGGAACTTGGAATTTTTAAAAATATATCATTTAATATTTAATAGTCTTTACTTTTCCATTACACCTTACTTGCATTACTAAATTCACTTCTAAATGAAAGTGAAACATTTGATTATATTTTGATTCTAAAAATTTCTTACATATCATTTCTTACAGTATCAATGATTTCAGTAATATGAGAGAATGTGAGTGTATAAGTCTGTGTAAAACAATGGTGCTGTGGAAATAAAATGGGTATTGAAATCTGGGGGTCAGTTCTACTAACTAAAAGTCACTTACGTAAACAATATACGTTATATATTTCTTTAAACCTAAGTTTTCTCATCTGCAAAACAGGGGGCTACTTACTTTACAATATTGCTAAGGAGTAAATGATAAAAGCACATGTAAAACTTCTGGTATATTGTTTGATATCTACTAGGATATCCATTACTTACATACATACATATATGCATGCATGTGTATATAATGTCAAATCTAGCATTTCATTTCACAGATGCATAACACTATGAGTGAATTCAATTGAACAGAAAATATATATATTTAGTATTTATTAAGATCCTATACTTCACTAATATTTAATTTAAGAGTTCCAATAAGTCAAGATAATTACTGCAAAGGTTTATCAGCAGTAAGTTAAATATATACTGAAAGACATAAATGACTGGAGTTTTTCCAAATTCCTAATGTGCACAAAGTTGTGAGGTTTTCTGGGTAATTTTGATTTTTTAAATTTCCCTGCCTCTAACTTAAATATAGATCATTTTAAAATAACCACAGATTTTAGTAGTAAAAGAGGGGAAACACATTTATCAAACTTACCCTTAAAATATCAGTCTTCAACTGCAATTCCGTCGGTGGGGCTGAATGCATTAGCCCCAGGAGAGTGCCCATGTCATCGTCCCCATTTGGAGAGAGCACCAGCTGCTGGATAGTCATCAGGGCATGCTGTCGGCATTGAGGGTACTTTACTATATTATGTGCACATCTTGCACCTCCAAATTCTCGAAAAATTCCTTGAAGGAAGGAAAAAAAGTCCAATAATGGCTACTTTAAAATATTCTGAGACAAGTCAGATAAATCAACATTCAATTATTTTTCGTAAAGTAACACAAAATAATGTAAATAAAACCTACCCAATGATTTCACCTTTTAAATTACAATACAAATTTGCACAGCGGGTTGTCAGCAAAGGTATATGCAAATTTTCTCTACATTTTCTTAATGCAAGATTAATGCCGTGATATGTTCACCATGCCCAAGCTCTCAAAATCTAGAATATTCAGAAGTCTCTTAGGTAAACCCCAGGAGACTCTATATTGTAGTCAACTTATGTAAAAGGCTTTCAGAGGAACAACAGCCTAAATAAAGGAGATTTAAATGAACATGGCTTCCAAAATAGTCGCAAGAAAGAAATGGAATAAATTATTCCACCATGGGAAAAATTACAAGGGACCAACATGTTTTGTTGCATAGGTAGAGCACAAGAACAAAAAGTGACAAATTCTGTAACAGAAAGCATGTGTCATTGTTACTGCTCCAAAGCCTTTACACAGATTGACTTACTTAATACTCATCCCCTACCATATAGAAGTAAGGCAGTCAAAGTCATACAGCTAGTAAGCAACAGAAAAGGATGTATGCCTACACAGCCCAGCTCTGTAAGCCTGTGATCCTGCTCACAAGTGATACTGTTCTCACATCAAATATTAGTATCATCCTCCAGTATTAAAAAAATGGGCCCAGTGATTGAAATGACTATATTAGTATTTCCTCTAAGTAATTCTTCTATCCCTTACATTTTTAGGACATCTTGTTTATATCTCTATTATGGTTTATAACAAACAGTCTTACTATTATTATTTATATTTGGTCTTTCATGACTATTGGATTTTCTCCTGTGTTTCAATAAACGTTCACTGAAACAGTGTATTCTGCTATAGCAGCCACTGCCCTCTCTGCTTAGTGGCTTTCTATTTGCTAACTTCATAAAAATTGTATGATCATGAAGTCAGTCTAAGCCACGTGTTCGAGATTCAGCACATGGAATTTGTGACAGCCTTTCATTACCTGAAGGCCTGTTTAGTTACCTCCCGGTTGTCAGTAAGGACCCACTAGATAATCATAATGGCTAATATTATTTAATACTTAAACTGTGAGTAAAGCACTGTTTTGTGCCTAACATCACAGAGCTAGTAATCTCTTTCCTATTAGGAAGAGAAAAACTGAAAAGAATTGTATGAAAGTGTTTGGCACTTTGGGAGATGTACTAAGTGACTTTTAGTCACACAGAGTAAGCTTTCCAATTGTCCAATCTCTTCCTGTGCAACTTCTAGGTCTACTCAAGGAAAGTTAATTTGCAAAGCAAATTCCTGTTAGTGTATCTTTATTATGTTTCTGAGTACCTCAGTTAACTAAACCTAGTTAGTGGGAATAAGATTATGCATTATGCCACAGACAAAATGTTACTACAGTATCAATTTAAAGTCATCATACTCATTGTTTCAATTACCTGTTAAATTCATTCAAGTCTTGGCATTTGCCAAAGTTGTATTAAACTAATTACTTTTATAATTATGTGTCTACATTTTCTTCACTAGATTCTAATTCCTGGGGAGCAAGAACGATCTTACCTTGGCATCTAGGTGTTATTCTAACACCTAGCTAGCATGGTACCTGGGATACACAATATATTTAAAACATGATGAATGCTGAATTTCTCTGCATTCAGGCAGTCATGCAAGTGCATGGGGTTCAGTCATCCCTGGCTTTCCATAACACTTAAAATATAATTCAAGCTCCTTACCATGGCCTAAAAAGCTCCCTATGATTTGGGCCCAGCCTACTAATCTGAACTCATTTTCCCCTCATTATTCCTTTGAAGTTGCACTGACCTTATTACCTGAGAGTTGTTTGATGTTAATTAAAATCTCAAGTAATCTTTTTTAAAATGCAAGAGTCATATTTTATAAATATAGTTGGCCTATCTGTTAATGACAGGTAGAAAAGGATAAAAGAGAAATTGAGACCAAAATTAAACAAAATATTTAGTAAAGTTAATTAACCTTGGAGAGGTTACGTTTTATTAATCATTTTTCAGTATTTTCTGAAGGTTGTAACATTATAATACTCTAACTTGTAGTACTAAAAATATTTTTTAAATCACTGTGTAAAGAAAATATTTTAGTGAAAAATTAAATAGCAACTTATTTGAGTAAGAGTGTACCAGTAAAAAATTAGAATACTTTAAACAGAAGACACTATAAAAAGCAATTTAAACATCATTTTGAAATAGTAACAATATCATATGTTTTGTCATCAAGGTACTGCTAATGGTCAAAAGTAAAGTACTGAATTTTTAGGAACATGATGGGTACCAAACTGAATCAATAGTTTTTTCTCTTAAGTGACAGGAAGATTTCAGAAGGAAGAATCACCACAGAAGATGTAACCAGTAGTAATCTCCCAAAGTATTTGCTTATAGCTTTTTAAATTACCTGCATTTGTGTTTGATCCTTGAAGAAGCACTGTCAAGGTCTCCATAACCAATAAAGCCAGGTGTTTTTGGTCTTCAACTGAACTATTATTTCTTGAGTCCCCTATAAAAAGATTCAAAGGTCCAAATTACAAAACTGATAAGCTTATTTTTTCTTGATTCAGTTTTATTGTAATAATTTCTTTATTTCTTCAGTATTCACTTTTACCCCTAATATGACACATATAATATAATCTTTAAAATGATGCATGTGTCCAACATTTGCAAAAGTAGGCTCAAAATCAACATTAACAGATTTTATTTCAGTATGCTTGCAAGTGGCAGTTATCTAATAAATATTAAAAATGAAAATACAAAGGTTAATAGAATGCTAGATTTTGATTCACCAAAGAGAGAAAAGGTCATGAATAAAGTTACCTATTCAACCTGTATTAATTCACATTTAATACTTATTAACTACCAGATACTACTGTACTTTTATCAGATTTATCAGAGAGGTACCCAATGATAATACATTGTGTATATAACATCATTAAATATACTTATTTTCTCTATACAATAAAAACATGTTGAAGTAACTATACATTTAACTATATTTATTAGTTGTAATTAATAAATCTGATTATTTTCAGAAGCTTTTAAAACTCGCTCTTAGAAGCAGAAGGCAGTATATACTAGTCACGTGGATCACACAAGTTCTTCCTCGGTTTTTACCTTCCTTTAAACTCTCTCCAATACACTGACATAATTCTAGCTTCCTCCTCCCCAATTCCCTAACAGAGGTTGAATGAACCTGTAAATTTTGGAAAATATAGTTCACTAATATGTCACAATAATACACATTAGGAAGTCATTGAAATCAATAACCAAAGAATGGGAACAAGAACAAAAAACTCTCTGCTTTGAACCCCTTTTCAAACAAAAATAAAATTACAGACAATATTTTACCTTGCTCATTTTGTGCCTGAGTTGGATCCTTCAACAGGGCAGCATATTTATGCAAAAGGTTTACCATGACCTCCAAAAGGCCAACCTCCCTGAACACATCTTTAAATATGTAGTCATGTCTTGTAAACTTAAGAAGTGTTTTCATTGCAATAATGCTACAGTGATAAGAAGAGCTAGATTTTAAGAGGATACTGACACTAATAAGTTCTTTACAAGGAATATAATTTAAGCTAAAAACAACAAACTCCAGCATCTCAAAGTATTTGTTTTGTACTTCTGGGAGTTTAGAAATCTTCTCTGCAAATTGTGACAACGTGTGCTGTGACTCTAGGATGAAGTAATTGGCATTGTCAGCCATGTAGATATTTGTGATAGCATCAAGGATGATTTGGGCAAGGAAGCTGGTCTTTGCTTTTAAAAATGCATTCTGAAGAACTGCAAAGGCCTGGATGTTTCTCACACTGTGACCTAAAACAGAGAAGAAAAACATAAAAGTAGGTATTATGTGATATTTTAATGATGGCAAACCAGTCTGTTTAAACACATCATGAATTAGAACATTTATCAATTATTTACTAAGAACATAATCCTGTTTTCACAAAAGGTCTTATTTTTCTTCATCAAGTTCAAATCATTTAATTAAAAATAACAATGATTAAAATTTTAATGCATTATGATGAATATTTCAATTCATTAATAGTGTATATTGAAAAGTTGGACTGTTTTAGAGGGAATAAAAGCATATTATAAACATCCATGCTTCAGAGTTTGGAAATGTGTGGTAGTGTAGCATTTAATTATCTATGAGATTGATTTTGACTATAAGGACAGCTGTCTCTCAGTTTAAAAAGACTTTGAGGTTTAAGAAGTTACAGGCCTGAGAACATCAATAAAGAAGCAGGAAAATAGGAGGGGAAAAATTTTCCAAATTCCAGTTTTTCTTTATAATTAGAACACTATGGTTTTTATAAATTTTAAGCTGGAAGTTTGTTTTGTTTTCTAGCTAAAAGTACAATTTACTCATACAGACATTTGTTAAAGCAGTTTATGGCCAGCTATTCAAACATAACAAATGGAAAAAAAAAATCTTTATACATGGCTCTGGTGAGGCAAATCAGAGACAATAATCATAAAGAAATTAAGGCAGAAAGTTATACTTGAAGTACATGAAAATAAGCAGCTTGCTTCTAAAAGTAGTCCCCAGAACAATAGCTATTAGGAGTATGTGTCATTTCCAAGAATGACCAAAAAATTAACATAGTGCCTTACAGAATAAGCTGGATTTTAGAAAGTGAATAAACCAGAGAACTACCAAAATTCTTAAATGGAGTAGAAAGAACGCTCAGGGCTGGGGGCAGTAGCTCATGCCAGAAGTCCCAGCACTTTGGGAAGATGGCCTGAGGACAGGAGTTCTAGACTAGCCTGGCTAACATAGCAAGACCACCTCCATTTCTACAGGAGATTAAAAAAAAAAATTAGCTGGGGATGGTGGCATGTGCCTGAAGTTCTAGCTACTTGGGAGGCTGAGGCAGGAGGACTGCTTGAGCCCAGGAGTTTGAGGTTGCAGTGAGCTATGATCACACCACTGCACCTCAGCCTGAGTGACAGAAAGCAATCCTGTCTGTAAAACAAACAAACAAACAAAAAAGAATGCTCAGAAATCCTGACTTGGACATTTCTTAAAAACACAGGGAATTTAAAAAATCTCCAGCCTACATATGATTTCAATTTTCTGATTTCTTGTTTATAACATATATGGCAAATACCAAAAGTTTATCTTTGTTTCCTGTGTCTATTAGTCTATCTAAGTTTGTTTTTCAGTTACCTACAGAATATAAAGAATAAAGATGTCTGGAAAAGAATAACTGACATCTCAGCAGCTTTTCAAAAAAAATTAGTTCACAGGATTATTAATTTGTATGGCAAACCAAAAGACTTAGAATAGCCAAGACTTAGAATAGCCAATGATTCTGAGAAGAACAAAACTGGACAACTTACGTGTCCTGATTTTAGGCTTATTATAAAGCTACAGCAATCAAGACTGTGGTATTAGCTTAAGGATAGACACATGGATCAATCAAACAAAATTCAGAAAGTGTCTCAGATATATATAGTCATATATGATATTTTCAACAAAGGTCTTGGAACATTCAGATATCCATATTAAAAAAAGAAACCAGTACTTTCTACCCTCTATAATAATAACTTAAAATGTACTATAGACCTTAATTTAAGAGTTAAAATATGAAACACTGGATAAAGAAAAAAAAAATAGAAGAAAATATTAGAGATCTTCGTGAATCTGAGTAAAGATTTCTTCTATAGGAGAAAAATAATCACAAAATATTCTTGAAATGAAAAACTGGACTTCATCAAAATTTAAAACTTCCATTTCTCAAAAGATGCATTAAAAAAACCCCAGCAAGTCAAGACGAAGAGAACACACTTCCAAAATACATATTAAGGGATAAAAAAACTTATACAGAATATCTAAAGAACTCTTATAACTCCAATAAAACAACCCTATCAAACAATGGGCACAGAGATCTGAACCAAGGTAGAGAAACAGATGGTGACAAAGCACATAAAAAATGTAAAACTTCATTAGTCAATTAGAAAAATGAAAATTAAAATAACAATTAGACATTATTACATACTTAGCAGAAGTCTAAAATTAAAAGGACTAACAATACCAAGTGTTATTGACAACGTCAAGTAACTGGAACTGATATTACTGATGTGAATGCAAAAATGAGACAGCCACTTTAGAAAATACTCTGGCAGTTTCTCATAAAGTTAAACATACATTTACCATATGGTCTAGCACTTTCACTGCTCTGTATTTAGCTAAAAGAAATGAAAACGTATGTCCACAGAAAGATTTGTTTTATATAAATGTCCACTGTTGCTTTATTCCTGATAGTCAAATAAATGTCCATCAACTGGTGAAGAGATACATAAATTGTGGGCTATCCAAACAATGAAGTAATACCCAGCATTAAAAAGGAGCAAACTTCTGATACACGCAATAATATGGGTGAATCTCCAAAGTATTACAATATTCCTCCCATTTTCATGGTTTTATTTTCTGTGGTTTCAGTTACCCATGGTTAATCACAGTCTGAAAATATTACATACAATAGATATTTTAAGAGAGAGAGAGCACTCATGCTCTTAAGAGAGAGCACACATTTACATAACTTTTATTATTGTATATTACTATAATTTTCATATTTTATTATTATTGTTAATCTCTTACTGTGACAAATTTATAATTTCAACTTTATCATATGTATGTATGTGGAAGAAAAACATAGAATATATATGGTTTGGTATTATCTGTGGTTTCAAGTATTACTGGGGACGTTGGAACACATTCTTCCCGATTAAGAGGGGAATGATTAGATAGAATCACTTAAAGTTTATCTAAAGAATCCAGATACACAAAAACTATATACTGTATGATTACAGTGTATTAAGTTCTAGAAAGGGCAAAACTAAAACAGACTAGTGGTTGCCAGGGCAAGCGTTAAGGTGGGGAGGGCTGACTGCAAGGAGAACAAGGAAACTTTCTAGAAGGGTGAAAATATTCCACATCATGATTACAGTGGTGATTACACAACCATATCCACTTGTCAAAACTCATCAAATTCAACACTCAGATGAATAGATTTAATGTACACAAATTACACCTCAATACTGCTAGAAAATATAAAAGACAACCTATTTCACATTCTTTCCATAATGGAATACAGCTATTTCCTTTGATTCTTGCAATAACGCTGAAAGTAGACCATGGGAAACAGAAAATTTTGAGTTATACAGGAAACTCAAAATGATGTAGCTTGACCCATTCACTATATAGAAGATTATGCCAGTTTTTCTGAAGAAGAAACTGATGTTTAGAAAAGTTAGGTCACTTATAATTACATAAATTCTGACTCTTAGGGCATCACCCTTTCTAGAGAGCCTTACTTTCATAGACATTATGTCACTGGATTCTCTCAATAACCCTGGGAGGTGCTAGGTTATATGACTATTATCCCTGTTATGAATGAGACAAAACCAGGCAATGATAATGCAAAAGATTAATTTTGCTTCATTATTTCAAAATTATACTGTTGTAATTAGCTATTATGTCAATATCAACATCACATTGATAAACCAAATGAAACAACAATAAAGCATAAAATAGGAATTACATTGCTGCGATATTTTTATGTTAATTCATAGAAAGAGTTAACTGCAGAATGGTTAAGCTGGAATCTATAAATTAGAAGTTTTCTGAGAAGTCCCTATTTTTTTCTTTTACTTTATTTATTTATTTATTTATTTATTTAATTATATTTTAAGTTCTAGGGTACATGTGCACAACGTGCAGGTTTGTTACATATGTATACATGTGCCATGTTGGTGTGCTGCACCCATTAAGTTGTCATTTGCATTAGGTATATCTCCTAATGCTATCCTTTCCTCCTACCCCCACCCCACGACAGGCCCTGGTGTGTGATGTTCCCCTTCCTGTGTCCAAGTGTTCTCACTGTTCAATTCCCACCTATGAGTGAGAACATGCAGTGTTTGGTTTTCTGTCCTTGTGATACTTTGCTCAGAACGATGGTTTCCAGCTTCATCCATGTCCCTACAAAGGACATGAACTCATCCTTTTTTATGGCTGCATAGTATTCCATGGTGTACATATTTTCTTAATCCAGTCTAACATTGATGGACATTTGGGTTGGTTCCAAATCTTTGCTATTGTGAATAGTGCTGATCAATAAACATATGTGTGCATGTGTCTTTATAGCAGCATGATTTATAATCCTCTGGGTACACACCCAGTAATGGGATGGCTGGGTCAAATGGTATTTCTAGTTCTAGATCTGTGAGGAATCACCACATTGTCTTCCACAATGGTTGAACTAGTTTACAGTCCCACCAACAGTGTAAAAGTGTTCCTATTTCTCCACATCCTCTCCAGCACCTGTTGTTTCCCGACTTTTTATTGATTTTCATTCTAACTGGTGTGAGATGGTATCTCATTGTGGTTTTGATTTGCATTTCTCTGATGGCCAGTGATGATGAGCATTTTTTCATGTTGTCTGTTGGCTGCATAAATGTCTTCTTTTGAGAAGCGTCTGTTCATATCCTTCACCCACTTTTTGATGGGGTTGTTTTTTTCTTATAAGTTTGTTTGAGTTCTCTGCAGATTTTGGATATTAGCCCTTTGTCAGATGAGTAGATTGCAAACATTTTTTCCCATTATGTAGGTTGCCTGTTCACTCTGATGGTAGTTTCTTTTGTTGTGCAGAAGCTCTTTAGTTTAATTAGATCCCATTTGTCAATTTTGGCTTTTGTTGCCATTGCTTTTGGTGTTTTAGTCATGAAGTCCTTGCCCATGCCTATGTCCTGAATGGTATTGCCTAGGTTTTCTTCTAGGTTTTTTATGGCTTTAGGTCTAACATTTAAGTCTCTAATCTACCTTGAATTAATTTCTGTGTAAGGTGTAAGGAAGGGATCCAGTTTCAGCTTTCTACATATGGCTAGCCAGTTTTCCAGGCACCATTTATTAAATAGGGAATCCTTTCCCCATTTCTTGTTTTTGTCAGGTTTGTCAAAGATCAGATGGTTGTAGATGTGTGGTATTATTTCTGAGGGTGCTGTTCTGTTCCATTAGTCTGTATCTCTGTTTTGGTACCAGTACCATGCTGTTTTGGTTACTGTAGCCTTGTAGTACAGTTTGAAGTCAGGTAGCGTGATGCCTCCAGCTTTGTTCTTTTGGCTTAGGATTGTCTTGGCAATGCGGGCTCTTTTTGGCTCCATATGAACTTAAAAGCAGTTTTTTCCAATTCTGTGAAGAAACTCTTTGGTAGCTTGATGGGGATGGCATTGAATCTATAAATTACCTTGGGCAGTATGGCCATTTTCACTATATTGATTCTTCCTAGCCATGAGCTTGGAATGTTCTTCCATTTGTTTGTGTCCTTGTTTATTTCGCTGAGCAGTGGTTTGTAGTTCTGATTGAAGAAGTCTTTTGCTTTTAAGAGAAAGAGGGTCTTGCTCTGTCACCCAGGCTGGAGTGCAGTGGTGTGATGATCGCTCACTGAAGCTTTGAACTACCGGGCTCAAAAGATCCTCCTGTGTAGCTGGGATTACAGGAGTGAATTGCCACACTATTTTTTTCTTAATAGTAAATAAAATGAAACCTTAAATCACGTAGGGAAACGTAGATTTCTCCCTACTTATTGCAGAGACTCATTTAAAAGGTTCTAAACAACTTATGTACTGAGGGTACATCATATCACACTGTTTGATGATGCCATCTCTTTTCATTTATTTAAAGACTGTTGATTTCTATGTCATAACATATATAGATATGTATTATAAATTTAAATAACCAGACATGTTGGTATTTTTTGGCTGGCTAAATTTTATATGGAAATATCAAGATCCTACTGAATACTCAGTAAGTGACAGTCATGTGACTAAAAACTATTAGAGGCCTCCAGGCTCAGGTTACTTTGAAATGATTACTGTGTATTTTTTGAAAAATAAAATACATAATAAAACTAGCTAGCATAATTATGTAATTAAATATTATTAAGATCCAAATGTTTGGAAATCTAGACTATAAAAATTTATCCTCTGACCTGAATGAAATAATGTAACCTCTGTACTTAGATTTTGCTTAGTTTTAAATAAAATATAAGCAGTTATACTTCATGCTGTCCATAGTCAGCCCCTGTATCCACGGGTTCTGCATGTGTGGATTCAATCAATCACAGATGAAAAATATTAAAGAAAAAAAGGTGTGGTTGCATCGGTACTGAACATGTACAGACCTTTTTCCTTGTCATTATTTCCTAAACAATACAGTAAAATAAGAACATAGCATTTACATTGTATTTGGTATTGTAAGTAATCTAGAGATTATTTATTTGAAGTATATGGGAAGACACATGTAGGTTATATGCAAATACTATACCATTTTAAATCAGGGACTTGAGAGTCTATGGATTTTGGTATCTGTGAGGGGTCCTGGAACCAATCCCCCACAGATACTGAGGGATGATTGTATATCTTAATAGCTACAGAGATTAGACTGAAAATTGAGTTCTATTCACGTAAAGTAGAAATGCATGAAGTGCCAGCATTCAAAAGAAGCATGTTTTTATTAAATTGTTTGAATGTTAAAAAAGAAACACTGTAATATAAATCTCCTTGTTTGATTTTATGATATTTTTACAATATTATTTTCAGGTATTTGATCTGCTAGATTAAAGATTATTACTTAAGAAATACTTAGACTTAAACCATTAAAAAAAAAACAAGCTTTAAGGGAAACAACATATTACTTTTATATATATAACATAAACAAAAAGTAATATACCAAAATACGACAAATTAATTCTTTCTCTATTTTTCTCAGTAGCACAGAAGGGAAAAAACAAGACTCACCTTTGCCTGCAGGCTGAGGTACTGCAAATCCAGGCAATAAAAACGGTGCCCCTGTGGTAATACCAGCTGGTTTTAGTTCATTGACACCATATGTTGTTAGGGAAGTTATCAGATTAACCAGATCTTTCAAGGCATCTTTGGATTCTGCCTCTTTTGCTTGCTCCAATCTAGAAAGGTATGATTTAGAAAGTAATTTTTCTCTTTGGTTGTGTTCTCATATTTAACACAGAAAGTATTTTTCAATTTTATATGCAGTAAATAAATGTATAAAAGTACTCTGAGAAGTACCGAAAGAACACTGGGGTCATTAGGGAATTATCTTTTAACAATGGTTTTACTGAGAACAGAAAATGGGTTGCAACAAATATCTTTTTAAAAAAAAAAAATAGATTTATTGGGTATTTCCCCTTAAAAGAAGTAATTATTCTCATTAAAATAAACTTGGAGAATGCCAAAAAGTAGGAAAGAAGAAAAAGTACGATTAGCCTCACAAACACAATTAACATTCTTATATATTTCTTAAGCTTATCTTTTTAATATGAAAAGTTTAGTTTTTACAGTATTTATTCTCAGACTATATACAGAACGTTGTACCCTATTTTTTTCCTTTACTAGTGCTATATGTGTACTTCCACATGTTAGTGTAAGCTTTCACAGGTAAGCTTTTAGGGGCCATACAGAGCCAACCACACATTTGGGGAGGGAGAGGTCCAACAGCCAGCAGAATACAAAAGCACTAATAAATAAAATCTTGTCTACATTTTGGATTATATCTTTAGGATCAATAAACAAATGAAATTATTGTATCAGATTACCAACATTTTTAAGGCTCTTAATATCTTGCCAACCTACACTTTCAAAGGATGAATCAATTAATACCCCTCTAGCAATGTGAAGTGGTTAATCAACTTCCTTATGTATTTATAAATTTGCATATATATGCAAAATGATATTCTTAGGGGTTATCTAATATCAACTAGCAGCAACTAGGTTAAATTGATGTTACAAATAACAAGTTCTGGCCAGGCATGGTGGCTCACACCTATAATCCTGGTGCTTTGGGAGGCTAAGGAAGGAGGACTGCTTGAGGCTAGGAGTTTGGTAGCAGCCTGGGCAACATAGGCTCTACAAAAAAAATAAAATAAATAAAACAAAATATAGCTGGGTGTAGCTACTTAGGAAACTGAGATGGGAGGATCTCTTGTGTTCAAAATTATAGTGAGCTATGATTATGCCACTGCACTCCAGCCTCGGAACATAATGAGACCCTAGAGGGAGGGAGGGAGGGAGGGAGGGAGGGAGGCAGGGAGGAAGGAAGGGAAGGAGAGAGACAAGTAAGTGTACAAAACAGTGGTGTCTTATAATAGATCAAATGATTTAAAAATAATTAATGGCCCAGGAATAGCTGCTGAAAAATTATGAGTATCTTCTTCTTAAGAAAATCTGTAACCAGCCACTTTCTAAGTATGTGCATGAATCATTTGCAATGGAAAAGGGGGTAACACATTTTGAAATTATTAATTTTTTTCATATACACAATCGTAAGGTTTCATTTCATCTACATAATTATTCTTGTTATTAAGTACATTAATAAAAAGACTAGAAGTACTATAAAATAAAGAACCAAAAATTAAGAAGAGTTTATACTTTAAGAAGATAATAATTCATCTAAATTCTTCTCCTTCAGCTACTAAAGAGCAGATTTATGCTTCATATCTAACCTCTGACTTCACCACATTTGTGGCCTGCATTTGGCAATTTAACTCTAAATTCACATTTCCATTCTGTTGGCAGAACAGGAATAAAAAGAAGGGAGTAGGCCAGGTGTGGTGGCTCATGACTGTAATCTCAGAACTTTGGGAGGCCGAAGGATCGCTTGAGGCCAAGAGTTTGAGATCAGCCTGGGCAACATAGCAAGATCCTGTCTCTATAAAAAATGTTTAAAAATTAGCTGGGGTGTGGTGGTACATGCCTGTAGTCCTAGCTACTTGGGAGGATGACGTGGGAGGACCATTTGAGCCCAGGAATACGAAGCTACAGTGAGCTGTGATCACACCAGGAAAAGTAGGGAGTAAAGCCAGGTATACATTAAATAAGTGTTTCATTAACCTGCTTTTCCTATAACACCAAATCACATTGTTTTCTTTGATAAAAAAGACTGAGTAGACATTTAAAATATATTCTTAAATTGTGCAGTCTTACCTAAGCAAGAGATCACAAAGAAAATTATATCCTTGCCATATCCGAAAATCATCCAGAAGTGTTTGGGAAACATCACTGGAATCTTTGAGGAAACAAGAAAGCCCAGCAAACATTTCAACAATTTCTAGGGGAGACAGGTCATCTGATTGCTGCATATTCTGAACACATGTAGATAAACACTCTTTCTCTGTAAGAATAGATAATTAAATAAATATGCATTATTCCTGACAATTGCTTAAAAATTTTTTAATTGTTAACTGTTGCTTAATGAAACATTAAATTTTAACATATCTGTAAAATACCATGAGATAAATGTAACACATTCTAAAAGTCAATGTAAGAGTCATATGCACTGGGAAAGCACTGCCTCTAGGTAGTAAACAAAGGATAATACAGAAACGTGTTGAAAAATACTTGACATGTATGTACATGTAATTTTTTCACATATTTTGCTGTTTTATTAAACAAATGGCCACTGCCAAATCATATTTTTGATATTTTATATTGATATAGTAACAAGATGAAAAAAGCAAAAACTATCTTCTAAGTTTAAGAACAAAAATCTAGTAATTAGTTAAAACTTTAAGTTAGGGAGAATATATAGCCTGGCTAACATGGTGAAACCTCGTCTCTACTAAAAAATACAAAAATTAGCTGGGTGTGGTTGCACGTGCCTGTAGTCCCAGCTACTCGGGAGGCTGAGGTAGGAGAATCACTTGAACCTGGGAGGCAGAGATTGCAGTGAGTCGAGATCACGCCACTGCACTGCACTCCAGCCTGCGTGACAGGGCAAGACTGTCTCAAAAAAATAAAATAAAATAAAACAAAAAAATAAATTAGGGAGACTATAGACAAATGAGATACAGAAATACTTTAGGAAATAAAAGTTTTAAAATTTTATTTGTATATTACTAGTTTAAAACACAGTTATATCTTATGCCTGACTCAGGATTTGTAGCATTTCAAGGAAGATTTTCACTTTCTTATCTTTGGTAATATGTATTTGTATAAAGAAACTTACTGTTACATAACAAAAGCTAAGATTTAACAGAGGAATGGGAGGAAATACGCATTTAATAACTGACTCATGTATTAGGTACTAGCTTTCACATATATCATTTAGTAAATGTAAGTGAACAAATTGGTGTATTATTTTGAAAGAGTTTCAGGACAATAATATCAGGTAGTTCTCAACTTGATGATTTAAGATTTTTCTACTTTATGATGGTGTGAAAGTAACATGTATTCAGTAGAAACTGTACTTTATGTACCCATATAAGCATTGTTTTCCACTTCAGAATAGTATTCAGTAAATTACATGAGATATTTAATACTTTATTATAAAGTTGATTTTGTGTTAGATGATCTTACTCAACTATAGGCTAACGTAAGTGTTCTAGTTAGTTTCAGAGTAGGCTAGGCTGTTATGATGTTCGGTAGGTTAAGTATATTACATGTGTTTTTGACTTACATTATTTTCAAATTATGATGGGTTTATTGGGACATAACCCCATCGTAAATCAAGGAGCATTTGTGTATATACCAAATAAGCAGATTGCTTGAGAAGCTAAGGCAATTGTCTCCTATACAGACATTTTAAAAGACAGTTGAATATTACATATACTTTAAACCGACAGTGTCTTCTTATTGCTGATAAAGAATCCACCTAATTCCATCTATGCTGCATAAGACAGATTATTACCTAGCAACTTATGCAATATCTTCAGAAAGACTGGTTATAGGATATCAAAAAAACTTCTTTTTTATTCAGTAAAAGAAGAGAGAATAGGCTGTGACATAGAACTTTCATTACATTATGATTGAATTTACACAACAATGAAATTTTTTTTAACTTTTAGAAATATCCATTGTTGGCCAGGTGTAGCGGCTGACACCTGTAATCCCAGCACTTTGGGAAGCCGAGGAGGGTTGATCATTAGGTCAGGAGTTCAAGACCAGCCTGGCCAAGATGGTGAAACCCTGTCTCTATTAAAAATACAAAAATCAGCCGGGTATGGTGGTGTGCACCCGTAATCCCAGCTACTCGGGAGGCTAGGGCAGAGAATTGCTTGAACCCAGGAGGTAGAGGCTGCAGTGAGCTGAGATTGCACTACTGCATTCCAGCCTGGGCAACAGAGAGAGACTCCATCTCAAAAAAAAAACAAAACAAACAAAAAAAAAAAACAAAAAAAGAAGTATCTGTTGTTCAGAACTTACGAGGAGAATGTTTTACATTTGAAATGCCCCCATAGATGAAAAAAAAATTTTCTTTTATCTCGGCAAATTTATTTTTTATTTTAAAGAACAAGGTATAGAATACTGAAAGATAAAAATACATCTATTATTAAATGAAGAAAAGTGGAAGAAATTTAGAACACTGAAATATATAAAGAGATATTCACCATGAATATACTTCACTACATTGACACTAAGACCATGACGAGATATGGTCATGAGGACTTCTCCAGCACTCTTTCTCCAAGGCAGGTTATAGGGAGGGCACCAAGAGGTTATTGCACTGAATAGAAGCTGGAGATCATCTTTCTGAGCCAGCTCCTCCGCAGGGGAAACAAAACTGCACAGTTTCACTAAGATCTAAAAAATAAAACAAAACAAAACAAGAGTGTGTAAGCAAAAATCAAATAATCTGATTTAAAAATGGGCAAATGAGCTGAATGGACTTCTCTCAAAAGAAGACATAGAAATGGCCAACAGGTATATGAAAAAATGCTCAACATCACTAATCATCAGGGAAATGAAAATTAAAACCACAATAAGGTATCACCTCAAGCCAGTTAGAATGGCTATTATCAAAGATAAAAATGAACAGATGCTGGTTAACTCCTATATACTGTTAGTGAGAATATAAATTAGTACAGCCATTATGAAAAACAGTATGGAGGATCCTCAGAAAAGTAAAAATAGAACTACCATATGATCTAGCAATCCCACTACTGGGGGTATATATCCAAAGGAAATGAAATCGGTATGTCAAAGAGACAGCTGTACATCCACGTTTACTGTAGCACTATTCCCAATAGCCAAAATTTAGAATCAACCTAAGTATCCAAGAGATGAATGGATAAAGAAAATATGGAATATATATATACAATCTAAAACTATTCAGCCATAAAAAAGAATGAAATTTTGTCATTCAAGGCAATGTGGATAATATGTTAAGGAAAATAATCCAGGCACAGAAAGATGAATATTGAATGCTTTCATTCACGTGTAGTAGCTTAAAAAGTTGATCTCATAAAAGTAAAGAGTAGAATTTTGGTTACAAAGGGTGGATAAGGGAAAGCGAGTGGGGCAAACTAAAGGCTGGTTAAGGGATACTGAAGTACATTTAGGATTAAGTTCTAATGTTCTATAGCACTATAGGGTGAATATTATTTAAAAAACAATTTATTGTATATTTTTAAATAGCCAGAAGAATGAATTTTGAATGTTCCCAATGCAAAGAAGTAATAAATGTTTGAGGTGATGGATATATATACACTAGTTACCCTTGATTTGATCATTACACATTGTATACATAAAAAATATTACACTATGACCTATAAATATGTGCGTTGTCAATTAAAATTAATAATGAAAGTTAAAAAACCATAAGACTATATGTAAGTAAGTAAATGGCTGATTATGTTATGACAGTAAACTAGTCCTACTTATATCAGCTTATTTTGAAAAAAAAATTTACTATCCTCTCTTCACCCTAATATTTTTGCATACCTTGGCTTGAAACAAGATAAAACAGTATTGCCTTTCCAAGTCAACATTTTATTTCTCTAACTTAGTTCTTTAATTTTTAGTTTGCCACAGGCAAAATGTAATTTTCTTCTCTAAAAGGGACAGTTTTAGTAAAAAAAAGGAAGTAAAAATAGATCTTTAAAAGCAAAGATATTTTGAAATTGTTTCAATTTTCTATACAAGTAACAGGGGATATTAGAATAATATAAACAATCTTCATTTCAAAGTATTTTAAATCTAGTTGCCAAAAACCTAAAGTCTGGCTTTCAAAGAAGACTCAAGACTTCTTAAGTACTGGAATGAGAACGTATTCTTTAACTGTGATTTGCAGAATACACACTACACAAGGGCACACAGCATTAAGAGCCTGCAACTTGGGAATTCAGCAATGGTTTCTGCCCTCAATGGGCTCTTCCTTCTAATACCAGTTCAGGTTAGGAAAAGTTAACTTTTCTCTTTGCTAAATTTTCTCATCTAAATATTTTTTGAAATATACAATACGAATGAAATTACTATAATTTATGACATCATTTTATTATCTTGAAAAAGAGCGCTTCATGAAATTTTGATAATTCAGAATCAGTGGAAAATAGCAGCCAGGTGTGGTGGCTCACGTCTGTAATCCTAGCACTTTGGGAGGCCCAAGGTGGGCAGATTGCTTGAGTCCAGGAGTTTGAGACCAGTCTGGGCAACATGGTAAAACTCCATCTCTACAAAAAATTAGCTAGGCATGGTGGCTAGTTACTCAGGAGGCTTAAGTGAGAGGATCGCCTGAGCCCAGGAGGTCGAGGCTGCAGTGAGCTATGATCGTGCCACTGCACTTCAGTCTAGATGACAGAGTGAGACCTTGTCTCAAAAAAGAAGAAAAGAAAAGAAAAGAAAAGCTCAATAGAGAGAGGTATTTGAAATATCATATTTTATCTGAGAAAACTAGGCCTTCCTTTTCCTATTTCCTTCAAATGCAAAAACTTGCTTAGATATAAAAGCTTTCTAATTCATAGCTGCCAAGTATCAGAAAGGGAAAAAGGTTTAATAATTCATAAAAGCAATAAAATATTTATAAAACCAGTAAATATGGTACCCTTCCCACCAAATGCCTGGAGAAACTGCTGGATACCAAATGTCCATTAATATGTGTAATATGTCATCATCTTTTATCATATGTGAATATAGACAGTTAAATGCAACAAAAAAGTATATTCTCAGAGGGGTGTATTACTGATTATAGTTGTTGTTGGTTCTGACACTGCCTTATATAATCAGCGAGACAAATGCCAGTTTTCCAATTAGGTACATAGAAAACAAACCCACAAATAATAAAATACTTTTTTACAAATCAAATCACTGTTCTCAAGCTGGATGCAAGGATTTCTTGAATTTGTTGACTTCTAAGATAATTAGTTCATCTTTATAGGTAGGATTCTTATAAATAATCTAGAATGATCCTTTCATTTTACAGAACAGAAAACTGTAAAGTCAATTTATCATTCCTGGCTGGGCATGGTGGCTTATGCCTGTAATCCCAGCACTTTGGGAGGCTGAGGCGGGAGGATCACTTGAGCCCAGGAGTTCGAGACCAACCCTGCCAACATGGTGCAACCTCATCTCTACTAAAAACAACAACAACAAAAAACTAGCCAGGCTTGGTGGCACAGCTTGTAATCCCAGCTACTTGGGTGGTTAAGGCACGAAAATCGCTCGAATCAAAGAGGCGGAGGTTGCAGTGAGCCAAGATCGTACCACCTCACCCCAGCCTAGGAGACAGAGCGAGATTGTCTCCAAAAAAATTTTCCCATTCCTCTTCTGCCTCTACACTAACCACTTATATTTGTAAGAACTCTGTTACAAAAGTCCAATCAAGTGTGGCAGACCAATAATTGGTCACATCAACAACAACAAAAAAAACTGAATGCCTGCATGAAGCATTACCAAATGCTAAAGTCCCAGGAAACCATATGTCACATAATACAAACGTAGGGATTTCATCTATTTTAAAACATTTAATAAGCTTGTCTCAATTGGTTTCCTAGACACAATGATGAAAACATTAGCCTGCGATGAGGAACTAAAACAAAGGAAGTGATACACTAAAAGGAGCAGTGAACTAGGAGTTGGTAGAGCTAGGTTTTTATTACTGTCACTCATCGTCTGTGGATCATAAACCGGAATATTAGTTTCCACAACTGTAAATGAGGAGTTTGATTTAAATGATCTTTTGAGTCCCTTTTGGCCTTAATATTCAATGACTTCAGTATGCTAAAGTGACTCCCACATGACTGAAAGTCAGCACCTGGTTTTCAAGTAGAAATAATTTTTTAAAAAAACTTTGCTATGCTTACTTAGGTATTAAAAGTATCAAATGGAGATTCCATTTATTACCTAAGGCATTAGTTCTTTAAAAAGGGTTTACTGAAATGAGACCGCTATTCTAATCAGCAAAGATCAACCCACTACATTCATCGGCAATATCTTCAAGCAGCTATAATTCCTATGCGATTTACTCCTTCATTTATTCCCATTGCTTTTCTCAGCCAATCTATTCAGGAGTCAGATAGATCTGAGTTCTAAGCCTATTTCTGCCATTTGCTTATGTAATCATTTTGGGGAAAAACAAAAGCTTTGAAGTCGTGGGGTTATCTTGCAAATTGAGATGTGAGATGAGAAATATTAACCACAAGCACAAAAGTAACAGATCAAGTGTTCAATAAATACATTGATTTAGTATTTTACTTGATAATCCTATTCTTTCACTTTCTAAAACTGTCTTGGTCTCACTCTCCCCTGTCCTTTCATCACTAGCAGCTCTACAAAACAGTCATCCTTACAGTAAAGAGCCCAGTGACATGAGGTAAGCCTGCAACCATTATTCTACATAGCTCTATCTTTTATACCCCAATCCACTGTTCTCTTCATTCCCTTCCTACTCTCAATGGTGATGATGGTGGCAGCAGCAGTAATCACAGTTACTTCTTTCTATCTACTATGTGCTAAGCTGAAAACTGTACCTTTACATATTATGTCATTTAAGCCGCAAAAAAACTTTTAGGTAGATATCATTTTCATTTTACAGGTGCGAAATCTGCATCTTAGATGACTTAGCTTTAGAGAACTAGATCTAAACATGTTGTTGTTTTTAACTGTTGATTGGGTTAAAAACATGTAAAATTTACCATCTTCACTGTTTTAAGTGTGTGGTACTGGTACAGTAGTATTAACTATATGTACACTGTTGTGCAACAGAACTTCTTCATCTTGCAAAACTGAAACTCTATTCCTATCAAAAAATAATTCCCTTTTCTTCTTTCCCTTAGTACCTAGCCACCAGTATTTTACTTCTGTTCTACCTGTATTACTACTTTAGATATATCATATGAGTGGAATCATGCAGTATTTGTCTTTTTGCATCAAATGTTGTTTTTTTAATACTATATCAGACCAATGGACAGATTATATTCTCTATGTTTGTAGGTTGCTTGTTTTGACAATTTTCTCCCAAGAAAGGATATCATACATGATGACTATATTCCTAGGCTAGCTAATAAAGGTCTATCACATGTTTGTTAACCCACAATGCTATTAAAAGAACAGTGCTAATAGTGGGAAAGAAGAATTTTACAGGTAGGGCAGAGGAGGAGGCAGCCATCACCAAAGTACACTGTCTTTACAAGTGAAATATTTATTGGCTAGGAACTTCCTGTATATAAACAGCAACTAGACAGAATTTCCAGACATTATAAGAAATATTATCCAAATCTTTATATCATTTTCAAGAGTTTTTCCTTGCTTAGTTCATTTTCGATACATGCCGATATATCAAATGTAATCTCAATGGCTGGATCTGTTCAGAGAAATAAACTTGCTAATGCCTCACTCAAATATTCCTGAAAAGAATATTTCAATATTATTTCTGCAGATTCAAAAAATGTGACAATTATATGAGATAAAGTCATAATATCATAAATAAAATGAAATATGAGTTAATAAATGGAATATGTAGAACATCTATTTAGGAAGTACACCCACTTCCCTTTAAATAGGGTGGACATCCAGGCAAATAGCACCTTTCATACCTGTACAAAAACTTTCTGGAGTAGTCCTCGACGTTCTGCTAGAGGTAGCTCATTCTGTGCACCTCCAACTGCCTCAGGCACATGTGGAAGGTCAAAAAACAGATATAAACATTTAACCAGGGTGGAAGGCACTGACATTGTTGTCATGCAGTCCACAGTTTTCTGGAAAACAAACCAATAAATAAGTGAATAGATAGACAGACACAACTATAATTGGTACAGCCAAATAATTCATAAATGTTAACCTGAAAATTACATATCAAGGTAACTTTTTAAATGCATATAAGAATTTAAAAATGACTCCAAGCGAAGAAATATACAACTTTGCATTTGAATAATTTTGCTTTAATCAAATAGTGAGATTGAGTTTGTTATATAGTAAATTAGCAATTAAAGGTAATATTTATTTATTAAAAAGCAGCATGTTTCAGGAAGCATAAGCTTTACAATTCAGAAAAACAGATACTTAATAACTATGAACTTCAGCAAACTACTTAATTCTCCTGAGATTCACTTTCCTTTCTTATAGAAATAGATAGAATGATACACCCTCTTCAGGGTTAACATGAGAGTTATGTAAGATAATAAACACAAAGATACATTAAGCACTAAATTGTATATTCATTATTGCTCTTCTATTATTTTTATCTTTATTCTTATTGTAGATTTTTGAGGCTAGAAAGACACTTGAGTGATAAAGCCATCACTGACACCAATACATCTCCATATTAGTTTCAAAGATATCCAGAGGAGAAACTCCTCTAGACCTTCTTACAGTACATATTTCAACATTGTTAAGTATGATATATTTATCAAAATTTTCCATGGTGCAGTTTGGAACAAAAAGTTTAACCGCACTAGAGATCAACAGACTGCATAAACTGTTGATTTGTTTATTTACTTTCTCATAAAACATTTATTGAGTGTGTAGGGAATGTTAGGCTGTGTGCTGGGAGCTGGGCATGCAAAGATGAAGCATCTCTGTCCTTCAGAAGACCACAGTCGACTGGAATTATTAGAGTCCTAAATAATTATGATTTAATCTCTTAATATTTCAGTCTAACAATGGTAGTACATACAGGCTAATATAAAAGGGATTAACCAACACTGCCAGAAAGGGCATTAAAAAGTATAAGGAATTAAAAAAAAGGGAAAGATCACCTGGAAGATACATAGGAGGTGGTTAGGCCATATGGTACAGTATTTTTGAAGAACCACAGATTCCAAAAATGCTGACTCCTGAAGAGCCACAATAATAATGGCTAACCTTGAATTACTGTTTACTATGTAAGAGGCATAAGGCTAATAAGCACTTTACATACATCATCTTACCTACTACTTAAGTCAACCCCATGAGACACTTCATTTGTAAAATGATCCTTATTTCACAACTGAAGCAACTGAGGCTCATCACTTACATACCCTGCTTTCGGTCAGAGAGCTGGCTAAGTGGCCTACAAAGTGTGTATGCTCAATGACCTATGAAAATAGTCTCACGTTTTATTTTGTTGGCAGTGATGACCCAGTGAAGTGTTACAAACAAAAAGTAAAAGAACTAGATTTCAGAAAATTAACTGGTGGTAATACAGATCATAAATTAAATATAGAGAGCCAGAAGAAAAGGGTAATTAGGAAACTAACTCCCCAAACCACAGAAGAGATGGGGCCAGAACTAATGCAGTAGCAGGGTGATGAAGAAGAGAGAGCTTCCAGACTATCCCTGGAAGATGTGGCCCCTTTCTACATACCTAACCTGCCATTTCTTGTCTCAAATACTCTAAACCTTTTATTCTATTCACCTACGATTTATTATTTCTTAACACTTGCGTTACCATACATTTAATGTTCAGTTTAAACATCTGCTATGTCTCAAAGTTTACTGAACTCATCTTCCCTTCTACCTTCACCTTCAAAATGTTTAACTCTCACATTTCTATTTTCAATAGCACTATATATGCCCCTTTATTAAATATGATGGTATTATCTTTTCCTGCTTCATCTCTGTCATCTATGCATTGAGTCGGGACTATGTTTTGGTCATCTCTGTATATCGCTGCTACCAGGAGAAAATATGGTGCTCAAAAAAGGTAGCTCCAAACATAACACTGAATTTGCTTTTCAAATGTTATCTATTTCCAGATAGATTATTACGAGCTTTAGCTCACCACTAAGCAAAGTGGTATGACATTTCATTTTCATCTGATTGTAGATAGATTTAAAGTATAACTTGGCATCTAAACTTGTAATTTTTAAGTGATTAGGTTTTCATAGAAAATATGAATAAATGTAGAACATTGTACTAAAAGTTAATATTACTTATATTAAATATCAAGAGTAAATATTTAAATTATATAAAGTTTTAATAGCAAATAAAGATGTGCTATTCTAAACCAAATTTTGGTATAGTAACACACAGACATTTATAGCTACCATCAACAGCAAACAGAATTGAGATTTTGTTATTCATCCAGTAGAGTCAGATACATGAAAACAATGGTCTACTCTGGGACCATTTGAAGATTACTTAGAATAACCAACCCGCTCCATTTGCCTGAGACTGTGCAGTATCCTGAGATGCAGACCTTTCTATCCTAAAACCTGGAAAATCTCAGGAACACCAGGACAGGTTGGTTACACTAATTCCCTGAGATATAAAAAAAAAAAAAAAAAAAAAAAAAAAAAGAGGGCCAGGCACGGTGGCTCACGCATGTAATCCCAGCACTTTGGGAGGCCAAGACAGGCGGATCACCTGAGGTCAGGAGTTCGAGACCAGCCTGGCCAACACGGTGAAACCCCATCTCTACTAAAAATACAAAAATTAGCTGGGTGTGGTGGCACCCGCCTGTATTCTCAGCTACTCAGGAGGCTGAGGCAAGAGAATCGCTTTAATCTGGGAGGCGGAGGTTGCAGTGAGCCAAGGTCACGCCATTGCACTCCACTCCAGCATGGGTGACAGAGCAAGACTCCGCCTCAAAAAAAAAGAAAGAAAAAAAAAGAAAAAACACAGCAAACAAATAAAAAGAAAATAGATCATTCCAAGGAGAAAATTCTAAGAGATAATTACTTTGGGTTACTGACAGGTTTCAGGATATGGTTACTAAGACGTACGCACTGTATCTGCTGTGGCCAGTCACCTGGTATAATGATGTTACAGTTACCTAGGTCCATTATTAAATGATGGGAGGTGTTTAAAAGTCCACTGTAACTTAGACAACAGACATTTCCAAGATTGGTACTGACTTCAGTAGGTAATTATACTCTGGATTTTAGAAGGCTGAATAAACCTCTTTCATTCCCAAAATATCAAAGGCCAAAAAATCAGGTAATTCAAATAGCTCATTAATGAGCACATGCAACATATTTCATGACAGATACTTATAGCTGATTTAGAGGAAATAAAAGTAATTTCCAGAATAAATCAAATGAGAAGAAAATATATATTATCCTAAAAACATCAATGTTTTCTTATTTCCCATACAAATTTAAAACTATTTTCCATGTAATTTGTTCTTTATTAGCTGAGTGACTTTACATAAACAGTGATTTTTTTTTTTTAATTTTCCTGAGCCAGAGTTTCCCTAACACGGGTGACAAAAATGTTGGGCTGGGCCTGATAGACCCAGAGTTCCTGAGCTACTTGCCACCAGTCAGAAATAGTCCATCTGTTTGCCCAGAATGCTCTACAAATGGTATCACTACAAAAAATTTTTTTTAGAGACAGGGTCTCATTCTGTCACCAGGCTGGAGTACAGTGCTGTGATTATGGCTCATTGCAGCTTCAACCTCCAGGGCTCAAGCAATCCTCTTGCCTCAGCCTCTGAACAGCTGGGACTTCAGGTACAGGCCACCATGCTCAGCTAATTTTTTTTTTTTTTTTTAGAGATGGGGGTCTCTCTATGTTGGCCAGACCGGTCTCAAACTTCTGGGCTCAAGCAATCTTCCCACCTTGGCCTCTCAAAGTGCTGTAATTACAGGTGTGAGCCACTGAGCCCAGCCACAAATGGTTATGTTCCTATGTGTGTTACAACATATCGAGATGGAAAACACTGCTCTAAGTCATGCGTTTCCTTATGAGTAAAATGCATAGAACATCAAACTCCTGGCAGAGATGCTATGAGAAGCATGACATAATGTTTTAAGAGAGTTAGAAGAATACAAATGATTATCATAGTATCTCATCCGGATATAATGATATATTTAATAACAAAATCACAAGAGAGGTTATAAAATAAAGACGCTGAGTTATCAAACATGAAAACTAAGAACTTTACCTGACCAGAGGAAGCTAACAAATTAATTGTCGTCAGAAGCATCCAGCCTCTACTGGCTTCTTCACTCTGATTGATCTCCAGGAACTGAACTATGGCCCGACTTGCAGCCTCTATAAAACCAAAGGGAAAGTCATTAAGTGGGGGGAAAGTCACATATAAAGAGGTTCTTCTTTAAAACCTACCAAGAAAATGAAAATTTACTAAGCACATAATTATATCAGTACTATTACATATGGAAAAACTTTAAAAATAGCAATGTTTCAATGATATTCATAAACCATTATATCATTAATACAGAAATGTAAAAGCCAACCTATGTATTTCTGGGAAAGTTATGACAGGAGCTGATCAGAAAGTCACAGAAGAGGTGAAATTTGAGCTAAATCTGCCTGGAAAACAAGTACATGTTTGTCCAGGAAGTGGGAGTGATTAAAGATGCAGAGAGAACAAGAACACAGCAATAAAGCAAGAGTGGCTAGAGGAATGAGCCTGATAGACACAGATCAAGACAAAGAACTGTGATAACACTTTCTTAACATTATAGAAGAACACTGTTGAGAAGTGGAGTCTAATACCAACAGTAGTGATTTTTTAAAATAGAGGTGCCTAATTATGAAGGACGGTAAGCTACTGGCTGTATTTGTTTTTTTTGGGCAAGAGGGAGCAAATGTAGTTTCTTGAGAAAAGGAGATGATGAAAGGATTATACTAAGACTATTAATCTAGTAGTAATGTGTATGACAGACTGGAAGGCTAAGGAGAATGGTGAGAGGGAAATAAAATTAAGAGGCTTCCTAAGTAATACACACAGGAATAACTTGAGCAGCTGACAGGAGGAAGAGAGAAACAGTGAAATACATACGACAGCCAATCATAGAACTGCAGACTTGGAAGAATCTTCAAAAGTAAATTTAGTTGATTATTTTCCTTATTAGAGAGAAAAGTAAATAGAGATGTCTCTAAATATGTACCTAATTTCATCAGCATGGTTTGCCAATTTTTATAGTAATATATGATAGGACTTAAAATTGTCAGAAAAGAAGTCCAATTTGGCAGGGTGCAGTGGCTCACACCTGTAATCCCAGCACTCTGGGAGGCCAAGGCAGGTGGATCACCTGAGGTCAGGAGTTCGAGACCAGCCTGGCCAACATGGAGAAACTCCATCTCTACTAAAAATAGAAAAATTAGGCAGGTGTGGTTTCATGAGCCTGTAATCCCAGCTACTTGGGAGGCTGAGGCAGGAGAATCGCTTGTACCCGGGAGGCGGAGGCTGCAGTGAGCCAAGATCATGCCACTGCACGCCAACCTGGGCAACATAGTGAGACTCTGTCTCAAAAAAAACAAAAAAAAGAACAGAAGGTAAGTTCAATTTGTTCAGTGGGAACTAACTGGGTAAAAAACAAATGTATACTGGGCTGGGTGTGGTGGCTCACGCCACCGAGGTCAGGAGATCAAGGACATCTTGGCTACTAACACAGTGAAACTCCATCTCTTAAAAATACAAAAAATCAGCCAGGTGTGGTGGTGGGAGCCTGTAGTCCCAGCTACTTGGGAGACTGAGGCAGGAGAATTGCTTGAACCTGGAGCCAGAGGGTGCAGTGAGCCGAGATCACATCACTGCACTCCAGCCTGGGTGACAGAGCGAGACTCCATCTCAACAACAAAACAAAACAAAAAGCTAATGTATACTTAACACACTTCATAAAGAAGTAGAAAGTAGAAAATAAGATTTAGGTTATCTTAGGTGTATTTTTTCTTTAATTTAACATAAAATAGAAGTGTTTTATTAGATAACTGAATACAAGACTTACACATGATTCTGGGCTGGGCAAAGTTTAATCTTTGTAAACTTCCATTTGAGGGTACACTATAGCAGTAAAATTTTTAAAATAGCTTCTTTTTATTGCGTCTTAACTATATATCAAGCATTGTGTTAAGTACTTGTGGGTTTAACTCATTTAATCTTTACAAAGAACCCTGTGGGTTATTTTCTACTAATATATCCCTTATAATAGTGTAAGTTGAGAAATGCAGAAGATAAATAATTTGCCTACAATTACGAAGCTAGTCAGTGAAAGAGATCTGGATAGGGCTGAGGTTGAATGATACGGGGAGATTCCAAACTCCATCGACAAAATAAACTATCTTTACATAACAAATACATTTTACTATTTTGTAAAGAATAGTATAACTGTATCACTGCAAAAAAAAAAAGAACTATTTTATTTTCACCTGCCAATTTCAGTATGTGTCATTCAGAATATTTCAAAGGCATCTCCCACTTTTTATTCTATTATTTTTTATTTTTTTGAGACAAGGTCTCACTCTATTGTCCAGGCTGGAGTGCACGATCACGGCTTACTGCAGCCTCAACCTCCTCAACTCAAGCAATCCTCCTGCCTCAGTCCCCCATGTAGCTGGGACTAACAGTATGCACCACCATGCATAGCCAATTAAAAAAAATTTTCTTTGTTGAGACAGAGTATCGCTATACTGCCCAGGCTGGTCTCAAACTCCTGAATTCAAGTGATCCTCCTGTCTTGGCCTCCCAAAGTACTGGGATTACCTGTACCTGGGTGTGAGCTGCTGTGCCCAGCCTCACTTTTTATTTTAAATGAGGTAAGTGGCTTATTTTAAAAGTATATAGCATTTAGTGCTATCTTAAAAAATTATGTATACTAGCAAGACAATTAAAATAAAACCTCCATAAATCAAATGGTTTCTTAAAACTTTGAGGAAAAAATGCCCACTACTAGTCAGAAACATACTGGATCTTTTAATTTCAATATTTAACAAATACAAATATAAATGATGATTTAAGTTTTTAAGAGTTAATGAAAGAAGATATTAATAGTAACCCAATCTTTAGAGTTGTCAATCATTTGATTCAAGCTTTATCTTTCACACTGCATTTCAATACATATAGTTAGAATGAAAAACACAGAAATGAGGTTAGTAAAGCCCAGGATTAGATTAAATAAGTAAAGAATGCAGACAATCTTAAATGCAATTTCTCAACCTACACTGAGAGAAAACAAACAAATTTAATTAGCATTCAAAACAATCAGAATGCAAAACATGTTAATAATAAGTGAAATACAAGTTTTCCTTTGCAAAGTCCATTTAAAGCATATGCCATTTTCAAATTTTTGCTTCATGATGATGGTGAGTTACATTAATGGTATTATTATACTTATTTCATTAATGAAGACACAAAGCCCTAAACACCCTTACCCCCTCCAAAAAAAAATTCCACAAGTTAGTCAGAAAAACAATATTAGAATTCACAGCTTCCATGCTTTTCATTTAACAATACATAACCACATCTTGGGAATGAAATTACCTGAAGGTGTTGTGGCTTTGAAATCCTTGGGGGACAGCAGGGCACACTGTTTTTCTGTTTAAAAAAAAAGGCTGGGTTGTCTAAGTGGGGATTCACTAAATTCCACTAATCCCACCACAAGAGTACTGGGGTCAACATCATCCAGCCTCTCCACTGCTGGATTGCCGCCCACTGGGGATTGCACTACTAGGTTTAACAGTGGCACCTAGCATGTAGCAAAAACATTAATAATAAACTGAAGATACTACTTTATGCAGGTAAGAATTTTCTGCTTTGCTGATATAAATTGACCATGTGCTCTTAAACTTAAGCATTTTTAGAACTGGCTGAACTAACTAGAAGAGATGGGGAAAAATCTTAAGATACACCCTCTATACAATCTGGCTACAACATTATGTTTTTGTCAAATTAACTGAGTCACTACTTACTTCCAGCAAAAGCCACAAGGAGGCAAAGGAACAAGAAAGAATTAAGGGAGACAAGGAGACTGTGACTTGACCTAAATGTGTAACAAATCATCCATGTATCCATTTTGCAACTTGATATGCCCTAAAAGGTTTCCATTTACATTAACTTCAGACAGATGTAAACAACAGAACTGCACATAAGCTTGTTTCCTACTGAGATATCTACAGCCCATATCTCAAGTAATCTGATAAAAAAAGTCTGTATCTGTGAGTGCTGATTAGGTAACACCCAAAATAACAAGTCTTCCATAGCAAATTCAGAGGGGTACTGGAAGAATAATCTTGTTCTGGTGAACAATGAACATAACCAGCCTTCAAAGGAATAACAGAAGGTTCACTTCACCTGTTTTTTGGTAGAAAAACTATGTGAATGTAAATTAAGACAAAATTCTTTTCAATGATAACTGCCTATAAAATAAAAGGTTATATGAGGTATCTAAAGTAGTCGAACTTATAGAAGGAGAAATCAGAATGGTGGTTGGTGGCCAGGGGCTGAGAGGAGGGGGAAACGAGGAGCTGCTGTCCAATGGGTATAGTTTCAATCATGTAAGATTAAAAAAAAGTTCTAGAGATCTGCTTGCTGTACAGCATGGTACGTATAGTTAACAGTCTGTACTGTACACTTAAAAATTGGTGAAGAGGGTAGACCCCATATTAAGTGTTATTTTAACCACAATAAAAATAAGTAAATAAGAAAATAAAGATGAAATATGTAAGAGTTGGATGATTTAGGATATACTTAGGTCCTGAAAAATCTAGAACTTTTTACTAGAAAATCAATAGGTCAAAAAGTCTCCATGAATGTATTTTTGATAACAACACTGACCAAAATAATCTTCCAATGTTCTAAACGAAAAATGAAAGAAAAAAAACAAAGATTCCCATAGCCAGGGTAAGGCTGACTAAGGAGACACTCCAGAATTATGTTCTTCTCTCCTAAAAATCAGGAAAGCTGGCTCTTCTAACTCTACTCTGATTCTCAAAGCATTAAAAAAAAAAAAAAAAAAAGGGCAAAGAAATCCTATGTCCAAAATCAGTAAAAGTTTATTGAACACCTAATTATGTGACAAGCATTATTCTAGGTGCTAGTAATACAGGGGTGAACACAACAGACAATAAAATTAAATAAGTAAATAAAGAAAATACTTTCAAATGATAACAAAGCTATGAAGGTTAACATACAATGTGACTGAATAGATACTAATGGGTGTGGGGACAGAGGATAGAAGAACTATTTGAGACAGGGTACTCAGGAAAGATTTTTCATGAGAAGTAACACAAACTAAATTGAGTATCATAGGATTCAAAGGTTAATGAATTTCAGAAGTTTAAAACTAAAAATTATGTGAAATTACACAATATGAAAAAAATGTATCTTAAAAAATTCCTAGGTAATAAGTTGCCACCAATGAGGAAAAGTGGATGAAGAGCACATGATCCTAGGTACTATTTTTGTAACTTCGTAAGAGTCTATAATTATTTTAAACTTAAAAGTTAAAAAAAAATACTTGTGTAATTTTTACTGTAATTAACAATGAGACATCTTCTACTCTATTTAAGACATCTTTCATTACATCTAAAAAATTGCTCTATGGATGTAAAATCATAAAGGGAGTTTGGAAAATGAATCTCCAATGTAGCAAAATGTCTTTCTACAAACATGCAGATTAAGTATTTAAAAAGATAGTAACAGAGGCAAGTATAAATAAGTTTTAGGAATTTTTTCCTAATCTAGTATGTCATTCAAGAAAGAATGGGGAATACCTCATTTCATCAACATGGGTATTTCCTTACAGGACTACGAAAATGGATGAATACATCCATTAAAATGCTTGTAAAAGGATTTTTAAAAGGTATAAACTTTTAAGAACAAGAACAGGATAAGTGAAAGCAATGAAATTTTGGATATTAAAATAGCAGCGAGATTCATGGTTACTGATTACCAAACCCTAGAATCTTGAAGTAATTCAAGAAAAGTGGAAAAGCAACCAAACTACCAAAGAACCCCTGAGAGGCTCAGGAATTGGTGGCACAAGGCACCTTTGGAAGCAGAAGGAAATAAGAACTAGACAGAGAAGCAATGGTGGAAAATATGTTCAAGAGCACTTAGACCCAAGGTCCCCACTACTATGTGGGCACTAGACGGGAGGTTTGTTTGTTCACTGAAAAGAATAAGAGAGGGAGTGTGGATTGGGGGGCACCAGGCACCATCTGGACATACAAAGGTAAAATAAAAGCTTATATACTAAACCTTGAGGGTCCCCAAACCTTTCCCCTACTTTGCTTCCAAAATGCTGAGTCAGGCATGTATCTTCCAAGCAGAGACTGGACAATTCTCTGAGTACCTGCTTAGTTTAGGAAAAAGATCACCAAAAAAATAGCCTAGCAAGATCACCTTATGTTGCAGCCCACAGCTGCAAGTTTCACACACAATTAAAAAGCTTTTTAATGCTCCATTCTTATGTAAGAATAGATGGTCATGGGTGAGACATGTAAGGACATTCTCTAACATAAAAGACAAAGATAAAAACAAATTGATTAAAAAAAACTTTTTTATTAAACCTGAAAGAAACAGATTATTTAGGGAGACAAAAATCTGAAAGAAAAAAATAAGAAACCTCAGAAAGATGAGAAGAAAATATACCCCAAAAATAACAGAAACCAGTAAGAAAGAACACTTAGAAATAAAAAATATTTTTTAAAATGAGAAAAATATAATGTCACAAAGAAAAAAAAAAACCTCTACAGAAGAGATAGATGATAAAATTGAGGAGTTCTCTCAGCAAGTAGTCAAAAAACAAAGAGAAAATGAGAGGAAAGATAAGAAAATGAGAGGAATATTCTAAGAGGGTCATCTGACTAGAAGGAGAAAACAGAGGGGAGGATATTATTAAACAATTTATGAAACTTTGCCCAAATTAAAGGATATGAATAACCAGACTGAAAGAGTCCAATGAGTACCCAGCACATGTATAAAAATAGGTCTACCACAAGGCATGTTATTATGAAATTTTAGAAAAGCAGGGACAAAGAGAGGATCCTAAAAGCTTCTAGAAAAAAAAAAAATAGGTCACAGAGGAAAAAAAAAATCAAGAATATACGTAGCTTTTGATTTCTCAGTAACAATGTAAGAACTTAAATTATAAAAGAAAAATTTTAAAATTCTGAGACAAAATGATTTCCCACATAGAACCTGATACTTACTTAAAGAGGACTGATAATAATGCAGCTGCAAGATTTTTCCAAAATGACCCTGAGTGCTCATCCTGGGCTGCATGGAAGGGCAGAGCTAAGACACTCATCACTGACCATCTCAACCCATCGTCAACTTTCCCAGGCAACTGGTAGCTTCTAATCTCCGCTAAGAGGACCTCCTGGATTACATAGCTAGCATTCTCAAACAACTCCTATAAATATCTAACAAGTATTCAATGGCCTAAGTCATAGGCAGTTTAAATGTCTCTTCACTAACAAGATTACTCTTGAGTTTGTCCTTTAGGAATGGAGAACAATGGGGGACAGAGAGGAGGAGAGGAAAGTGTCTCTCCATTTAAACGTAAACCACAGCTGCGTTTCAGCGCAGCTCCCCAGCACATGTATCTGTGAGATCACGAGAGTGGTAGATATGTGTCTTCTTTTCTCTTATTGACCGTTGGTTTTGTATTAAATAAGTTTCCTTTTCTATAATAATCATGCTGTATGATGTAACGGAATTTGTTCTAAGTCCTGGCAGCTGAAAGGTTGTCAGGTGAAAGAAGAGAAAAGAATCCAGTTTTTACAGCAATAGTCAAAAAATGTTTAACTCATGGTATGTCTAAAACAACAAGCAGAACAAAACCCTGATAACTCCCCTGCATCCTTTTTTACGAAGCTGCTGGAAAAGATGCACTACCAAAATCAGGGATTCAGGAAAAAGAATCCATCCAAAAGAAATGAAAAGGCATCTCAGGACAATGTGAATAGTGATGTTAAAATGGCAGCTGTGCAGCTGGCCTAGAGAGCAACTACTACAGATGACAGAGAACCCTAAGTAGCTCATGGTCTACGGCGAAGATAAGACACATGCACAATGACCACCCAGGAGGTTGAGAAGAAAAACAGTAGTTCAGAAGAGAAAAAATGTTTCTTTGCCTAAAGAAATCAAAAAGCATTTCATCAAGGAAGCATGACTTAATCATGCTGACATTTAGACATACTGAAATGAGGAAAAGATTCTCCTTCCTCAGTGAAGCATTCTAAGAAAATGATTAAAATAAGAGAATAAACATGTTTAAAGATTACAGACAGCAGGATTTGGTTGAAATACAGAAAACAAGCAATAGAAGCAGTGTATGCTTTAAAAAAAAAAAAAGACCAGATGATAGCTTGGCCTTAAATTTCATGCTGAGGAATTTGTATTTTGTTCAAAGGGAAACAGAGAGTATTTTAAAGGGTTAGGGTGGAAGTGGTAGTGGTCCAGGCAGAGTAGCCTTGAGTAGAACTACTCGAGAGTTGAAGATGCTGAAACCAGGAAAAGAATGTGACTCTAAGAAAGGGAACGGGAATGGGTAAATGAACTTAATACTCAATGTGCTGAGAACAAGGTCTGTTTTCCATTTAATTTTAATGGGACTTTTACAGAACTGTCTGTTCATTCAAACAAATCAGTTTTTGCTGGCTACTGTAAAAATACCTGTGGATTTGTTTGATGCTCTCCTTCGAATTTCTGTCACCATTAGTCGTGAGACTTGTGTTGTGAACTGCAGAAGATCAGAAAATTTTTCTGTCATTGTATTCGGCGGAGCATTTCCAAAAACCTGTAGATAAGAAAAGATATAGTTAATGAAGCACTGACACATTTTTCTTTTATTTTGTGAATTCTGAAGTGTAGTATGACTTGAAAATCAAGTCCAGAAAAGTCTACCTACACAGTTACTTTGAATCTTAATACGTTGGAAACACAACTTTCAATAAATCACGTATCTAGCCACATTTCCTTTTACATATAAGTTTGCTCAAGAAATGATTAAATAAATGAAATCTATTTATTTTAGACATTATTGATAAAATTTGAATCAATCTCACTAAAAACGTTAGAAATTGTAACATGTTTCTTTTTTTTTTTTTGAGACGGAGTCTCACTCTGTTGACTAGGCTGGAGTGCAGTGGCACGATTTTGGCTCACTGCAACCTCCGCCTCCTGGGTTCAAGTGATTCTCCTGCCTCAGCCTCCCAAGTAGCTGGGACTACAGGCGCATGCCACCATGTCCGGCTAATTTTTGTATTTTTAGTAGAGACAGGTTTCACCATCTTGGCCAGGCTAGTCTTGAATCCCTGACCTCTGGTGATCCGCCTGCCTCAGCCTCTCAAAGGCTGGGATTACAGGCATGAGCCACTGCGTCCGGCCAACATTTTTCTGATGAAATCTAATTTGAGAATTTAGAGAAAAGTTATAAAGGATCTTTGATGGAGTACAGGCATATTGGATGGTGAAAAGCAGCTCCACTGCTAAATCTCAGGCTGACTTCGGAATTCACTAAACTCATTTCATATCTCAGAATTTCTACATTCTAATCACAATAATTTACAAAATAAGACTGTTACAAAAAAACTAGAAAAAAGAAAATAAATAGGAAGGTCATGAAATAAACTTGTTTTTACACAAATTTTAATATAAATGAGCTTTAGAATAAATAAGTCTTATTATCTTTTTTTTTTTTTTTGACAACTGGGTCTTGCTATATTGCCCAGACAGGTCTTAAATTCCTGGGCTCAAGCTATCCTCATGCCTCTGCCTCCCTAAGTGCTGGGATTACAGGTGTGAGCCACTGTATTCTGTCTACAATAAATAATTTTTAAAAGTAAACGGGTATGGGTTCAGCAAAGAGAATTTGAGAAAATGAAACCTGGACAGACCATCATAAGAAAAGAAGTGGTATTTTAATGGGTAAATAACTAGATGTATCCTGAGGTATTATTTTAAAGAATATTCTTTATAGCTGAAAGGAAATTCTCTATATTCTAAGTCTATTATAGTATCTCTCCCTTTTAACACTCATTACACAGTATTTTATATAATTATTACCTATTGAAATGTCACTACAAAAGGAGAAAACATAATTTACTCATCTTCATATTCTCCCAAGCCAGCACTCTGCCTTTTATAGTAATGTTCCCTAAATATGGTTGTTTATTTATATGTTGACTGCCCTCACAACCAAATTCTAGAGAATATTCAAGGAGCACTGAAGGAGAACATGAGAACATAAACTAAAATTAAGAAGGAAAACAAAACAAACAAGCAAATAAAAGACCCAGCTAGGGAGATGGATTGGAAAAGAAAACTAAATAAAAATCTAAGACCAGAAAGACCTCTATATTTTCCATGTATTGGTTACAAATTTTGGCTCAAAGATACAGAAGAGAAAATCTGATCAATCACATCATTTGCAATGTCCTTAGCATGAAAAATATATATATTTAAGGAAGTACTTGTATTCCTCATATTACACTAGTCCCCCTTATCTGTGAGAAGTAAGTTCTAAGACCGCAGTGGATGTCTGAAACCATGGATAGTACCAAACCCCATAAACACTATATTTTTTACCACAATACATACCTGTGATAAAGTTTAAGTAATAAATTAGGCACAGTAAGAGCCTGGCAACAATAATTAATAACAAAGTAAAAAAATTGTAACAATATACTATTCGCAATTGCACAAATACAAGATTCCTTCTTATTACAGATCTCAGAAACCTCAGCACACAGTTTTTGGTCTTTCCTTACTAAGTCAAGAACTTATACCTTTTCACGTAAAGGAAAGACTTCTCTCTGGCATACCCAAGTTACCATCCCCATAACTTTTGCACTTTGGGGCCATTATTAAGAAAAATAGAGCTTCTTGAAAACAAGCAGCTTGATACCAGAACAGTAGGTCTCATAACTGAGGCTGCCACTAAGTGACTATTGGGCAGGTGGCCCATACATCATGGATACAGTGGACAAAGGAATAATTCACATCCGGGGAGGGATGGAGCTGAATGGTGTCAGATTTCAAACTCGTGAATTGTTTGTTTCTGTAATTTTCCACTTAATATTTTTAGACCACAGATGACCGAAACTATGAAAAGCAAAGCCCTGAGTAAGGAGGGATTACTGCATAATATAAACGATTCCTTCCACATATCCCAATAAAAGGATATAACAAACAATGTGATATCCTTCTAACAGAAAATGTGTTTCTTACACGTTTCTTATAACCTCCCTCAAATTGAGTTGAAAACACTAAAACAATAAATCAATTCTACAAGGGTATCCTTTTATCCAAACACCTAGTCTGTTCAATAATTTGACAAATGAGTAATTTGTAAAAATCTCAAAAAATAAGCTGTACTTTTCAATACTTCCTCAACAAACACATTTTTTTCTGCTGAGATTTTGATAAATGTTGTGTGCTTAGAATTAACCTGTGTCACTTGTTAAATAATCTATGTTACCTGTTAAATAACCCTCCCCTGCCTTTTTTTTTTTTTTTTTTTTTTTTTTGAGATAGGGTCTTACTCTCTCATTCAGGCTGGAGTGCAGTGGTGCAATCATGGTTTACTGTTAGCTCAATCTCCTGAGCTCAGGTGATCCTCCCACCTCAGCCTTCTGAGTAGCTATGATTACAGGTGCCCGCCACCACACCCAGCTGATTTTTCTATTTTTTATAGAGATAGGAATTTTGCCATTTGTACAGGCTGGTCTTGAACTCCTGGGCTCAAGTGATCTGCCCACAATGGCCTCCCAGAGTGCTGGGAATACAGGCATGAGTCACTGCGCCCGGCCAGAAACCTCTATTCTTTAACAAATTGGAGACTGATAAAAATTGAGAAGCCTAATAAAGACACATGTTTGAATAGCCATTCCACCTGTGCTCAGAGATGAGTACATAGCCTTTTGTTATTGTTGTTGTTGAGACAGACTTTTTGCTCTTGTTGCCCAGGCTGGAGTGGTACAATGGCACATTTTCGGCTCACTGCAATGTCTGCCTCCTGGGTTCAAGTGATTCTCCTGCCTCAGCCTCCTGAGTAGCTGGGATTACAGGCACCCACCACCACTCCTGGCTAATTTTTTTTGTATTTTTAGTAGAGATGAGGTTTCACCATGTTGGCCAGACTGGTCTCAACCTCCTGGCCTCAGGTGATCCGCTCATCTCGGCCTCCCAAAGCACTGGGATTACAGATGTGAGCCAACTCTCCGGATGAGTACATAGCTTTTTAATGGAGGTATTTATAATATTCCTATTACTCAGAGTGTATCAATGTATATTTTGCTCCTAAGAATAGTATGAGGTATTTTATTGCTAAGAGTTATTAGGACAACTAAACAGAAGCAATAGTTCATTTCTTGAACAGTTGTAAGATACGATTATTCAACCAATCTTCATGCTGGGTAAATAATATGCTGTTGAAAATGCCAGTAACTTTTTACACAAATCCTGATGTTTACTGCTTTATTTCCTCTAATAAATTTTCTCACAAGTAAATAAAACTGGCTTGAATTTACCAACTCAAAATCAGTACTACAGAAAAAGACTATGTCATATTTGCTAATCTGAAATGAACAAGCATTGCTTCTTAAATAAGGTTTATTCGGTTTATTCACTCACAAATATTTATTGGCTTCCTAGTATATATGCCAGGCAATGTTAGAAGAGTACTGAATATAAAGGTAAATAAAACAATATGATTTCTGTGCTCATGAAACACAGGACATTTTAGCACAGAAGACCAATGGTAAATAAGTTGATTTTAAACTTAAAATTATTTAAAGATAGTATCATGAAGAAAGTAAAACAGGGTGGCTGAAAGAGAATGCCTGGGGTGGGAAGAAGGTTGTCAGGAAAGTTCTCTCTGAAGAAGTGACACTGCTGCCAAAGGATGATACTGACTACTGAGGAAAAGTTACAAGCCAAAGAGACAAGGAAAGAGGGTTGCAGTCAGTGAGATCAGAGCTGTGCAAAGACCTTAAAGTAAGACTGATTTTGGGGTACAGAGTAATGAAAAGGAGGCGGATAAAGCTGGGGCATTTTGTCTAAGAGGAAAAATGGTACAAGATAAGATTGGAGGGATAGAGGAACTAAAGCATGAATCTGACATTGCAGATAATACTGAATGGATAAGGTAGCAAAGAAAACAGTGTAGTTTTTGTGATTGACTTAAAAAATTAAATCTAAAAGTATTAGGTATGTTTTCACTACTTTCAATAAGTAGTGGTATTTCTTGAAACTCTACAATGCTTCCATCATTTACATAAATGTTTGCCAAAGAGGATGCAGCATGAAGCTGGGTGTCAGAAGGTGTGCTCACTCTCAGGGAGTACTGACTACTTGTCAAATTTTTCTGGTTCTAGGTCAGGTACAGTGGCTCACGCCTTAATCCCAGAACTTTGGCGGGCTGAGGTGGGTAGATCACCTGAGGTCAGGAGTTGAGACCAGCCTGGCCAACATGGTAAAACCCCATGACAACTAAAAATATAAAAATTAGCTGAGTGTGGTGGCACATGCCTACAATACCAGCCACTTGGGAGGCTGAGGCATGAGAACTGCTTGAACCTGGGAGGCATAGGTTGCAGTGAGCAAAGATGGCACCACTGCACTCCAGCCTGGGCAACAACAGAGCCAGACTTGGTCTCAAACAAACAACGACAAAAAATTTCTGGTTCTGCAGAGGAAGAAAGTTGGGCAAGAGAACAGGTAACACATTCAACTCAAAAGGGCTGATTCTAGAATAGATACGTAAAATTCGTAACAGATTAAAAAAAAAACAGTACTGAAGAACAAAAATGCCTTCTTGCAAATTCACTAGAAATAACAACAACTACCATATAATACCCATTTAAAATCTGCCTAGCACTATTCAAGAATTTGGTGTCATTTAAGTCTCATAAAATTCTACAGAATAGGTTCTACTAGTAGCCTCATTTTACAGTTAAGAAATTAAGAGTTAGAGAAGTTAACTTAAAACAGGAGGTAATCCAGACAGAATTTAAAACTACATCTATCTGATTTCAAGCCAGGCTCTTAATCACTCAGCACTATATTTTTCTCAAACTGTGCATGAACCCTAGCACTGTAACTTTGCATAGTGTTCATCTTTACAGAAAAATAGCAAGGTTTGACTTATTTTTAAAAGAATCATTTTTAGTATCCACCTAAATAGATTTCAGAAGATTTCCTGGCACCTCTTCAACCAAACATTTTTGGCACTCAGGGAAAACAAATTAATGATGTTGTCTAATGGCATTCAAAAAGGCTCAATATATACTTGTTACTGAATGGTGCTATTCAATAAAAATATATTAAATATGACTAATAAAGGAGAAGTTGGAATGTTTACAAAATTTTTTAAAATGGAGGCTTTTGTTTCCTAAATATGTGTTACATCTAAAGTTAAGTCAGACTATTGGCCATCATTAGTCCTAAAATAATTTGCTATAAATAACAATGTTAAAAAACTAACAATGAAGATGTAATTGCTTTATTTCATATGGTAAATCAGTTAAGATTTCTTATCAATTAATATAAATGATTAAGGAAAGATTTATCTTATGCTCTTTTTGGTTCTAAGAAGGACCATCAGATGAGAGTCTGAGAAGAACAGAATGCCTAACTCAGTCCCGTCCTCTCCTTTTGAGCTCTGCCTGCCTCATAAGAATATGCATTCTCATCTGCTCTGGCTGTGGCCTGTGACTGTCCAGTTCTGCCAGTGACTGGGTAAGTAAACATGACTATTTCAGGGCTGAATTCAGCGAGTCCTTTATTGCACAGACCCAAGCCACATTCTCCAGTATCAACTGTATTGGTATTACATAATAAGTAATAAAGCTGCAACAAAATAATTCATCTGTCTGCCTTCTGATCTCTCTCTTATTTGGTTCTAAGTTTGGGTGACCTCTCTCTTAAGCCAACAAATTTAAAAGTAATGATAATTTGTAAGGGATTTAAAAAGGACACTGTATTACATTTACATGCTTCTCAAATATAAATTGGAATTAAGTTAAAAAATAAGGAGAGTTTCTTACAGAAGATCTAATTGGTAAACATTACATTTTAAAAATATACAACAAAATATAACAAATACTACAGTAACAGTGGCAGTTATGAATTTTTAGACAACTAAAATGTTACTCATTTTGACAAGTTTAAACCAAATGTTTTCTTTTGTCAGCTTTTGTTCTGGGACTAAAGGTTAATTATTTTTAAGAATGCTGAATAAATATTATTCTGCTATTTTCAGACTTCACTATAATCTTTCAGTTTGAGCAAATCAGTAAGAGGGAAGATAACAGCAGCCTCCTTGTAGGACTGTAATGAAGAAAACAGGAGGCATTTTGAGAACCCAGCATGAGACCTGGCCCAGAAAAAAGACTCAATACATGTCATTTCCCAACCCATGTCTCTCAAAGGCAAAAATGATGCACTGAAATAACACTATTAAGCATACTTTAAAAACTAGTCTGTAGCTAGTTGTCCATGTCTAACTAGTCTGTAACTAGGTGTCCATGTCTATTTTAGCTTGTTCACCATTTAGCTCTAATCAAGCAAAGTCTCACAATCAACACCTCAATCCCTTTTTAGAAATCATGGTAAGAACTGGTTGGCTCTAGCGACATACTGAGCTACTCACTCACCACAGGTATTTCTCACTAGTGGAGAATGTTCAAGCACAAATGGCCAAATGTTAAATAGATATGGCTACATATTTCTAAATTTTTCTAAATTTAATGGAAATGGTGTCTAAGAACAATTCTAGTTTATTAATTATATCCAACGAATAAGAATTTTTTTAAAACATTTTTCAAATTAGTCACAACAGTACAGATATAACTTTCTATCTTTTCATTAGTTAAGAGTTTACTGAATCTTTGTGATATTCAAATCACTCATTATATTAGAGGTTTAAAGCATTGCATACACATATGTTTCTAATCAACCAATTAAAAACTTTTGAGAGAATTTGTTAATAGTTAATGAGACAATAACATAGGACGTAAGACAACTAAGTCAAACATTATAAATAGATAGAGAATAATTATTAAAGCATCTCATATCTGCTTATTAAAAAAACAAATATTCCTAAGATTCTTCTAGTCTAGTAGACTGTGGAAGCCTAACTGATGAAATACATGGGATACATACATATGTAGGATATTACTTAATAATTCATGTTAACAGCCAAGAACAATTCCCTTAACTGCTCTAAACATTCTTTATTACCTTGTAAACATTCCTAAGTCTGAGAGAAGGAAATTACCTCAAACTACTCAGTAACCAACAGCACATCATGACATTAAAGTAAAACAAAAATAAGATTTAAAAACAAAACAAACTTCCGGGTAATAAAAATTAACTTCCCGGTAATAAAAATTAGTAACTTCCCTGAATAGGGCTTAAAACAATAGCTTGCCACAGTTCTCCCTCCCATTTTTAAAAGAGCTATTTTAAACCTTTCCCCACCTCTTCTCACATTCCTACTCTACCATCTCCTCCCTCTATCATTCTTGGCAGATAATCTATCCTATTATTTCATAAGCAAGGAAATGTACATTCTCTAAATGCATTAATGTTTCTATCCTCTTCCTGTTGTATCCAACACAAGCTCATGGGTGATATGTGAACTAACCTTCCTTGCACTCTTGCCCTTCTGCCTTACCAGCATATAAAAACTTCAATCTCAATAAATCAGGTATTGCTTTCTCTACTTTTTCACACAGGCCAGTACAGATAAGGTCTAGTATAAATTTATCATCTCCAACCTTCACTGAGCTGACAATACTAATCAATTCTTTTATTGCCCCCTTTCAACTCTTTCTCACTCATTCCCTTTCACTAGTATTCCCAACAACAAAAATAATAATATTCATGTAATAAAAACAATAATAGATACAATAATAATAATAATAATAGGCACACATTTCTTGGGACACACTTATTAAGTGCTGTAAGTATGTTATCTGCATTTTACTCTCACGACAACCCAATAAGGTTGACATTATTATTTTACGGCCCAGAAATCGAAGGTAACTCTTCCTCCCCAGTGCATTAGACAACTAGAAGTCTAGTTCCTTAAGAGGAAGAAGAGAGATATCACCGCAAATCAAAGACAAGAACACTGATATGTAAACACTGGAGATTAAGTGATAGTCTATCTACTGAACATGAGACATATTAAAACAATAAATAAATAAAATAGTAATAATAAAACAAGAAAGAATTCAAGGAAATTAAAACTGGGATAGTAATAGCACAACAGTACTCTAAAAGAGCTAACGTTTGATTGACAGAGGTCCAGAAAAGGGGGAACATACAAGATACAGGGGAGAATATTCTCAAAGAAATCTTTCAGAATATTTACCCAGACTGAACAATACAAGTTTTCAGATTAAGAAGGCTTACGCTGAAGCCACAAAAAATTTCAAAATAACGAGAAAAGGAAGAGCCTAGAAAATTTCATACAGAAAGATAGATGAACAGAGAAAATAATATAGACAAGAAGTGAGACTAGATGGGATAGAGCCAGTTAGAGATTGGGGCACAGGGTGAGGGGGTGGGTGTGGAGAAAGGCATAGCCAAGGGCATGGAGATAGATCTGGAAAAAGGGAGATCCAGGGGAGAAGAAAAAGAGAAAGGGGAGAGTCAGAGACAGGGAGAGAAATAGGGACAGAGAGGAGATAAAGAGAGAAATGGGAGGACAGAGAAAGACAGTGATGGAGAAGAGAGAGATGAAAGGCATAGAGAGACAGACAGAGATAGGAAGAAAGAAATGGAAACAGGGGAAGGCAGGGAGACACAGGATGAAAAGGACAGAGACAGGGCAAGGCAGAGAAAATGTGGGAGGGAGAGAGAAAGAGAAGGAGGAAAAAGAGCGAGAGAAGGGAAACCAAGAAACAGAGACATGGAGAGAAAGAAATTGAGACAGTTCTGAAGTCTGAGGAAAACAAGTTCTATAATAATAGAATAATAAAGGTAGTACCATATAAGGTTCATCTTTGAATAAATTTAAATTTACACCACTATCAGTAGAGAGCAAACACTGATTACTGCTTACACAAGCAGCATAACTAATAGGGAAAGGATGAGGAGGGCAGCGTGTATGAATGAGTGTATGTATGTATGTTACTGTTTGGAGGGAGAGGAAGTAAAAAAGCTAATTCTCATATTCCTCAGTAGGAAGTCAATTAAAACTACACAACCAACAGCAGTAAAAATATGTTATTTAAAAGCCCGTCATGGCAACAGCAATTAGTGGTGAAGGGCGGGAGAGCACCTATAAGCCTGTGAAACTATCTGACTTTTTTAAATGATGTATTTGTGAACTTTTGATACACATAAAAAAATTATTATTATTATTATTTTTGAGACAGAGTTTCGCTCTTGTCACCCAGGCTGGAGTGCAACGGCGTGGTCTCAGCTCACTGCAATGTTTGCCTCCCGAGTTCAAGAGATTCTACTGCCTCAGTCCCCCGAATAGCTGGAATTACAGGCACTTGCCACCATGCCTGGCTCATTTTTGTATTTTTAGTAGAGATGGGGGCTCACCATATTGGCCAGGCTTGTCTCAACCTCCTGACCTCAGGTGATCCACTTGCCTTGGCCTCCCAAAGTGCTAGGATTACAGGCGTGAGCCACCGCGCCCGGCCTAAAAAAAGTTATTTTAAAAATACCCAACAAGTTTGCTACATGTAATTTACAAAATATATTACAACATTAACTCTATTTTGTTTATCTATAGCCTATAACCATCCTCTTACAGTATCTCTTAAACAACAGCAAATTGTAATGACTTTTTAAAGTGTACAAAGGGCTTGGGCAGTTGTACCATTTGGTGTAATAAAATCATCACTTTAAAAGATAACAGAAATAACACAATTGATAATTTACAATCTATTCCTCTTCCAAAACTCAACCATAACAGGGATATTTTAAACAATGGTTCACAGCTTGCACTTTACCTGTTAAAAAATCAAAAAGTCTCACTGAATGTAGTTTATTCTGACCAGTTTCACATCAAGTCACATTGCTTTATAGCAGATTGGAAAGATGAAACAAGAACAGCAAACTTCTTAAAAACTAACTCATCCTACTATTTTTTTCTACCTATGGCTTACCAGTAACCTTCAGATTCTTGTAGTGCCTCCCAGTCCTGGAAGGTGTGTGTCTGGCAACCTGGACTTACCCTGTTAAACACTGGCAGCATCATATACAGTTTCTCTTCTTGTTCCTTCTGAGTCATGTGCCGGGGAGGATGGCACAACTCCGTGAAGAGCCGGCGGAGGTGCATCAGCCCTAAGGCGTTGTCTTGTGGGCTACACTCCTCCTGCCTCGGCCGCCCCATGATCCTCTTCACCATGTTCATCTTGGCTGGTTGGTGAGACACACTTCTAATTCTGTTGGAAAATGTCAATACGTGAAGAGTCAAAACATCATCATCTTGACTAGGTCAAACATGCATGTAAGGGCTTATAAGAAATTTGCAAAATAGAAAATTCTGTCTAAAATGTATCTTTCTACTTCTTTAAACAGAAAAGACAGAGAAGCAAAATTTGATGAATCCCCCGAAGGACAAATTATTAATCATAGCACTGGAAGTTCCTACTCACTCTGCCACAATTTGTATAAAATGTAAAACATTAATCAGACAAGTAACAATGTTTCCAATTAGTTTAGTCATATCAAGTTCAAAAATAAAGGCGCCAGGCACAGTGGTGCACACCTGCAATCCCAGCACTTTTGGAGGCTAAGGCAGGCGAATGGCTCAAGCTCAGGAGCTCGAGACCAGTCTGGGCAATATGACAAAACCCCATCTCTACTAAAAATACAAAAATTAGTCAGGTATGGTAGTGTGTGCCCATAGTCCCACCTACTCAGGAGGCTGAGGTGGGAAGATAACTTGAGCCTGAGGGGCTGAGGTTGCAGTGAGCCAAGATCACGCCACTGCATTCCAGCCTGGGTGACAGAGGCTCTGCCTTTAAATAAATAAATAAATAAATAAATAAAATAAAAACACAAAGGGATCACAAAACTTACTATTAACAGACTTCTTAATGGTTAATGTAAAATTAATGAAAAAACAAACTTTATCCTAATCTCAAAACATCGAAGACAATCAAAAACCCCAAAACCTCACAACATTTTCTATTTTTTGTTATTTAATTTATAATTACTTTTTTTGCTAGAAAATTCAAGTATACCTTGAGTACCTGAAGAACAGTATATATTATAGATTAAAATGTGCACATTAAACACAATAATATCCTAACTTATAAATAATAAAAGGATAGTGAAAATGATCATGTGACTGAAGACTACTTTCTATAGTTCGGTAAGTCATGTTAAATCATTTAGTGGATAATGATGCGCATTTTTCAAAGAAGTGAAATGGGGGGGCGGAGCAAGATGGCCGAATAGGAACAGCTCCAGTCTCCAACTCCCAGGGCGAGCAACACAGAAGACCGGTGATTTCTGCATTTTCAACTGAGCCTCTGCTGCTGACACCCAGGCAAACAGGGTCTGGAGAGGACCTCAAGCAATCTCCAACAGACCTGCAGCTGAGGGTCCTGACTGTTAGAAGGAAAACTATCAAACAGGAAGGACACCTACACCAAAACCCCATCAGTACGTCACCTTCATCATCAAAGACCAGAGGCAGATAAAACCACAAAGATGGGGAAAAAGCAGGGCAGAAAAGCTGGAAATTCAAAAAATAAGAGCACATCTCCCCCGGCAAAGGAGCGCAGCTCATCGCCAGCAACGAATCAAAGCTTGACGGAGAATGACTTTGACCAGATGAGAGAAAAAGGCTTCAGTCCATCAAACTTCTCAGAGCTAAAGGAGGAATTACGTACCCAGCGCAAAGAAACTAAAAATCTTGAAAAAAAAGTGGAAGAATTGATGGCTAGAGTAATTAATGCAGAGAAGGTCATAAACGAAATGGAAGAGATAAAAACCATGACACGAGAAATACGTGACAAATGCACAAGCTTCAGTAACCGACTCGATCAACTGGAAGAAAGAGTATCAGCGACTGAGGATCAAATGAACGAAATGAAGCGAGAAGAGAAACCAAAAGAAAAAAGAAGAAATAGAAATGAACAAAGCCTGCAAGAAGTATGGGATTATGTAAAAAGACCAAATCTACATCTGATTGGGGTACCTGAAAGTGAAGGGGAAAATGGAACCAAGTTGGAAAACACTCTTCAGGATATCATCCAGGAGAACTTCCCCAACCTAGTAGGGCAGGCCAACATTCCAATTCAGGAAATACAGAGAACGCCACAAAGATACTCCTCGAGAAGAGCAACTCCAAAACACAAAATTGCCAGATTCACCAAAGTTGAAATGAAGGAAAAAATCTTAAGGGCAGCCAGAGAGAAAGGTCGGGTTACCCACAAAGGGAAGCCCATCAGACTAACAGCAGATCTCTCGGCAGAAACTCTACAAGCCAGAAGAGAGTGGGGGCCAATATTCAACATTCTTAAAGAAAAGAATTTTCAACCCAGAATTTCATATCCAGCCAAACGAAGTTTCATAAGTGAAGGAGAAATAAAATCCTTTACAGATAAGCAAATGCTTAGAGATTTTGTCACCACTAGGCCTGCCTTACAAGAGACCCTGAAGGAAGCACTAAACATGGAAAGGAACAACCGGTACCAGCCATTGCAAAACCATGCCAAAATGTAAAGACCATTTAGGCTAGGAAGAAACTGCATCAACTAACGAGCAAAATAACCAGTTAATATCATAATGGCAGGATCAAGTTTACAAATAACAATATTAACCTTAAATGTAAATGGACTAAATGTTCCAATTAAAAGACACAGACTGGCAAACTGGATAAAGAGTCAAGAACCATCAGTCTGCTGTATTCAGGAGACCCATCTCAAATGCAGAGACATACATAGGTTCAAAATAAAGGGATGGAGGAAGATCTACCAAGCAAACGGAGAACAAAAAAAAGCAGTGGTTGCAATACTAGTCTCTGATAAAACAGACTTTAAACCATCAAAGATCAAAAGAGACAAAGAAGGCCATTACATAATGGTAAAAGGATCAATTCAACAGGAAGAGCTAACTATCCTAAATATATATGCACCCAATACAGGAGCACCCAGATTCATAAAGCAAGTCCTTAGAGACTTGCAAAGAGACTTAGACTCCCATACAATAATAATGGGAGACTTCAACACTCCACTGTCAACATTAGACAGATCAACGAGACAGAAAGTTAACAAGGATATCCAGGAATTGAACTCATCTCTGCAGCAAGCAGACCTAATAGACATCTATAGAACTCTCCACACCAAATCAACAGAATATACATTCTTCTCAGCACCACATCGCACTTATTCCAAAATTGACCACATAATTGGAAGTAAAGCACTCCTCAGCAAATGTACAAGAACAGAAATTATAACAAACTGTCTCTCAGACCACAGTGCAATCAAACTAGAACTCAGGACTAAGAAACTCAATCAAAACTGCTCAACTACATGGAAACTGAACAACCTGCTCCTGAATGACTACTGGGTACATAACGAAATGAAGGCAGAAATAAAGATGTTCTTTGAAGCCAATGAGAACAAAGCTACAATATACCAGAAGCTCTGGGACACATTTAAAGCAAGGTGTAGAGGGAAATTTATAGCACTAAATGCCCACAAGAGAAAGCTGGAAAGATCTATATTGACACTCTAACATCACAATTAAAAGAATTAGAGAAGCAAGAGCAAACGCATTCCAAAGCTAACAGAAGGCAAGAAATAACTAAGATCAGAGCAGAACTGAAGGAGATAGAGACACAAAAAACCCTCCAAAAAATCAATGAATCCAGGAGTTGGTTTTTTGAAAAGATCAACAAGATTGACAGACCGCTAGCAAGACTAATAAAGAAGAAAAGAGAGAAGAATCAAATAGACGCAATAAAAAATGATAAAGGGGATATCACCACCGACCCCACAGAAATACAAACTACCATCAGAGAATACTATAAACACCTCTACGCAAATAAACTAGAAAATCTAGAAGAAATGGATAATGTCCTGGACACTTACACTCTTCCAAGACTAAACCAGGAAGAAGTTGAATCCCTGAATAGACCAATAGCAGGCTCTGAAATTGAGGCAATAATTAATAGCCTACCAACCAAAAAAAGTCCAGGACCAGATGGATTCACAGCTGAATTCTACCAGAGGTACAAGGAGGAGCTGGTACCATTCCGTCTGAAACTATTCCAATCAATAGAAAAAGAGGGAATCCTCCCTAACTCATTTTATGAGGCCAACATCATCCTGATATCAAAGCCTGGCAGAGACACAACAAAAAAAGAGAATTTTAGACCAATATCCCTGATGAACATCGATGCAAAAATCCTCAATAAAATACTGGCAAACCGGATTCAGCAGCACATCAAAAAGCTTATCCACCATGATCAAGTGGGCTTCATCCCTGGGATGCAAGGCTGGTTCAACATTCGCAAATCAATAAACATAATTCAGCATATAAACAGAACCAAAGACAAGAACCACATGATTATCTCAATAGATGCAGAAAAGGCTTTTGACAAAATTCAACAGCCCTTCATGCTAAAAACGCTCAATAAATTCGGTATTGATGGAACGTACCTCAAAATAATAACAGCTATTTATGACAAACCCACAGCCAATATCATACGGAATGGGCAAAAACTGGAAAAATTCTCTTTGAAAACTGGCACAAGACAGGGATGCCCTCTCTCACCACTCCTATTCAACATAGTGTTGGAAGTTCTGGCTAGGGCAATCAGGCAAGAGAACGAAATCAAGGGTATTCAGTTAGGAAAAGAAGAAGTCAAATTGTCCCTGTTTGCAGATGACATGATTGTATATTTAGAAAACCCCATTGTCTCAGCTCAAAATCTCCTTAAGCTGATAAGCAACTTCAGCAAAGTCTCAGGATACAAAATTAATGTGCAAAAATCACAAGCATTCTTATACACCAGTAACAGACAAACACAGAACCAAATCATGAATGAACTTCTATTCACAATTGCTTCAAAGAGAATAAAATACCTAGGAATCCAACTTACAAGGGATGTAAAGGACCTCTTCAAGGAGAACTACAAACCACTGCTCAGTGAAATAAAAGAGGACACAAACAAATGGAAGAACATACCATGCTCATGGATAGGAAGAATCAATATCGTGAAAATGGCCATACTGCCCAAGGTTATTTATAGATTTAATGCCATCCCCTTCAAGCTACCAATGAGTTTCTTCACAGAATTGGAAAAAACTGCTTTAAAGTTCATATGGAACCAAAAAAGAGCCCGCATTGCCAAGACAATCCTAAGTCAAAAGAACAAAGCTGGAGGCATCATGCTACCTGACTTCAAACTATACTACAAGGCTACAGTAACCAAAACAGCATGGTACTGGTACCAAAACAGAGATATAGACCAATGGAACAGAACAGAGTCCTCAGAAATAATACCACACATCTACAGCCATCTGGTCTTTGAGAAACCTGAG